>NW_015090830.1:4879304-4971717 GCF_001431845.1 Calidris pugnax | reverse complement strand
AGGGGGAGGAAGGTGGTGGTGTCCAATGGACTGAAGTACCAAACCAGGGTCTTTTTAGTTCCTAGCCTAGAGTGATTTTGAGCAAGCCTCAAAGCATTCTGAGGTGCAGCAGCTGGCTCTGATACCTAGCTGGTGTAGGAGGCTTTGTGGCTTTCCTTATCTTGTACCCACTTAAATGTCTTTCTGAGATTTAAGCAGGGGAAGAAGGACACAGATCCTGTCACACTCTTACTGAAATAAAATTCAGAGCCTGCAGCCTTCCAAGGCAGAGCACCTTATTAAATGCAGAGTCTTCATGATATTTCACTTCTAAAAAATGCAACAAAAAGTCCTTAATCAAATTTCTCATTATCTTGGCTTGCAGTGCACATACAGTTATCTCCATTATATCTTTTAATATGTATTCATCTGTTCTGTTTGCACATGTAGTCTAGTAAAAACAGCGATGCTGATAAAATATTGGTTTAACTGATGCTGAAGGAGATAACTTGGGGAAAGGTTAATAAAAGCTGAAGCCAGCATGATTAAAGAAAAAAGGAGGTGATGCCTGTGAGCATAAGAGTATTGTACTGTGCTGGCAGGCTGGTGAGACGTAAGCACGGTGCACAGAGAAAGAGGAGCCGGGTGCTGTGGTGGCTGAGAGCACAGTAAAGTAGGGACGATGTGATTTTTCCCTGTTACTTGTTGAAGAGAAAGAGGAAAAGCAAAGGCAAAGAAAGAGGAAGCTGTAGCCATAGTGTGGGGTGACAGGCAAAAAAAAAGGGCTGGCAAAAAATGCCAACAGCCCAACAACCTCCCGCTATGTAGCAGAGCTGTTGCACACATACACCAGATTCAGCAGCATTGAAACGTGCTGCCTCAGAGGCCAGGACAGCTGTTTTGTATAGAAAACAGCTGGAGAAGGAGGAAAAAAACACCTCTGGCACGGGACCTGGGGTACCTAAGCCAGAGCCCTTTGCTGAAGCTGTCTTTGGGAGCATCCTCTGCAGAAGGAGGCGAGGGCCCTTCAGTTGAAAGCTGGCTTCTGGGGGTGTCTTCTCATCCTTATCTTTGTGTTGTACTGAAAGAAGAGGTGAAATGGGACAAGATATCCAAGCAAAATCATTGCCCATGGAAATAATTAAAAAATAAGTGCAAGCACCCCTTTGGTTTTCCAGGTCACGTTTCCCTACCTTCAAACGCACAAGTTATATATTGCTGAGAGGGATTATGCCCCGTATCTTTTTGCCCTTGTTACCTCTGGAGGAAAAACAGTAGTTAGAGAGCCTCCTTCTAGACTACAGCCAAAATGTATCCAAGTCTTGTTTATACCCAGTTTTTCTAATGCCAGCACTTTCTTCTGAATTAAATGGCTCTTCTTCCCTGCTTTTTCCATCATGGCTATGTTGAAACAGAGCAGCCTCTCAGCCTTCTCTTTGCTATGGAAAACAAGCTCTTCTGGTTTCCTCTCACTTGATCAGGTTTCTCTGTACCCCTGGATCAGCTTAGTAACCTTCCACTGAACTGGGGATGCTCTGAAAGCCTCCTTGATCCGGTGCAGAGTGTCATCTTAACAAGGCCTTGAAACTGCAAAAATATTTCTCAGTTTCTACCAGAAATGCTTCACCAGACCCATTCTCCAATTGCATTTGCCTTTTTCCATGGCTGCGTCGCACTGCCGGTCAGTCATTTGGCAATGTATTAGTACACCCAGTCTAACTGACGAGTTCCTGGCTCGTGGCAGAAATTCTTGTTATTAGTCCCCAGTGTTTGGCTTGGCAATTTCTACTTTTTTTCATCCCATTTTTATTACACAAGTCTCAAAGTCATCTGTGCCAGTGGTGCTTACTAGATTTGCATCCGTAGCATACGTAATCTGCATATTCACAGTTCTTTGTGATGTGGTGAATAAAGATTAATGAAAATGCTAAAGAATATCAGCTTGATCTTCAGGAGCCCCACCAGTAAATTCTTTTGAGGCCAGTGCGTCTCCTTTCAGCATTGCTGATTGCATTTCTCTTTGAGCCAGCCCCGTAAGCATTTCAGAGGTCCTCTTCTAATCCATGTAATTATTCAGTCTGATGAATCCTCTCCTATGTGATACCATATCAGATGCTGTTACCTAATCAGATTGTACAAACACCAGCATGACAAATTAATTAAACGCCCTGCAATTTCATGCACTGGTTCTTTCAAAGGTTTGCAGTGTAGGCTGTCTGGCTGTTGTTGTCTGGACCCTGCGTTAAGCTTACTGAGTATAGCCTCAGTCCTCAGCTTTGCCTGTGTTTGACTGAAAATACAGTGGTGAGATATTTTCATTTTGGAATGATGTTTATTAATAGTTTGAACCATTTCAAGTAATAATAAGAGGAGGAGAGTGTTCTACTTCATTGGCCGTTTTCTGAAGCGTTCATCATTACTTTTTCTCCATGTAAGAACCGCTTGAAGATTTCCTCCCGTTATTTTTTTTGTTTTCATTGCTGTGATGTGCGAGCTTGCTTGTTTACTTGATGTGGGCAAAGTATGCAACGTGGTCAGAAGGCACTGGAGTCCCAGCGCCAGCAGCACTCCCACAGACCTGAGCAAAGGCGTCCGCAGCAGACTGGGATTTTTTGCGAGCTGAAACCAGCAGTTCTGCTTCCCACTGACTTGGTAGCGTTCCACCGTGAGATCCACCATCGCCTTGAAAATAAAATGTGCATGTGAGCTTGTCAAATGAGCATTCGCAATAGGCATACAGCTTCGTTTCCCCCAGTTGATTTCATGGTCTCGTCTGCTGTTGGTAGAGATGCAGAGGTAGAGATGTCTCCTGCAGCAGAAGAGGGAAAGATAATGACCCTCTGCCAAAGCCATACCTTGCAAGCATTTTTTGGTCTGAAGTCTTCAAGTCTTTTCCTCTGTAAGCCTAATAAGACTTTTCTCGTGGCATCTTCAAAACCTGGCCTCTTCCTTGGTTCCACATCTACCAGCACAGGCACAACTGCCTTTATGTTTCCATGTGGTTTGCAGCTTCCCTGCTAGCAACAAATGGCTTTCCTATTGCAGGCTTCTTGGGGAGCGGGCAAGCTTGGCAAATGTGCTGAATTCACATTGCTGAGCATCCTGAAGAACTCACTGACTTGTTACCAAATCAATAAACCTTAGGGTCCAAAAATGTTTTTAATGTCATGAAGCATAAGGACATAGAGTGCATGTACTTCACTCAGAAGGCTTCAAAACAGAATATCCATTCTTGCACTGACCTGGATTTCACTTTCCTCTTTTAAAATCTGTTTATTCCAAACTACTTTGTCCTGATGGGTAATCATAATCGTCTATGACATAACATAATGCTGGCACTGAAAAAACTAAAATGTGTGATGTTGTTAACATCTGGTTCGTTAGGAGCAAGAAAAAGAAAAGACTTCTGGTTAAAAGCATATTATTGAATGCCTTCTAGTACCCATATGATTAAGGTATTTTATCTAGGTCCACTGTAGGCTTTGCAGTTTATTAATTCGCTGCAGGCAAACAACTTGGAATCAGAAAGTTGGAAACCCACTTGGCAAGGGCTTTCAGAGGCGCAGGGGCAGTGGCTTGCTCACCAGCCTCTGTGTAGTCCCCACCATGGCTGTGGCACCTTGGCTCGCTTCGCATGGCATACAGTAATATAGTACAAAGCCTTCTGAGCTCATGGGTGCCTTAAGCCACTTCAGTTCTTCCGGTCTCCAGAGAAGAGTGGTAATCTTAACCTGAACCAATATTTTAAAAATGAAATAAACAAACAAATGACATTTATACAATTCTTTCACCATAGTACAGTGTAAACTGTGAAACGTTCCAAATAAACATTGCTCTGAAATGTAAAGTTGCCCGGAAGATTACGACACCTTTGTGAACAGTCCTCAAATAACCAACATAGGAATTTAGCACAGAAAGGAAAGGCAGTTATTTAACTGAAACTTAACGACCATTTTGCCTAACAGCTGTAAGAGAAACATATCCAAATCATACAAAACAAGACGTGACTTTTCTCATGGTCACAGGTGTCAGGATTGAGAGTTGATAGCACCCTTTAAAAGATACTACCTTTGGAATATTAAAAGCAGTATTAAATTCAACAAAGCCAATCTTAGCATCATCACTTCATATAGAACTGAACCATTCTGTCTTTCCATTGTTGATACAATTTCATCTGCTTAAGTTTGTGAGGCTGGACAAGATGAGAGGGGGCAGTCTCAACACTTGATACATCCTTCCATATCTTCTGATAAGACACCTGGGGAAGCAAAAACACTCAAGAAGAATTACTCCTCAAGGAAAAAACATTTTTGAGTTGCAGTGAGTTCAGAGGCTACTGGATCAGGTCTTACCATTTGCATAAAATAGCATTTTAAGTACATTTACTTTCCATTCACGAAACATGAGCTTGAAATAAGAAGCTTATGTTTCAAGTTATTACCATACTAGCAGTTGGAGCCCCATCCCTAGAAGTCCTTGTGGCTGTTTTAAAATTCTAACTAAAAATACAATGGCCTTTCTCAAGGGCTTTTTTTCCCTTTTGTTTTTTGCTTTGTAGCCCTTGTTTCTTTCCCAGCGATGCTTCTGACAACATGGCTTGATAGTTAGCACAACTCCACTGACTCCTCCAGAACCCTTTCTGCCCATCAGCTGGCGCCTGCCCCTGTGCTGCAAGGCCCAGTGCTTTCCCAGAGCGGGCAGAAAGGATGGTCCTCACAGAGCGACCACCCTATTGCTTCCCATCCCCGAGAAACTTTACTGCCAGTGTGAACTAAATGCTGTCACTCCACCAGGTCTGTTAGGAGGGGTGCTCTGTCACTGGAATGCCTCACGCAGGGCTGGGGCTGGGACGTGGTCTGGGTGTTTGCATTGTGAGTCCCATTACACAAGCACGAAGAGCATGCCAGTTCATCCCGACGCAGCCCTCTGGGGTTTAGCAGAAACCTTTGGGGTTTAACCATCATCAACAGTACGTCCATTAGTGCTATAGATCTTTCTCCGAAAGTCTGGGCGCAGAAGGGGAGCACAGTTTTGCTAGACCAAACCAGAGCTGATCCCCAAATTGGGGGTCAAATAAATACTGTGACTGAAAAGAGGTTCAAACTATTCTTCTTTGTCCTCTGCTATTTGGGTTTCGAGATAAGCATGCAACAGAGCTTCAGAGTAGAATTGCCTTTTAATTTTGCAATGCCTATAATTCAAGGCTCTTTGGCTATAAATCCCCCAGTTTCAGGGAGAAAAGGCTTAATCCACTAGATACCACTGTGACAAGCATCTGCTTCCTCAAAGGCATCTTTATTAAAAGGAATCAAGATAGTCTCCTTCGGGAAAGACATCACGAAAGCTCTGTAATAAAAAGAAATACCTTATTTTCCTTAAAGCCTTTGGATCAACAGCAGCAGCTTTGCTACTGGCTGCAAAAAAGAATTTATAGTATTTGAATATGTAATTGAGTCAGCCTGTTTTTTGTTCAGAGTGAGATAAGTCATATAGCTAAAAAAAGACATTAAATTCTTCGCTCAGATTTTAACTGTATTTGTTTAAGAGATTGTTAGTTGAGTTACACAATTATTGCAGCTTGGTTCCTAATATAAAATGAGATTTTGGCACTCTTGCCTGGAGTTGACAAATCAGTCAAACCGGTAGCTTAAATTTGCAGTGACAGCAACAGTTCTCCTCCACTTTAACCTCGACAAAAGATTTTCCCCAATCTCAAACACTAAAATGAGGTTGAAACATAAAGTCAGGTCTTTCAAAAAGAGAACACAGAAGTATAAACGAGTTATGTCATGGAAAACGAAATAGATATATGAATATATCCATGAATAGATATAATATATATGTAGTTCCTCTGCTTCTTAAGTTTACAGAAATACATCCCTTTTGTTAAGTTTGAGGCAATGTGGTCTTACCCCATGGCAGGGCAGGAGGTAATCCGCAGTGCTTTCAGAGCTGGTTCAGCTGTCTGTGATGAGAACAGAGATGTACGAATGTCTGGAGCCCACCAGGGTCCATCTTGCCCAGCAGGTGGGGGAACGTGTACATATGTACCTGCCCCACACCTGAGCAAGAGCTGCTGGGGATGTACTTGAGGCGGAGGACGAGAGGAGGAAAGTGTGAAGAAGGAAGGTATAAAGCATCTGAGGATGGGCAGCAGCAATAAGCTGTTTTCTGCAACACCGTCTACTGCTCCTTGGTGAAGTGCCTTATGACCTGAAGAAAGCTGAATCTGCTGCTGGAACCCATTGGGAAATGTATGTTACTCAGTAGCAACAGGCATAGAGGTGTATTTTCCTGGGGATTGGGCTCCAGAGCTCACTGGGGTTTAAGAATCCTGCCCTACGCTGTTATAAAAGTAGAGTAACCAATTTCAGGAAATTCACTGCCTGCAGTAAATTTGGCACAATCCAAAGGCTCTTTTTGCATCACCTAACCTTCAGTTTAGACTATTCAAGAGAGGTGTCATGACGCCTGCTTTCACTTTGCTCTTATCACAGTCATGTTTTTGACTCTTTGGGACAAAGAGTTTCAGATAGAGAGTTTAGAAAAGATACTCGCTGTGCAGCATCGCTAAAGTCTTTAAATACCTGGAGTAGAGAACTCTGCTTTTACCATTCTTTTAAGCTGGTTTTGAACATCTGTCTCTTTAGGATCACCGCTTCCAAATGACAGTGCTTTGGAGGACCATCCCACAATACTCCTACAGCTCTTAGACTGCAGGTCCTAAACTAGAGCACTTCTTGCATTCCAGCAGAATATAGCCTGGGTTTAGCTCCAGTTACAAATTTTCCTTTGAGACCTGAATTTTCAAGTTTTGTTAAGGCAAAATACAGCTACCTACAGAGACCATCAACTTGTCCATGGTAATGTTTGTCCTTCTATTACCTGTGCATCCAGAGGTTTGCAAATGAGAGTCTTTTTTTTCTTCCTTTTTTTTTTTTCAGCCTTGTACCTTGTATTGTATTTTGTCTTCTGACATTGAAGATTTCAGCAAAGGATAAATTGCATTCTATTGTTCTTGTAGACGGAGAAGCATAGTGAAGAACTCACTGAGTAAGACTAGCTTATAGGCGGAATGACGCTATCAAAGCAAGCCAGCTCAATTTTTTGATCCCCACAACAGCAATAGTGTGACACTCAACTCGACTCTCTCCCCCTTGGTGAGAGTCTTGGCAGGACGCCCATCCGAAGCCAATTTTGTATTTCATATTAAAGCAGCTCAGAGATAAATTTTAGCTGTGCTAAATTAATGCTTTATATCCTGCATATACTTCCCTGCACATCAGCCACGGGACAACAAAAAAACAGGGATGGAGAGGATAGAAAAGAGATTGCATCTCCTCTGACTTTGAGGAAATAGGGTGTTAAATGATGCAGAAAGCAGACCAAGACTGGTCAGGGGGTGAGGAGACTGTGATGGGAGGCTGTTCTCCCAGTGAAACCTCTGCACAACGTAGAGTACTACATTGTGAAGGAATGGTAGATAGTCTGTATCTTCATTGCATTTCTTACCTCCTTTGAAATCCAAGAGTGAGGAAATCCGTCATATAAAACCAGTGACTCAGATGGAGAACCTACTAGGCAAAATTACCTGTTGCACTATGATGTTTTAGCATCCAGGAAGGACAGAACATACCTAGCTTGATTGCATTTCAAATTAATTGGTATTTTACATGTATTTCCATTATTACGGAAAACCATTTATTATATAACAGCAGCAATTGGGCTCTCAGTTGCCATGAGATCACATAAGCAACAGTAATCAAGTTCTCCCATGGTCTCCTGCTCTTCTAGGTCAGAGATGGTATTTTCAGCCTTGCTTGTGTAGAAATATTACTGTGCTTCCCCTTGTGAAAGATGGGGGGGGTTTCAAAAAGAATGCATGATTTCAAGAGAAACTTCTTAGCTACCTGTGCTCTGTGCACCCACGTCCTGGAAAAACCCATATGCAAGAATTTCATTGTGAGTTGACTTGTTGACTTCACGTCATTGGATACTGAGAGAACCAGTCAAGCTATTTTTAAAAGGACATGTTAGCCAATCCTGTCAACACCACTTGAAAGAACCGGGAGAGAAGTTCAAGGTTCTCAAAACTTAGGCTGGGCACATAGAAGATTAGATTTTCGGAGAGAAAAAATTTACTTTGGAGAAAGTCTGCCTGTTCTCCTTCCTGTCTTCCTCCACTCCCACCTCTTTACCACCCACTTCCCATTTATTTTGAAAAGATACATTAGGTCAAATTTTAGAGGTGGAATTACTGGTTTAGTGACTCCGTTGCTTTCTGCAGGTATTGGAGTGTTGGAAAGTGCTGTAATGCCTGGAAGTGCTTCAAAGCGTGTTTTGTAATAAATTCACCCACCCTAGAGAAAGGAAATCACGGTCACTATCCACAGTTTGTTTCCAATTTGACTGAATAACTTCAATCTCATTCTAATAAAGCTGGTACAAAGAATAAGAATGGTAGGGAAAGAAAAACAGATACAAATGAAAGGTTTTCTTACCAATGTTGTGGACTTTGTTTATGATGGGTGTTTCCAGCAGCGGAAACACCAAGTTTGTATTTAGGCTGGTGATCTGGGTGCCCTCTATTTGTCGCTTCTAAGCAGTTAAGACATGAGCTAATCTGGCAGCTCTGTGTTCGCAGTCTCAGGCACTCACACCTAACAAACTCTGCTTTGTGTAGCCCAAACTGCGCTTTTCCTAGCCAGCCGCATGCTGGAGGGAACAGCTGCTTAATGATGGGCCTTAACCAGCCGTGCTCCCTGCTCCTGACACAACAGCTGCTGAAAATCGCAGACCTCAAATACGTTCTGCCTCACTGAAGTTGGGCGAAGCCCTAGAACATAAGTAACAAGTCTGTGCCGGGCCACATGGGGAGGTAAATGCTGTAAGAGTAAGCTAATGGACAGCAGATAATTGCACAGTGCACTAAGTACACATTAAGGTAGGGCTGCATTACACACTCAGGGACAGCTGGGCAGGCTCCCACTTCTCAAGTCAGGCACAGAAGCCTTATTTGATGGTTATGTGTATTTTTTGTAATCATTGTAGCTTTGACATGTACTTTATAGCTTGCTTTTTCTTTTTTTTTTTTTGACATAATGCAGTACTGAGGAGGATAAAAGACCAAACGGCAATTATTTGCCTTTCTTCTTCCTAAGCCCAGCCATATGACAAGTCAAGAATTTTGTGCGTTTGCTCAGCAGGCTCCTTCTCTCTCCTGTCTGCAGTGAGAGAGAGAGAACATTTACCCAAGCTGAATGAACAAAACCTACAGACACTTGCTTCAGTTTGCTTTAGCCTTTCATCATGTACAAATAATGTTCATTAAATGGCAGAGACTTGGTTGCTTTACATATTTTGCCTAGCAGACGTATGTGATGACACTTCAGGGAGCTTTGAATGGCTAGGGGAGCTCTGCTGACAACAGAAGGGTTGCACTTCGCAAGCTACACTTATTTTGGTGTGCTGGTGGCTACTGGGGGATGGAGGGAGGGAGCAAGGGGCAGACAACAAAAGGTAGCCCCCCCTTATTCTGACATTTTCAATTTTTGAGTGACTAACGTGTGCTTCAGTCATGTCTGAAAGTGATTTAAAGAAAAAAATCTATTTTTGCAGAGAGTGTCTTTCTTCCCTTACAGCCCGATTATCTGAAACCATTTTGGTCCCATCCCACACAGTGTCACTGAGGCTGAGCTTCACTGTCTTCTGCAATCAAAGCAGCCTGGATATCTATCACTGAACTAAGTGGCTCAAGAGTTTATTTCCCAGAGGGATCAGCGACTGATTTAACAGGAGGTCCCCTTGGGGAACATTCATCTCGGGAGGCTTCCACTTCTTTGTTACACCAAACCCCAAAATACCGGGTTGCATGGCCATACTCTAACAAAGTAACCCACCTCTCCCAGCTGACTATCAGTTCTTTTTGTGGCAAAATTAGTAACTCTAAACAATAGCAGCAGTAGAGTAATCTCTAGAGCAGCCACAAAGGTGCAGGATAGCACATGCAATGATACTAAAACACTTTGCTTCAGTATTGACAGCCCTGAATCTGACTGTTGGCTTCTTGCAGAGTTTGCTGGGTAGAGTTATTACATCCCTTAAGTTCCACATGGAAAGGGAATTGAGAGGAAATACAAATTATTTGTCTTCCAAGTAGGAGGACACAGAATCTTAATCACTAACAAAGAGTGGAAAGTGTACAGAAATAAGTGAGCTGAATCAATAAAAGTAAATTTTACATATCTGGCCTCCAGGGTCCTTTCCACAAGTGCCAAGGTAGGAAAATAAACCACCTCACAATTCCTGAGAGAGAGAAGTCTTAGTAGAGACTTAGTAGGACTGCAGCTTTGGTCCATGGAAGGAGAAATCCTTTCCCTTTTGCCTTAAGCTAATGATCCAGGTAGCATTTCCTTGTCTCCTGGTACCCTAAGGACTTGAACCTGTACTGCCTCTGTTGTGTGGTGCTTTGCTTTCACTGCTCAAGGCTTAATGCCTGGGAGCACACTTGACGAAGCTGAAACATAAGACAAGATTTTTGTGCACTTAAAGTAGTTTAACAAGTTCTACTGAACTTGCGCAACTCATGCTTTGCAGATGCTTGGCCAAGTTTTGGTCTGTTTTAAAGGCACTTTTGGTATCCTCTGCCACATATCAGAAGTTTTCACCAAATGCTGCATGCATTAAGATTTTTTTAACATGAAAAGTTTAAGGAAAATAGTTTAAAAATCTACAAATCCAGGGACGAATCCATTAATTTCCCCTATTCTTACAGCTGGCAGAAGTATTTGCTAGGATTTTTTTTTTTTCAGGTCGGGTCTTTCCCTAGACAAAAAACAGGCTTATACTAGATACAGGATCTTGTAATCGGGAGTGCCAGGTGACCTTATGTGAAAAAATACCACTTAAGAGAAGTACTTACAGTATGTGAGAAAATGAGAAAGCAAGAACCGTGCATGAACTTAGAAATACAAAAGAAGCCACTATAGTATCTAAATTACTGAAAAAATACTGTTCTGCACTAATTTACATCTATGAAAAAGCCAGTAACACCAGAACTGTAAGAGTAAAAACTGGAAGGCAAGTGGAGCTAAGCAATTTCTTGCCATGATGTGAAAATATAGGTGACTTATTGTCAAGGACAAGATCTTTGGTGAAAGCAAGGAAAAAAGCAGGTCTTTGCAGCAACAAGGAGAAGTGGTAGAGAGCCATGAAACAAAAGATCCTTCAGGAAAGGAGAGGAAAATGGAGAAATGGAGATTCCTGCCTTTGCTAGCAGGAGAGCGTGTTTTAATGTGCAAGGGAAATGGCTGTGGTTCTTCAGATGCCAGTTCTGAACTGTGTTGAGGCTGAGGGTGAGAGTGGCCTCTTAGGGTGATTGCCCAGGGAAGGTGTGGGGTCTCTTCCACATCTCCCAGATGTTCAGCTTGGGGCAGTGCTTTAAACCTGCCCCCAAGGGCCCCTTCCAACCCTAACTTCTCTGTAGGCTTTGTTGCTTAGTGAGAAGGTGTGATGAGGGAGAAAGCGGCCATCTCCATTTCAGGAGAGAGACACAAGAAGTATTTCAGCAGAGACAGTTAATGCTAATAAAAAGGCAATATGCCAGAGTTGTGAGATGCTGACAGGTAAGGGTCCTGTGTGGATTAAATTTGCTGTGTGCGTACAAGCAAGTCTTATAACAGGTCTTGCAGAGATTTAATTTATAAACATGAGAAAATACAATTTTATTAAATATGCAACTGATAGTAAATCAACTTACTTTTTACTTTGAGGGTATAATGTGAGGAAGAGAACAGAGCCTGTTTCTGTGAGAAATTAAAAACAAAAGAAGGAGCACTGGGGGAGCATTGCAGATACTGTATCGCTTGTGATTAAGGCAAATAATCTTTCTGTGTAGATACATGTGATGTGCATTTGTGTCCTCCCCAGTGCTTTCTACCACTTAAAAGTAATCAAAATGGAATTTGGTGAAGAAATTATAGCTATTCCACGGGGCATTTTGAAGAGACAGGGAGCTGACCTTCTCCTGGTTTTATGTGTCTCAATTTATGTCTCAATTTTATTTGTCTATACTCATAGACTTAGAAACAGAAGTAGTTTTTGAGATAAAATGAGTCTCTGGTCTCCACGTGGAGGAGGTCTGAAGATAAATAAATTCAGCCTGGAGTTAGCCACACTTCTGTGACACGGTCACAAATGCATCTCACCTTTGTGGATGAGCTCCCAGGGACGCCTGAATGAAACACTCCCATAGTGCTTTGAGAGCAAGGCATTCCCATCTGAGTTTCACCTTAAAAACATTTTGGACAATTGATTAGCATCAGCCAGAGTATACCAGGGAGGTCATAATACAGGGGAATATCTCTGGCATGTTGATTTTGCATCTGTCTCATGCCCTTACAAGCACTGCTTGCCTGAAAAAGGCCAGGAAAAGTTGATGGTTATGTTCTCATCTCAGGGGACAGGTTTCTCCATAGCCGTCAGTGAAAATGGCAGTGGTTTAGCTCTCCTGCATACAGGTGTCAGCCATTCCCATTTAATACTACCCGGGGAATACATCCCAAAGGGCTTCCCAGCTCTCTTGGCTTTGGGGTCAGTGCTCTCCACATCTCCTGGGGAGGCGACCATCTGCAGCGGCTGATGCACCCCTCCAAGATTGCTCCCTGTCATAAATATTCTGTCACTTTGTCAAATGTAGTTTTACATGAGGCACATTTGGGCTTCACCGTGTCTGATTTCTTTCCTGTGGTCCTGAAGCATTTTCTTCTGTAGCCCCCTGTGGGTTTTTATATTATTCTCTGTCTCGTTGTGCTGGTTGTTGTGCCTGAATCTACTCACAGGCAGTAGGTGCCCCAGGGTAGTGTGCCATAGCTACTCTTCCAGCTGCCCACCATGTCTTCTTCTGCCTTTGTTCTTGCAGTGGGAAGAATTTCCAGTTTTCACTGATTTCACTGTTGCCACTGCTGCCCTAGTTATTGCTGCGCCTCCTGGCTGGGCCCATAAAAAGTGCTGTTTCCTGATGCATCCCAGGTCAGGTGAAAGCAGTGCTCTAAAAGTATGTCATTTGGATTTAGAACCTTTATTTAAACTCCTCCCAGAACACACTTTCATACAGCCTTGACATTGGACAGCAATTGGATAATGTCAACAAGTACAAGGGGGAGTCTGGTCATGGTCACAGAGTAGCAGGCATTTCGGATAAGAGTAGAAATCTTGCAAAAGTGTTCATTTTTGCTTTTCCTTGCTGCTTAGGAAGGTGAAAGGGGAAAAAATTTGTTATTGGTTGCATTCTAGTCTTGGTGGCTTGGTTTTTGTTTCTCAGGGTATATAGGCTTTCTTCTGGGCCATGTTCTCCTTACTTAAGAAGACAGAGTAAATTTGCTTGAAATTTTGGTACACTAGCATTTTTTTAAGATAAATCCATGACACCCACCCTGCATTTATATTTTCTTTTGAATTAGGAAGCAGCAAGAAAAACTCTCATTTTCAGGGCGATCCTAAGGACAGGCCCCACACCACAGGGGTGTCTAGGTGTCCCTCTCTCCAGACAAGCATCTCTCCTTCCTTCAGACCAGGTTTCAGGGCTGTGGTCTCTTGCAGTGCTGTGGACAGGGAAAGCCTGAGGGGGTTCTCTCACGGCCAGCTCTAGGAAAGGAGCAGGGGGGAGGTCAAGTATTTTAACAGTGGGCTAATAGGAACTGACCTCAGATGGCTTTTCAGTCATCTGACACATGATCTACAACAGATGCTGACTCAAAATTAGAGATACTGAATTAGGGTAAAAGCTTTGCAAAATAAAACAACCCTAAACAAACAAACAAACAAACAAAAAAAAAAGGGCCCAAAACAACAAAGACTCTTCAGTCATCATCTTCAAGCTACAAGATCAGACTCCCTCAACCCCTCTCAGGGCTATCTCTTCATACGCTACCTTTGAGCAGTCAGTCTTCTTGTACCAGGATAAATGTGTGCATGCTGTTTTTACCCCATTTTCTCCCACTTCTACATCTATGTCCATGGAAGTCTTACACAGACCTATGTCAGAGCACCAGCTGTTTCCCTCAAATTGCCTACCGGTGGTTCCTGCTTTAATGAGAAACCCAGCCAGAAGCAGAGGTGCAGATGGGATGACGCTCGGGTAGTGTTGCCACAGTGGTCTGATCATGCGTTGCTTACAGAGCATCGGATCCCTCAAGGGTCCCTCTGGCAGCCCAGTTCCCGCAGTGGTGACAGGGGGGGCAGACCAGCCAGAGCCAGCTGGTACATTTGATACTGAAGATTTCAGTGTGACAGGATTTAGTAAATGAAAACTCAGCTAGCAATCATCAGGAGAGAGATTATTTGACACAGGAGAAAGCCTGTCCCCTGCGTCAGCTTGCTCTTTAACTGAATACTTTTGCTCTCTTTCATTTTCTTAGAGGGGGGGGCAGGTAGGAAGAAGGATGTAGTGAGAAGGGGAACATGTTACAAATGTTCACTGAACCGAACATAAATTTGGCCAAGTTACTGCCAAAGTGAGCGGGTTTTTGATGTCACCCTTAGGTAGATAACTAGGTAGAACAGACTTGAAAACATATCGGGGAGAATCCCAGCTTCAGACAAGCTGCAGGAACGTGCCAGCTTTCACTGGGTCATGGGCTGCTTTTCCAGGATAAGAACAATTGAGGACTGACTATGTTTCTTGGATTTTACTTGCTCTTATTTGAAACGTGCACTTCAAGCATTGACTGCATAGTCAATAGTTAACTTCAAATGAAGTAGAAAATGTGCCCTTCTAGTTAGATATAGACCATTGAAATTCTATGCAGTACATAGGTAATAACATTTTTTTAAAAGTAGAAGGAAATGTATACAATAGGTGTGGCTTTCTCAGTGGATTTTTTTATGTTTTTATATGCCTAATTCAATCCGAAATAAAATATCAGTCAACCAGTAGTCTCTGGGAGGGGAGGAACATTTGAGAAATGGGCAGACTCTATAGAACCAGCTTAACAGACGGACTTTGAATTTTTGGCAACAGAGGTGGGTAGCTGTAGACTGGAACCAAACCTTTTCTGCCAACATTAGTGAATAGTACTGAAACCTCATGCAAAATAGGACAAGACAGACTCTTGACATTTTCCTTACAACTGTTGCTTTTTAAATCGCTGCCTTTGCATGCAAAAGTTTGTTGGATTCATCCATTATTCATGTCCCAGAAATTTGATAGAGGTCTCATATATTCCTTCTAAGAGGATAAAGCCAGCTGCAGCACCAAATTGTAAAGATGTGGTTACTGGCTAAATGTTATTTAGTGTATTACTTGGTATTCCTCTGAATCTTTTGGGTGGAAATTTAAAAATGCTTGTCCTCTCTGATTTTAGTGAACATTAGAGACAGCGCACAATTATTCATAAGGAAGGGCTCAAGGGGTTGTTACTGGGCCCTCTAGCAAAGATTTCATCTCGCTAGTGACAATATAATGTGTTACAGAAGATTTTGTGTAGAAGTAGCTCTGGATCTTGGTGCCTGCCTTTTTTGAGAAGTGCTTTAGGAATATCACTTACTTCAACTAACCTGTTCAGGCACCTACCAGATCGTACTCAGCCTGAAAGTATTGCGTGCTTTTTTTCTGTTACCTCTAAAAGAAGGGTCAGCAATGTCAGTGACTTTGTGTTAATCACATTTGATGGATAGCTAACTTCTTATACTGTGACTATTTTCAATATTATTACTGTCTAGTCCTGGGTGGTTTTTGTTGACAAGCTACACAAATCTTTGTAGAGATACACTCTGTTGTGTGTGAAACAAGCATGGAATACTAATGCTACTGATGAAGTTTTGTTATTGATTTTTGTTCACACAAAACGTGCACAAAATAGAGTCAGATAAAAAAAAATGGAGACCTTGCCCTGGTTTATATTTTTTTTCTTTATGAGAGATTTAATTGGAAATCTAACAGGAAATTAGACTGGAAGATTACCAACTGCATGGCTGGCATGCCATGAAAGATCAAGTGCCTGTGTCTTTCATATTATACCCAAAGCAGCTTTATCAAGTATCTGGGATTTCTGGTGGATTTAAGGATATCAAATATAACATCAGCAGCTTCAGTAGCAAAAATACTCTCGGATATGTGGGATAGAAAAGCTATACAAGTTCTCGTATAATGTTTGGAAGTTGAGGATGAAGAACCTTTTGCATTGTCATCGTAAAGTGAAAAAGGTGTAAGAAAGCTACAGAAGCTAAATCATCTGTACACAACCCTACTGACTGCTCATTTCCTAAGGATCTTTCCATAGAAGCATTTAGGAGGATTGCTTTTTCAGGGCTAGCCTCTAGAGAATTTCATCATGTCAAGCAGCCATTCCACAGGAGTATAAATTAATGGCAACATATCTCTTACAAAAATCCCTTTTGGATTTTGCCAGTTTACCTTACCTGGTACACAGTGTGTCTCTGGAGAAAATTACTCAGAAGTATCTACTTGGCTATCATTTGTTCATACAAAAGAGTTCAGAGGTCAGCCTGTAAAACCAGGGAGAAAGAA
This sequence comes from Calidris pugnax, assembly GCF_001431845.1. Lineage (NCBI taxonomy): Eukaryota > Metazoa > Chordata > Aves > Charadriiformes > Scolopacidae > Calidris > Calidris pugnax. The sequence continues at coordinate 4,955,210 of NW_015090830.1, read as the reverse complement.
CAGTGCTCAAGTCTTTCTCTCTGTCCTACTTCAGTGGAAAACAGGGCCAAAGTCACATGGAGCTAGTTTCACTGGCTTGAGGACAGTGCTCAGCAAAGATTGTCTCTCTGTAGAGGGATCATAGTGCCGTGCCTCTTGACAGATGTGATTTGTTAAAGCCACGTTTATCCCAGGGACCGTGGCAGAATTGGATTATCATCCTCCACACACTCTGGTATTCAGTAGTTGTGCAAGCCAGGAAGGAAGCACTTGTGCTTGTGAAACTGTGCTGGAAATAATTCAGCTGTTTACATCTGATGATAAGCTTTTAAACCAGACTACCTGAAATTGGTTAGCTGTTTAAATTGAAGCTGCCAGGAATACTTCACTGTTGACAAAAGAAAAAAATGGGGGGAAAGTCATGATCAAGGAACCCTCCATATGGCATTATCTATTACTGGCAACAGCAACAGGGACATTCAGCGTCTTTAGAAAGTTTAAATGAAAATATTATAACTCGGTATACACTTTGACATAGATTACAACATCATCACAAGAGACAGCTACACTTGACTATTCCTTTCAGAGGCCACAGTCTTTTCCACAAATTGTTTGAGTACAGTTTTATACACCCAGTAGTTGTTTCGGCATCTGCAGATTAAATATAATTTGAACTCTTATTGATACAATAGATAGAATTATTTATACCCCAGAAAAGCTTGTATATAGCAACTGCAGGTATTCCATATCTAACACATGGTATTTTCAGGAAGGGACAAACTGGAGCAAGACAGATGAAAGCATTTGGAGCCTCAGGTCAGAACACATTGCAAGAGAGAGATTTAGCAGATATCAAGGATGGAGAAGTTGGTATTTTCTACAGCTGTTTGCTATCATGTTGACAGTGCTGCTTTCAAAAATGAAGCACATCTCACAGAGTGGAAGAGAACTGTAGGAAAAGTGCTTATTTCTGCTATGAGGATGTGGTTTCTTTTGAAGGCAATGGGAATTGCTTGCTTAGATGGTCTTAGGAAGAGAAAAAAAAAGTCAAAAGACTTAAACCAAAAGACTAAGCTTAAATTTGAAATGGAAAGACTTCACCAAGATTACCCATTGATACTCTGCCTGGTTTGTTCATTCAGAAAAAGCTGTATTAGAACTGCCGTGTAAGTGGATAGACTGAGATTTGGAGGGTGGCTTGGAGAGATGTTCCTGGCTGGCCTCATTGTCATGGCCCTGTCAGCACACATCAGCTGTAACCCATAGGAGCTAAATACTTGTGAAAACAAGTCATATTTCATCCTTCATGCTTTTTGAATCAAATCTTGTTTTAAAAGTTTGCTGAGTGTATCAGATGATTGATGCTGTCACACTGCAGATAAAATTTGTCATTCTGTCATTTTATTCAATATTTTAGAAGCATTTTGATGCAAACTGGAATTTGAAGCAGTTACACATTTTTTCCTATGGTTCACCTTAGTTATAAAAACAATTCATCTAATTCTCAGTGATTCATTAGCAGACATTTCCTAAATACAGACCTAGAATGAATTAGTAGGTTAGTTGAATCTCAATATGTCTTGAGATACATGTGCTGTATTTCTTTTTAAATATGCTACAAGGCGATATAAACGAATATAGTATCAGACATTGTGAAATACATGAAAGGAGAACAGATATGTTTAGTCATGTGCGTATCTGGCTTAGTTTCATAATAAGGATGGTATCTGCTATTCACAACAACTACATGGGATGTAGTGAAAAGCTCATTACCCTGAAAAAAAAGTTTAAGCTCCTGAAATTTCAGCATGTAATAATGTCAGAGTTTTTACCTGTGCAGATGGCCTACAAGGACTGTACTTTGCTCACTTCAGGACTAAGGCCTCAAAGTGGCATTTAAATGGTCTTGTATCATCCACGATTATTATCAGGTCATAAAATTACTCTAGAATGCAAAGAGACTGAATTCTGGTATAGCAGGAGTTCCATTATATACTTTAGAAATAGGTATTTGCCTTAATACTTGACTTGAACTTAACTGTCTGTATGAAATGATGAAGTCATCTGTGTCACAAGTAACAAGTTACTGCTGCTAAACCTACAGTTATAAGGTCCAATTTAAGCTGAAAACAATGAGAGTGGAACTTGCTTATTCCTTCAGAAACCAGCTGCAGAACATTGTTTTTGATACACTTCAGCTGTGCTACATTATTTAATCTTTCTGTGTTTCAACAGGCTTTGAATAGGGGCATTGCTGCTGTCAAGGAAGATGCTGTGGAAATGCTGGCCAGCTATGGGCTGGCCTACTCCCTGATGAAGTTCTTCACGGGTCCGATGAGTGACTTCAAAAATGTAGGCCTGGTGTTTGTGAACAGCAAGCGAGACAGGACCAAAGCAGTTTTGTGCATGGTTGTGGCTGGTGCTGTAGCTGCTATATTTCATACCTTAATAGGTAAGGTCACTTCACGTCTAATTAACATGTCTTTTCATTTTTTTTCCCTTGCCTGTTCTTCAAACTGATGAACCTGTAAGCTTAAGATTTCATTTTTAAGTACAACAGGAGATGAAAAAGAGATTCAGTCTCTTGGGCTGGTATCACGCCTATCTACACAATTTTTATTACTTTTTAAACAGGCAGATTCCACCTCCAGGGCATGCCTACCTGGTGGCTCACTGTGATGTTGCTTGCTTTCAGTCAGGTGTCTGAGCAAAACTTTGGCTAAGTTGACAGGTTGCATGAAGATGACAGCTCAGTCTTACTGTCAGGTAGTGACCAGCAGTTAACAGTATCTCCCCAAATGGGGTTAGCAGGACTTCAAGGTGTGCTTGGTAGGTCTGTTTGTCAGAAGAGTGTCCTCCCTACATTTGTCAGTGTACTCCCTCGGTACTTCTTTTGCTACTTACCTCACAGTACAAAACTCTAAGCAAGTAGGTGCCAGCATCCTCGTTGAAATATCAGATATTACCCTGTACTAGTACTAGTCATCATCCACTTCTGTTGAATAACTAATCTGTAAGAGAAGAAGTAGTTACTAAAAACACTTTATGCCAAACTGAGACCAGCTCCCCAAGTGAAGTCTGAAGCAAAGAAAATACACAAGCAGATATGAACTGAAGATAAAAAGTAAAGCAGCCACAGGATTTGCCAGTTCCTAAGAGCCTGGAGAAATGTGGTATCAACACAAGCATCAGCCAGTACCACAACAATAAAAAGGCATGTGGCCTGGAAGACTAACTTCATCCCCTCCAAGAACTGCTCCAGATTCCCGGCACCTTCTGGCTCATTCCACAGAGCTGAAGCCTCTGGACCTCAGCAACAAGGAATAGGAGACGCTGGAGGAAGAAGCAAAGAGTGCATTGCATTCAACAGGTACGATCCTAAAAGCTGGGAGCTCTAAGGGATGGGAGGAGGGAGGTAATGCAGTAGCCTACGGAGGCATGTGTCGGTTGACAAACAGTAGGGCTGAGTTGGATGACTAGCAGTAGGGGGTCATTCCATCACAGAAAGATGGGAAACATGAGTGTGATGGCAGTATCCAGAATTGAGATGAAGTGTATGGAGTGGCCTGGAAGTGAGGCACTATCCATTATCAGGCTGTTAGGATCTCAAGAGCAGCACATGCTGCTGGTCAGCATGTAGTTCCTGCCCAAGTAGGTACAAGAGCCATCTGGTAAATGCAAATGCCCACTGATCTTAACCTTTAACATGTTCACCAGCTTTATGTGCCTCCCAAACGCTCCAGTATGTTTGACCATCACGTGTCTTACTCCACCACTGATACAGCAGTTCTATGGTGTTTACCTTTACCCTATGTTACTACCATAATAAATGCTTGTAGTAACGGCTCACTAGCTGTGCCAGGGATAAGCTTTTGCTGATTTTATAAGCTGAATCCATGCATTCAAGTTAATTTATTTACCAGTATCAATTGTTCACTTCTTCAGTATGTTTACAGTTGAGGCTGCTTTATTGAGTCAGTATTATAAACTTTGGGCCATTTGTATGTTTGGCTCTCGTATTTCTTTGCCTGGAATGTTTCTTCAGCCCCCAGAGCTGCTCTTCTAGTTGCTCACTTGTTTCCCTGCCAGTGCTGGTCAAAGTTTTTGGCTTTGCCAGCTGGATATAGAAGTGTTTTCTACTCATCCAACAATTTATTTTAAGCTATAATAGATGTTAAGAAAATTTAAGTTAAAGCTATCAAATTTCCAGGTGAAAGATGTAGCTGGATTTACCATGTGGGACATTTTATTGAAGGGGTATGTTTGGGGCAGCCATTTGAAAAACAGGCCAGAGAAGTTTCTTGCCTTTGCCTGGAAATAGAACCCAGCTGAATTTAGAACCTCTGAAATGCCCTTTCTGCAGATATTGGGAAAAAAAGCAAAAAGAAGGCTGTACTTACCATGTTTTAAAGTCCTGAATTAAAGGGCTTCACACAATCTTTCAGCTGCTTATGGTGGCAGACTGCAAAATATTTTTTAGTATTTTAACTTGTCTATGCCTGAAAATATGCAAAGGCCACAGCAGAGACTGGCAGAGCGCCTAAGAGAATGGAGTTAGTCAGATTCTAGCACCAATTGCCTGGGTGATGTTGCCAAGTTTTGTGTTCCAAGTTTCCTTTGAACATGTTTCAAATCCTGATTATTCTTCTCTGACCCACAGATGCACAACCTGCCTAGCAGGAGGAAGAGAAGGAGTCCAGTGACAGACAGGCAGCCTCCTAGGACCTGCAACTACTCCCCAGCAGCTGCAAGCTGATCACAGACTATCTACAGGAGACAAAAACACAGGTTACTGATGCTCAGCATATGAAAAACAGAAACAAATAGCACCCAGGGGACTGAATTTCTTCCACATGCCATGTGTGTGGGGCTAAGGAAGATGACATGACTGTCTGCCGTGGGCTGTCAAAGCCCAGGAAGGAACAGGGAACAAAAAGCCCAATGAAATAAGGAGGAGTACTGAAAGTCAGAAGGAAGAAAACAAGTGGTGGTAGAAACACAGTGACCACAATGAATCACCACATTTCCAACTGTGATAGAGACTATTTGCAGTCTGCACACACAGCTCCTCACAAACAGCAGCCTCTACGCATTTAAAATATCAAAACAGGTCATTTCACCCACCTGACTCATGCTTCAGTGCTTCGACACCAGCTCCCCACTGCCGCTCCCTGACAGGGGCTAACGCAATGCTCTGTGGGAGTGACTGGCTGAGCCAAACCACTCCAACTCACAGTTGTAAGCTCTGGATCCCTAAGGTATCACCTCACCACATTTCCATGAGCGTCCGCAAAGTCCTCAGCAGTTCCTATCACTCCCCTGTACAGGTAGCAGTAAGACCCAAGAAATGAGTTGGCTTGACCCAAATTGATTTGAAATCGTATTCTCATCCCACTTACAATGCTGCTGCTTACCTTGGTCAGAACACGATTCCTGCATTTGCTGTTTCAGTTGTCATCTGGAAATAGAAGACAGAATGCTGCCTTCCTTCCCTTGTGCTATACTGGGGGCAGCCACTGCTACCAGTTAGGGTTTTCTAGTGGGCAGTTCGCCAGGGTATAAAGCATCCCGTTTGGCTTTTGCTGGGAATTTGTGGCTACAAGAAAAGGGATTCAAGATGCAAGCCTATTTATATATTTTGGCTTCTTACAAAATTGCCACCTTGACAGAGGAGAGAATTCATTTATATAATATTATGCTAACATAATGCATTTCATGGTGTTGCTGGTAAACCCTCCATACTAAGTGGGTCCCTTTAACAGCAGTGTCATGACAGACACACACTTTTTCTTTGACATTAGAACAGCATTGTTCAGCCCTTCTTTGGTTTACTGAGAAAACTTATTTCCTTCTGCATATTAATATTACTTTGCACAGCTCTCTCAGGTTCTGGAAATGACAAGGTGGAAGTTACTCTGGGGAAGCATCTTTGCTTAAATAGACATCCTTAAGTGGTGCCCACAACACCTGATTAAAAACTGCATGATGGGTCATTTGTCATTACCAGGAAAAAAAGGTTAGAACTGTAGTAACCAGGCAAGCCTACAGCAGACTGGATGGTCAAGACATGCCAGTGATTTGGTTTGTCCCAGTTTATTACCGGTAGGCTAGTGGGCATGGGTTGCTCTCTGCACAGATTGCACGGGGAAATCTTTAGCAGTTGCTAGGAATTCCACTGATTTTTTTGAATTTCCTACATTTACGGTCACTGCATGTACATGAAAGATCTGCATAAGAAGTGTGCCATAGGTGTAATCCCACCACTGCCAATGTAACGCTTCTGAAATTTTCTAGAGATAGGGAGTTACAGAGTGGCTTATGACAACCTGAGCTATTCTCTCCAGTCAGTTTTGTTCTGAAATGTCCACTCTACTGGCTCGTACTAAACATTTTGCCCTGGAAAAAGATGATAGCACAGGAACACAAATCAGAATATAATGCAGTCTTTCTTTTTTTTTTTTTTTTTCTAAAAGATGATAAAATTTTATTCATTAAAAATGTATCCTACTTCAACATCTTCAGATGGCAGTAACGTAGTTCTCCACCTGCCCCAGCCCTTCCCCCACAACAGGGGTGGTTTCTTATCAGCAAAGCATTCAGGGCAAAAGAACAAGGAAGAAAGCCTATGACCAAAGCATTTGTGGATTTTAGGATAGCAATGATTGGGTTTTAGTTCAAAAAGGGCTAATTTTGAGACTTATGAGATGTTGGCCTTCCTAAAAGTATTTCAGAGACCATTGGTCGTTGTTAAATTTGGGAAAATCAACTAATGCAATTTTGTAAGTAGAGCTGAACACAGAAAAATATGATTGCAGTAATGAATCTGCATTAAGGTGCTCGTAAGCTGTTGTGTTTTTTTTTAATTCATTTATTACTATAAGCAAAAAAATCACAAAGCCTAAAACACTGATCATCTGGGCTTTTACCAAAAGGGACACAGGCTTTTCTTCTGCTTTTAGTCAGGCTAATCAAAGACATAAAGAAATCTATGTATGTACCCTGTGCCGTCTCCAAATGAAGATTTGCCATGCAGTTTTGGGGAGAAGTTATTGTTTGGGGTTTTTTTGCAAATTGGCATTTTTCTGTCTGCCCAAATCACTTAGCTGAACAAAATCTTGATCAGCACCAGTTTTGGCCATGTAAGCCGTCTTTCTGACAAGCAGCAGAATAGATTTTTACTTCTCAAGTCTCTAAGTTGATTTTTAAAACTGGCAGCAAAGTATGAAAATGGAATGCCTCTAAAAAGAACAAACTTTAACCCAAACCCAATTTTTTTTCCTCCAGCAAAGCTAATATTGACATATCTAGCTCTGTGTCTGGAGGTAAATGGTATCACTTCCTATGAGGGTTTCTTTTTGTTTTCTTTATGATGTGAGTACAACATGCTGGGTAGCAGACGGCTCCAAAATGATGATGGTACTGCTGGCATCATTAAAATTGTGTTCAGTTGTTTCAAGAATGTCTGAAGTTTATGTGGTAGTAATTGGGTTGCTAGATAAGTTGGCGTAGGGAAGTGGAGATCCAATTAGGTATGCAGTGTTTCATTGTCATTTCTTAAACTTCTGGGTCTTAAAACTCAACTGGAAAAGAAAAAAGCAAGAATTCCTGCTTAAATGCTGCAGAAAAACTAATCCATAGACATATCAAAATAAATGAGGCATTAGAGGAGAGCAAACAGGCAGCTTGTCTTGGAGTTGGACTTCACTGTTTTGGTTGAAATGATGCAAGAAATGGGAAGAGCCATCTGCTTTAGTTTCATGTAATACTCTTCAGCTCTGTTATTAATTTTGTATCACGCTTCATAATAAGTTTGTAAGGTTGGCCAAGGTTAACTTCTAATTGCATCAGCAATTGCTTTATTCACAGCTCAGAGACACATGCCTGTATATTTGTCAGTAAATCTCAGCTTGCTGAATCCTTCTTTCTCAGGATGGAAACATTCATTGACATAAGCAAAAGTGATTGTGTGTTTTCACTGACATGGGGAAGAAAATAGTTGACTGTTTTAAAACTATCTTTTGAGTTTAGCCATTAACAGTTTTAAAATCAAAATCATATTATAAAATGCAGTTAGACTGTTTTTGGATGAGGGAGGAATAAAAAAATCTTATAGCTTACAGAGCACAGTACTGATATCCCTAGAAATCTTAAAAATGTGGTGTTGTGGGCTGTGGTGGTACAACTGCCTGGAGAGCATCCTGCCAATAAACCACAACCCTGTGGTGAACTGTCTGTTCCTACAAGTGAGCGTAGTTCAGCCTCTGTACCCTCTGATTCTGTAATTTTCCTGTGACGGTAGACTTTCAAATAAAAAAAAAAGAATTTAAATATCTCAGTGGCTTTTAGAGCCAAAAAATTACTTATTACTCACTTTCTAAACAGTTTAAAAGTTTCCTTTAAAGCAGGAGAAGCCCAGCGGGTGAAGTGCATGGAGAGCACAGAGGGTGACCTCTGCAGTGTGCTGTCTTCCCAGCGCTGCACTGCTGCTGGAGACCTCTCCACAGGAGCAGGTTCCTCAGTACCTGGACTCTGATTCTACCAGTCACCATGTGGGGAATTACACTGCTGTGTTTCCTGCAGCAGTTTTTAGGGTTTTGTACAGAAGAAGTGTCAAGCAACTTCAGTGGGACCAAAGAGACAGGTCAATGAATCTGACCCTCACAGGTGGCTTGCCTTGTACACCTTCCAGACTTCCTCTCCTTCATTCAAATAAGTCGATTCAGAAATATCTGTGTACTGCCTTGCCTTAAAAGCAGCTTTCCACAAGGATTTATCATGCAAAAATCCATGCATAACAGAGAGCTTTCAAAATACTGAACAAAAATTGATGTTATGGACATTCATGCAAAAATAAAAAGAGGCTGTGCTTGATGTGTGACTGGACTGTTACAAACACATGGACGCTTAAAGAACTAAACTGGCCTCCCTGGACTTGGGACAGGTTGGAATCCTGTTATGAAGATTTTCCCTAATTCTGTTCAAAAAGAAACAAGGTTGTCCCCGGGAGGATAGCTAAGCAACTTGGGGATTACTGGGTAAACTGGTAGTCTGTCAGTCCCTTATATTTCAGATGAAAGACATATAGATGGGGACCAGCATAGGGAAAGGGAGTTTTTAATAGTTTAGCATCTTTTTGCCAGTCCTGGTTATCTGGAGTGAGGCTCATGCCCCTTCCCAGTCCTGTCATAGCACCTTCTTTTTTGCTACCTTGTTTACTCTCGCTTGTTCTGACTGGAGAGTCTTTTCAGTCCTGTTAACTATTTAACTGCTGTATCCCTAAGCCATCATAAAACAATGATGACTTAAACTCCTCTTTAATTGCTTCCAAACAATGTTTATGAGTTGTGAGAGTTAGTTTTAGGCTAAAAAGATTGAATTGAACAGCTGGTGTTAATATTTGTCAATCCGATTGTGTGACCTGCATGCATGAAAAGAATGAGTTTCCTGAAATACCCTGTATGAAGGTCTGTACAATGATAATAGTAGAGTTGCTATAAATGGAAAATCAGATAGATGTTCACATCCAAAATAATTACCAACGAGAAGACACAAGTGGAAGAGAACTGAGGTAAGATTCCCCAGGCACAAGTGATTCTGCTGTTATTTGTGTTGAGCGGTTACTTTACAACCTAATTATTCTTCTAACAGTTATTACAAGCATATAGAGGAAACTACATAATAATATACAGGTCTAGAATATGGTTTATAAAAGGTTAAAAGCTATTTGGATTATTTAACTGTGCATGTTATTTAAGTCCCCATAGTTCAGAGACTCCATTCATAGCTAGCTCTTCATTATTCCCGGTCATGGGGAGGACTCTGGGGTTATTAAAACAGCTGGATAACGTGGGTGCTAACAGAAACGTAAGCAGTTCTTTAGAGAGATGTGTGGTGAGTCCCTATGTTTGTACTGTCTTCAACCCAACACCTCGGGAAGAGAGACCTGGGAAGAGGCATGTTGCCCAGCTCTGACCATCTGGGGTTGAAACAGGATGGCAAAATAACATACTGGCGATTGGAAGTGGGAAGCCCCTGATTTCCAGTGGTGCCCGTTTCTGGCTTGTGGCTCCAGATAGGAAGGGAACTAAAGCTGGTTAAGGCTGCCCAGAGACTGTACAGTGAACTACACAGTGCCCGGACAGGTCCCAGCAGAGGTGATCATTAGGCAGAGTAAGGAAGAGGTATAACGTGTGGTTTGTTGTGTGCCTTCGCAATTCATAGTATCCTTTTATAGCTTTGGGGAGGTTTAGAGGTAATGTCATGAGAACTCAGTGACAGTAGATGGTTTCAGCATTTGTACTACAGTCCATGAAATACACAATGCCTGGTGAAAACAGCTTTTTGAACAAAGAATCTTGAGTTTATGAAAGAGCAGTAGATTTTCTGGAGTACCAGTGTGTTCATTTAGCAAACAGATGTGCACTTACTATACCCATCTCCCAACCCAGCCATTTGTTATCACTCCTCTGCCAAAGGTTACTTGAAAAAGAACTATGAGAGCACTCTTTACTCATAAACAGCAGCTGGTGAGGCTGTAATATCCTAAAGTCCCTGCAGCTGTTTGCTAAGTGGATGCGTGTCCAACCTTCTAAGATGTCACAGTCTTTCAGGTACTTCCGAGTATCTTACCCAGAGTCCATATATAACCTTTATTATTCATTCCTATTCTTCTGTCTCTACAGCATATAGTGATTTGGGGTATTACATTATTAATAAGCTGCACCACGTGGATGAATCAGTGGGAAGTAAAACTCGGAGGGCCTTCCTTTATCTTGCTGCCTTCCCTTTTATGGATGCCATGGTGAGTGCCTGATTCAGAACTGAATCTTAATATGAATGGGTTTTGAGGTTGGGTTTTTTTTTCTGATTTTAGTTTGCAAAGTATGTTACCTGATGGGAAACTCTATATGTGTGTCCTTTGCAAGCATTAGTTCTGGGTATAACTGGGCTCATCGTCTCCTGCTACCTGGAAAAAGCCTCTGGGTGGACTCTGAACATCCAGAGATCATGATAAATGTGAAAAACCTCAGCTGCCTTGTTAGAGCATGCATGCTGGAAAGCGTCGGTCATCTTCTTATGAGCTGCACCATTTGTCTGTCTGTGTCCTCTCATTCCAATTTGTAGTGAAAGAGTTGGATTTGCCTTGCATTCCAAGACCACCTGCAGAGCTCACAAGGAATAAGCTTGATATTTTCTCAAAGCAAATTTGTTGAAGAGATATTTCTTACCATCAGTTTTTGCAAGCACAGCTAAATGTAGTATTAAGCAAGAGAGCCAAGCATGGCATGGGCTGCTGCTGCCCAGCTCACTGCTTGTGGCCTGCACAACATAAAAATATGGCAGCTCTCTTTAATGCCTCTGCTTCTGTGTAAAACTCATGAAGGATAACCTCATGGCATGCCTCCATCACTTTCTCTACCACTTTATCTGCTTGAAACAGGAGCTGAAAATAAAAAGAAGATGGATCATTAGGTTTTCTTTTCCAGACAGGACTCGGTATAATTCAGTGGGCCAATTAATATTACACTTCAGAGGGGCATCCAACCGGTGAATGAGAAGAAACACTTTTTCCCTCAGATTATTTAATATGATAATCCATCCTGTGCAGCATGCTTTTTATGCAAAGGGGGCAGTTTCTTATTAGATCTGCTCAGAAATTTCTGGAGTCTGTTAAATTATTCCCATTCTCCGTGTCAGTCCTGGCAATGAGGAAATGAAGGCAGCAGTGCTGCTGGTGGGAAAAGAGCTTTCTAAGTTGTTTGTGTACAATGTAACAACCAGAAAACAGCATTCTAGGACCCTGAAATCTTTCATTAATATCGTAATCATTTCCCAAACTCTTGTCTGCCTTTTTTTCAGGCATGGACCCATGCTGGGATTCTGCTGAAACACAAGTACAGTTTCCTAGTGGGATGTGCCTCCATCTCAGATGTCATAGCTCAGGTAATGATTCCTTTTAGCAATCACTGTTCCCATTTTGTTACGGACTAGATGCTTTCCTAAGCAGAAACTCTTCTGTCCAGAGACTGTCTTCTCTCTCTACTGTGAATGACACACCAGAGGAAGTAATCTTGTGTGTTCTTTTCTGGTTGTTTCCCCATCATGTGGAGGCTGTTTGCAGACAGTTGTGGTTTTGGCTAGTCTGGCTTGACTGGATCAAGTCAATCCCAAAGCAATGTCAAGAGAAGGGAACCAGGATTATTTGGGTTAGGGCCACGTCTTCCAGCACCTCCACCTGAGAAACAAGCTATATATACATGTGTATATCTGGGAAAAAGAAAGATCAGGCAAAGAAACTGATGGCTTTTACCAATCCTGAGGCTGATGGAGTGCTTTGAAAGAGACCTTTCTCCTCTGGGTGCATTCTCCCCCACACTTCGCACAGTTGCACTGAAATCCTCTGTGGGGCTTGAAGGCTTGATTCTCCAGTTCACCTGCCAGTTTTGCACGTGCTGTCTAATCAAGTGAAATGCAGTTGTGTAAGCCATCTTCTGAGTGCCAGTATGGCACTGTTCTTGTTACTGGTACAAAAGGTGAAGGCTCAGAACTGCATCAGAAGGGATCTGGCTGATGCAGAGAAGACCAACTGTTGTTTGAACTTTCATTTGTGAGGGAGGTGTTAAATATCCTGTTGCTTTGTATTAGATGCGCTTAAAAAACAACATTCATACACATTGCTGATGGCCAGTGTTGTAGCATTCAAGAACCAATATACAGCCCTCTTTTTAAAGCATATATAAAAATATTACGAAATGGAGAGTCCCAGCACCTATAAAACAGTTGCTGTACTGCCCCATTACCAGCTGAATGGTGTAATGACTGGGTAAGAAAGAGGATAATAACAGTACAAGATCAAAGGAAATATAAAGTCAATGGCACTTAGTTCAATTTCCCATAGCATTTTCCTCCCACTAAATATGAGCAAACCATAAACCAAGTTGAACCATTCGGTCAGCTGCTATTCTATGTTTGGCAGATCTGCCCCTCTACAGTACTGCACTAAATCCCTGAAGATAATACCAATTACTGTAAATGACCTTAACTCTCAGGATCTGCTCTTGTTCTAATGTGACCGACAAAGTTTGCTGACCCTAGATACATGCTGGGTCATATACATCTAAATATAGAAATAGTTTTTTACACGTGCTCTTTCCACAATGGTTGGTGAGTGGGGTGCCAGGGTCATGAAGAATAAGACACCTGTCATCTTCTCTCAACAAAATATTGCACAAAGCAAAAGCAAATCTGGTAGACAAAAAGTTGTGATTCTCTACACCCCGGAACTCCCTATACCTGCAGTTGCCCTTACACAAGCAATAGGTTCAAAGGCAGTAGCTAATTCTCTTCGGGTAGGTTCATATACACACTTTTTGTGACTGACCTTGCTTCAGTTTACTGAAAAACAATTCTTTTGTAGGGTTCAAAAGAGCAGTTTTGCAAATCTTCGTAGACAATGCTGCCTGCCTAATAAACATGTGCTCAGTGTGGTTTTTCTTAAGTATTTCTTGATCTCTAGCAGTGAAGGAGAGAACCTGCCCCTGAACAATGTGTCACTCACTTGAATGCCAGGATGTCCTGGCAGGGTTGTCCTTAATTTGTCCAGAACAAAACACAGTTTCATTCCCAGTTGTGTCCCACATCCAGACATATTTGGAATTTAACAGGCACGCCATCGGTTCTGTACTTAATGGAAGAGAATAATATCATATTAAGAAATTCCTTCGCATTTTCTGGATTGTGCATTTAATCTTATGAGACTGAATTGTGAGCTGTTCATTAGCCCAAAAATTTCCGTTTCAGTTACATCTATGTGGCACTCGGACAGCTGAAGAGAAAATGATGAAATACTGAAATTTCACTCAAAAAAAGTAGAAAATTAGGATGGCATAAGACTTCCTCCTTCTAAACGCTGAAGTGAATACTTCAAAACATCTGGCTTTTTAATTGCCACTGTCCCCTCACCCTTCCAAAGAAAAGCAGGGTTTAGAAATGGACCCTAGAAGTTCGTCTCCGGCCTCAGTGTGTACCAGAATAGCACGTTTTCCTGGGAAGGGTGACACTCAGCCACATGCTGGCTGCCAGACCTTGCCAGGCTTTCGTGCTACCCTCCTCCTATTTATGGCTCCCAGTCTGACACCTGCCCATATCTTCAAGTACTGTTTAATAGAGCTTCTGTATGATGTTAACTCTTGTTCTTCTCATTTGTATAAACGAATCCATGGAGAGTCCTGACTAAAGTTTCTAAATGCCACAAGCTTGAAGTCAGGTACTGTAGACACACAAGGTTGTTGATTCAGATGGACTAGCTGGGAGTCAGATGGGAGATATGTTGGCCCTGAAGAATCAGACAGACAAATTACTAATCATTAATTTGCTTGCCCTGCAGGTTGTTTTTGTAGCCATTTTGCTTCACAGTCACTTGGAGTGCAGGGAGCCTCTCCTGATCCCGATCTTGTCTTTATACATGGGAGCACTTGTCCGGTGTACCACGTTATGCCTCGGATACTACAGGAACATACATGATGTCATTCCTGACAGAAGTGGGCCTGAAATGGGGGTATGTCTTAATACTTTGTGGGTTTTTTTTTAATTCAATAATTTTAAAGTTCTTTTTTGTGTTATAAAACTGTATTAAGGCACTGTGCATGAAGGGCCTCCTCTCTCTGTCATGCAGGGGAAAAAAAATCATTTAGAGAGACACAGTAGAAACTATTCCAGCAACACTGCACATAAGGCAATGCTTCAAGTGGTATTGATGTGCTGTCTGCTGAGCACCTCTGTACTGAGCTCTCTCCTTCTCGTCCTGTAAGACAGCACAGAATGAAGTGGACACCTTATTTCACAGGGAAGAAAGTCTCAAAATTGCTCTTTTTCCTGAAATGTTATATTGGTGTTCACATATCTTTGTCTGGTAGCCACAACAAATTCTGCAGATAGATACTTTATGTATTATTTATTGAGACACAGCTTCTTTGGAATCAGTATTGCTAACATGGGTGACAACATTTTAGGCTCCAGCTATTGAAAACACTTGAAATGAATATACCGAAGTGACAGTGTGTGGGAAAAGCAAAAGTCCTTTCTCTGTGCTTCTGGTTGTTCTGTGTGTTTCTTTCCAAAGCCACTTCTTTTTTATTTAACATTTTAACATATTTATTTAACATTTTAACATATTTTTAATGTGTTGCAGGGAGAGGCTACGATAAGGAAGATGCTGAGTTTCTGGTGGCCTTTGGCATTAATTTTGGCAACACAGCGAATAAGTAGGCCCATTGTCAACCTTTTTGTCTCCCGGGACCTGGGTGGCAGCTCTTCAGCCACAGAGGTAAGAAAGTCAGTGCTCCCCATTACTGCAAATGCCATTTACGTTGAGTTGCCTCTGTGTTTTTCCTCTTATCTGTGCTGGTAAGAAAAATTTGTCCTAAGTACATTTCTGTTTAGTGCTCTCTTATCACAGAATCACAGAATGAATCACAGAATGATACGGGGTTGGAAGAGACTGCTGGAGATTGTCTAGTCCAACCCCCCTGCCAAAGCAGGTCCACCAGAGCAGGTTGCACTGGAGAGTATCCAGGCAGGTTTTGAGAGTCTCCAGAGACGGAGACTCCACCACCTCTCTGGGCAACCTGTTCCAGTGCTCTGCCACCCTCAAAGTAAAGAAGTATCTCCTCATGTTTAGATGGAACTTCATATGTTTCAGTTTGTGGCCGTTACCTCTTGTCCTGTCGCTGGGCACCACTGAAAAAAGGCTGGCCCCATCCTCTTGAGACCCACCGTTGAAGTATTTATAGGCATTGATCAGATCCCCCCTCAGCCTTCTCTTCTCCAGACTAAAAAGACCCAAGTCCTTCAGCCTTTCCCCATAGCAGACATGTTCTAGTCCCATCTTTGTAGCCCTCTGCTGTACCCTTTCCAGCAGGTGCCTATCCTTCTTGAACTGGGGAGCCCAGAACTGGACACAGTACTCCAGATGCAGCCTCCCAGGGCCTAGTAGAGAGGGAGGATGACCTGCCTTAACCTGCTGGCCACACTCTTTCTGATGCACCCCAGGATGCCATTGGCCTTCTTGGCCACAAGGGCACATTGCTGGCTCATGGTCATCGTGTTGTCCACCAGGACTCCCAGATCTTTTTCCTCAGAGCTGCTCTCCAGCAGGTCAGCCCCCAACCTGTACTGGTGCATGAGGTTATTCCTCCCCAGGTGCAGCACCCTACACTTGCCCTTGTTGAACTTCAACAGGGGCAAGTTCTTCTTGAAAGAAGAAGGGGCAAGTTCAATCCTTGAAAAGAAGACTGCTTGGACTCTTACCATGTGTGTTTCTGCCAGGCCTAGTGGGACCTCACCCTCAACAAGGCCTGTAGAATTTTTTCACTGAACAGTTCCTGCATCCCAGGTTTTCATGCTCTACATGTAGGTACGTATGCTCAATGGAGCATTGAGATCCCAGAGATTTTAGGAAAGTTGTCCATAGTCCCGTGTTCCACTGTTTCATCTCAGATATATTTATGGGCAAGCAAACTGATGTGAAACAATCCTGCTGTTAGCAGTCAGTGCATCACACAGAATAGAGTACAGGCATAGGAAGCACATTAAAAAAATCTGTCTTCTGGTTGGACTATGAAATGCACTGTTTCTTTTGAGAAATTTCAGATTACTCCAATAGTTTCCTATAGGTGATGGGAGCCAGACTTCTGATCGTGATGCAGAGCCTTCACCAGTGCTCGCCATGAGCTGATCTACTTTCTTAAGAAGTGTGAGGGATCTTTCCTGCCAGTTGTGGTGGGAGAATGTCTAGAGTCATTAGCACATCTCTCATGTGTTTTTTTCCATAGGAAAAACAAAGCTGTAAGGTACTAAATGGAAAGGAAAATTCAAACAGCTGATGCCTAACAAACATTCTGTCGGCACTGCTAATTTGTCATATGCAATACTCTGTATTTCATTCACTCAGAAGTTGCCAGTGACTGCAAACAAACAGCTGTGGAGAGAGAATTTAGAAATGTTAAGGTTCTACATGTGTAAATCAGGGATCAGCCTATGCATTAATAGCAGTCTCAGTACAAGGGGAGCCAGAGTGGGTTAGCAGAAATCAATTTTGCATTTCTTGGTAACTTTTGATTTTAGATGCATCACATTTCATGGCTAGCTTATTGCATTTTGTTGCTGTTAGAATGACTGCAAATGCAGGTTATAGCTGTTTACATGTACATTTTTACATGAACAGTAATGGTCACATTTCAGCTTTCTCTGATTTCTGAAATAATTGCCTCTGAAAAGAGAGGTGCTGGCAACACAGATAACATCAGTGTCTGGAGCATCAGTATAGACAGAAGTTTTATAGGTCCCTTGCTTAATAATGTCAGCAACTTTTAACATGGGGAAGATGTCCCTGTGAAGGGTGAGGCTGTAGCACCTTCATGAGATCAGCAAGTCCACTTGCATTGGACAACTCCCACTGCTTCTCTTTGGACTGCCAGCACAGTTACTGTGATTGGGGTTTCTTTTTTGCTGTTGGCTTTAACAGGGGTCATTTTCACTTAGCAAATACAGGTTCTAGACATTTAGGATAGCTTTCATGCACATGTTTTGGGATCCCACCAATTGAGGAAAAATACTGGAAGAAAAATCACTGCTAAAATCACTTTCCATCTTCATACAGATGGAAATTCTGCTGAAAATACAATAATGGAGGGGAGGTGGGAGTTGCAATTTAAAAGGGTACCGTATTTAAATTCAAATTTGTTTTCTTTGAACCAGTTACTTTTGCAAGGTACATTAAATTTATTAAAGCTCATTTCTGGAATTAAGCGAGTCCTTCTCAGTACAGATGAACACTTTGGCTCTGAGAACTATAAAACTTGGACTGACAGTACATTTCCAAGCAGCTGCAGAAAGAGCTCCCTAAACACCCTTCCTATGTGAAAGACAGGAAATACGTATTATTTGAACTTTTTCTTCAGAAACCAGAAACATCAGCAAAATCTTTCCTATACTAGTATGTAGGAGGGGAGTGTGTGTCTTTAATGTACCTCTTGTACTGTGCTTGTGAAAGTGCAAAAGGGCATAATTTTAAATTGCAGGTAATGAATTGTTTCTTATGATAAAAAAGGGTCATCTGGAATTATTTTTGTCTGATTTTAGTCGATGAGCAACAAAGTGGGGAGAGCTTTATTTTTGTCTCTTAAGTGTCTCCTACCCCAGAGCAGTCGGTTTGATGTCTAAAGTCAGTCAGCCACTGAGGCCTGTTGTTTTGTAGTCTGTCTGTCTGTCTTAAAACTTACAAATAACCAAGTAAAATGTATTTAAATTAAAATCATGCAATACGATTCAAAGCTACTGTGAGCTGCAAGGCATTCTGCTACTCATGTATCTATAGGTAAAATAACTGAGGAACAATGTGGGAGGGAGGCATTCGGCTGGCTGAGGGGCACACACCAGTGCAGGTTAACTATTATCCCTAAATATCAGGGTGATGGTGAAACAAGCTGAGTAACCTACCTTCATGGCACAAAAGATTTCCTAAACTTAAAATGCCAGGCCAAATGATAGCCAATCTTGACGGTCTTCCTGAAACAAAGAGCATCCAGTCGCCTGCCTGGTTTCTCACTGCGTCGAGGTCAATGTGGTGATATTGGTGGGAAATGTCACCCTACGTTAGTTTAACTGCTCTGTTCAAAGGTTTGAACTTCATGTTTCCCTGTCTCCTTTCATAGGCAGTGGCGATTCTGACAGCTACATATCCTGTGGGACACATGCCGTATGGCTGGCTGACAGAGATCAGAGCAGTATACCCTGCTTTTGACAAGGTGAGTGCCCATGTTAGGGGTTTAATAAATACCTTTCATGTGGTTTCACATCCATGGTCCCCCTCTTTCTCTCTGTTACAACATTTTAATTTAGGGGTGGCTTCAGTGATATCAGAGGAATTTCTGACAAATAGGAAGAAAGTTAGTTCATGGCTCTATAATCAAGTGTAACAGATTCTTGAAAAAATAAACCAACCAAAGATTAAATAGGACTGTATTAATGGCCATTTATTGTTTTGCTGCTCTTTACTTTTGCCTTTGCTGCCTATTGTTCCTTGTCCCACTGATAAGGTTTTCATAAAATCCTAGTTAAAATGAATTGGGTTTTGGTGGCTTCACACTGTTGTCTGATTTGTGATGTTAACCTTAGCTCTGTGTTACAAGGTATTAAGCTACCTTTTGAATAGATAGGTGCTGTATTTTTAAGGACTAAAAAAGTCCTCACACACTATGAGGTATCTCCTTAGCTAATGAAGTGATTTCTCAAAAATTGTCCATCAGTGAGTGAGAAAGCTCACATCTCTGCTCCAGATTCTGCGGTATCTCTCAAATGGGTTTGGGTTCATTTGCTTATGTTAATATTCAGCAAAGATTGTTTCAGTGACTGACATTAACAACAGATAACATGTAATATTTTAGTAGTACTGACCTAGCTGGCTGAGACTATGGAGACTTTTGTGGCAAATCATGTAATTACCTAAGAATGCAAGGACTGCTCCTGGAACTGAGCACAGAGTAAATATATAACCAAATTAATTTTGTTTAGATTCTTTTTTTGCTCTGTTTTAGAACTGGTGCTCACTAGCCCATATGTTGTGCGAAGAACAGTCATGTACTGTGACGCTCTAATTCAAATCCCACATCCTCTCCTTCCCTTTATTTACCAATTAGTAACTAAACTTTCTGGTTCCAAATACTGATGAAAAAAATGTTTTCTTCCTCTGGGATGTGCTTTACTGAAGCAAGCCCCATTTGATATGATCCACCCTATTTCCAAGGAGAAATTCAAAACAAAGAGAAGTCAAATCAGTCATAACTTCCTGACCTGCCTGTGTACAGCTAAATTGACCTGTCAGATAAAATACAATATGTAGGCTTTCTCAGAGATCATGCTGCATAAAAGGAACTGCAGATGTAAAACCAATAAACTGCAAGATAAAAGTAGTTTGGGACAGGAAACACAGGGCCTGCTAACCTCATCTGTTTCGAGCCACAATCAAAAGCACTGTTGCCAAGCAAATTTCACAGCAATTAGGACTCCTGAATTCAGGTCTCATTTAGCTGGGGGAAGATGTGCTGACAACTTAAGTGGTGACAGGATTAGACCATGATTTGTTTATTTCAGTTAAAAGGTTTCTTATAGAGCTCTTGTCGAACAAATGTGAGGATGAATAAGCTAGCGTAAGGCACAGATAGGCACAGTTTATCTAATTGCCAAAAAAAGTATATGTTAGGGATTTTAGTTGCATGTTTTAAGAGCAGTTTTGCTAAGTGAGGTAGCAGCAGTATCAAGGGTATCTCATCCTGGCAACCATGTTGCCTCCACTGTACCTTTCAGACAATAAATACCAAACCAGAAACCCACAGTGAGTTTTTTTAGATTGCTGTGAGAATGGCTTTACCCTCGGTCACACGTCATTCATGTGTCACTGTGCCATTCAAAAGCTTTTTTTCTTAAGCTAAGGCTTTCTGAGAAGAGTCTGGATAGAAGCACTTTTTATTTCCGGACTCTGTAAAGCCTCCATTGTGATTTTCAGATGCTGTAACAGTTTGCAGTCATGCAAACTCCCATTTTCTTTTGTCAGTTACTCAGAAAGCTGGCGATGCTGGTGGCCATCAGAAGCACACTGCATTGCCTCAACTGATTAATGGGGTTTGGGATCCAGAAAGTATGCCCCTCTTCAGTGGCTCTACTGGAGAAGTCAGATTCTTGTCTTCACAAGGAAATCATTACCTCTGTTCACATTTATGAGAGGGATGCAGAGTCCTGCTTAAGTCTGTTATGAGCCTCTGCATCCAGAGCAACCTCATGGCCTAGCCATTAGACTCTGGCTAAGGGTTGCTACTGATTGTGAAAAGAAAACAGGCGTATCCTAGTTCTGTGCTCTGTTTGCTGTTTTATATGGTGATACTCGTAATGTGCTGTGCCTGCCGTCTGATTTGGAGCAACAACACCGACTGTGAGAGGCCTTGTGAATGCCATTTATCTGATTAATAGGTGGGAAGGGATGCTCTTTTTGCTCTACCTGCATAGAACTAAACTGTGTGCGGGAGATAGAGCAAAGTGTGGAATACAGCGAGGGCACAGTTAGCAGCAGTGAGGTAGGAGCAAACAAGAGCCCTTTTTCTTCATGGCCCTTTTGGATGGCTGGATTTGGGTATGCTTTCTTGCCTCTGTATTGTTTTAGCCTTTGCAGCAAAGTTCATTTAAACACTGGTGAGTGATTTAAGCAAGGCCTATCCTCACGTATAAAAACTAACAGTAACAAAGTATTTCTTCGGAAACACAAGAAATAAGAATAGACATGTGAAAAAAATGTTTACGGAGAGTTTTCATAAACTGTTCCCCTAAAGGGCAGGCGTGGGAGTAGCTCCCTGCTTTAGGTTCTGGATTGACTACATGCATCCTCATGCACTCAAGGGGATATTTAAGCAGGAGTAAGGGGCTATGCAGGTGCCATTCCAACACTGACCACCACAAAAGCTTTAAATTGCAAAATTCTATCAACTACTTGAATGTGTGTGAAATCCTTCACAGAGTTTACGGTCAGATTGTCCACTCCTACAACATGTTTGCATAAGTTCGTATTTCTCTTGGGATTAACTTCAGCCTCCTTCAGGAGGCTGGCCATCTGACGTACTGGTGTTCTACCTGCCTTATATCAAGAATGAATAAACGTTGTACTACATCTCATGGTACATTTTTAACCAGCATGGGCACATACTTGTGTATCTCAAACAGCCCCAGGGTGAATGCCCAAGAGCCTATTGCTACAGGGCTCCAAACGGTACCTTGCTTTTCTTATCCCATCCTCTCCTTTCACAGACCATTTAGTTTGTTTTTATGTGTTCCCTGAGGGCAATTTTAAATCTTCAGCTTCATTTGCTATATTAGACATTTGGAAGAGGGCTTTTTTTGTTGTTTCAAATAAAACTTTGCTGCCATGTGAGTACAGAGCCCATGTTCAAGGTGGAACATCTAATAGTCCTAATTATGTTCTCTTCATTAAACTGCATTAATGGAGCCAGCTGTTCCAGGAGCTTTGTTTATATTACCTACTTGTCTAATTGGATCAGTAAGGGTGCTTGCATTGGTGAACGGGTTTGGACCACTCTGCGGTAAAAGGAATGGAATCCTATTTTTCCAGTGAAAACATGCTGCAAACTTTAAATTAAGGTTAAAAAAATCATGTAGAGTTTCCTTAAAAAGAGCTACCACCCCCTTTTTCAAAGCTGAACTTGTTAAATAGGACTTATTCCTTAGAAAAGTAGGGAGATTACTCAGCCCTCAGTGACCATAGGAGCAGTTGCTGTCAGTTTAAGCGGAAAATATTCTGCCATGATACAAAGTACTCAGAAAGCTCTAGGTTAAAAAGCAAACAAGCACAGACAGACCTGCAGGCGCACAGACACTCAGGTCCAACACATGACCCTGGTGCCGTCAGCCTCCCAGTAGTCTGGAGCCAAGCTAATGCTTGTTATCTCTTTCTCTCACCCTAGAATAACCCGAGCAATAAATTGGTGAACACCAACAGCACCGTCACAGCGACACATATCAAGAAGTTCACTTTTGTTTGCATGGCATTGTCCTTAACGGTAAGAAACCTTTGTTCAACTCTGGCTTTCATCTCAGCTAGAAAATTATCTCTTCTACCTAACGCTAAAAGCACTAACAGTTCAAGAAAGGTGAGTTGTCTTTTCTTATGAAGCTCTGTTACTTTTATCTGGAGGAGGGAGCGTGATCATAGAACTGGAGTACTAAGAAAATCAGCTATCATTAACTCAGGCTAGATATCTTACGGGCTACAGTTATTTTATGTAATTCTCACTACTTTCCATTTCAAGTCAGCCTCCACATGCAAGGAGATCTGCTTTTCTTTTTTATTTATTTATATTTTTTTTTTAATGAACAAAACTTCTGGTAACCAGTGTGCCAGGAAAATGAAAAACTGTTTGTGCCATCTGCAGTGCGATGGCATCCTGTCCCTGGGCATCCTTCATCTGCTGCAAATGGTGGGACAGGCACCACATGTCGAAACTGCAGTAGCTGTTCCCTGCCGCCTCACATGGTGCTGGGCTTCCATGCTGGGAGTACTTTCGTGCGTGTTGGTTTTGTTCTCTCTCAAAATGAACTAAAAAGGGCTATTTTGGAGATGGTGCTGACGCTGAGAACGGGATCTAAAGCCTTGTCTGTGCTAGGAAACATTGGAAGGGCCTGGCATTCAGGGAGAAATTTTGCTGATCCTGCAGCATTTCAAAACAACCAGTTTGCACACCTGTGTACAGTGCATCTTCCCCAAGAAAACTGTTTCTGCACAAGTCTTTTTAGCAACAAACAGGCGGTTGTGGAAGAAAACTCATGCAGGTGGTGGGGATTGTAGCAAATAATGGAGCAGATGACCTGGGGTGAATCCGTGAATCCAACTTCTGTTTCTACATGGGATGGATTTACATTAGCACTTGGAGCTGGTGAAGCCACCCTCTTCCCACTTGGAGTGGACTTGCATTAGCAATCACACCTCTGTACGTGACAGTCATTAGGAGATTTGTGATCCATGCGTGGCGTCCTAAAGAGTCCTGGGCTGGCTTCTGGGCACCGCTAGGACCACCAGGGTCAGTCATGGCAGGGCCTGGCAGACAGGGCCTGTCCCTCCACCAGCCAGGAGCAGGGCAACCAGGAGGCACTGGGACAGCCCCAGCTCTGGCACTGGGCACCTCCCTGGGGACAGGGATGGGCAAACCAGGCTGGGACATGGGACATGTATGGGCGTGGCTCAGCAGGGCCCATGGCCATGCATGGCAGGCCAGCGAGGAACCAGAGAATGCTCCTGCCGCAGTGTCACTGGGGCAGGGGCTGATGGCCCCGGGGTCTGACATGGGATCCTAGGCCATAGGCAGGGTGGAGGGAGCCCTGGAGGGTGGGCAGGGATCATCAGAGTTGGCAGTGCCCATGGGGCTATGGCACCTTCTCTCCTTAGTACCTGCACTAGCAGGAAAAAAGCTAAGGAGAGCCTAGAGAGTAAGTTTCTCACAGAAAAAGTCCTTCCTCACACTAGAAAAGCAAGTGTGGGATGCTGCAATTGTTTTAGGATGCAGTGCTCAGAGTCCTAAAATTGAGTCTGCTCATACTCCAGACAGGTTTTCTCATTATCCCCAGCGGGGTTCCATTTCAAAGCTGGCTGCTTTGTAACTCTCCCCACATTCACAATTTTACTGTCGAGTAATGGAGAGCTGATTTAATTTCTCTCTCCCCTTCATTTTAGTGTAGAGCCTTTCTGACTGAGTTGCACATGGCCTGTGCATGAAGGGAAGCTAATTTACACCAAAGGAAACCTTACAGTACATAAGCCTGAAGTATTTGTAACCATCCCCACCCCCTTGTAATGACCTGGGAAAGTGGGATACGGTACTCTCTGTCTTCTTTTACAGTTGAAAATGAAACAACTCAATCCACTCATAGCTGATTTAGGAGATTTTTTTTCTGCTCTTTATTTTCTATACTTTTTCCCTAAATGGCTACAACTGGCCACCATCAAAGACAGAATTTCATGAGCCAATGTGGCATCTTTTCTATTAATTTCTAGACTTAAGCTTGAACTTTTTTCATGTGGCTTAGAGACCAACAGCTCTGCCTCTAACTTGTATGTCCTACAGCATGTAACAGGGATGGACATATGCGTCCACTGAATTGGCAGTTATCTGGAGACTTTCCACAGCTTTCGTGTTATCTACTGTCACACACCTCGAGGTGTTCCCTTGTGTGCTGTGCCAGGCAAAGGTTATGGTCTCTCCAGCTGAAGCCTCCCTTGAAGTCTGTCAGTATTGTTAAAGACCCACGAAGGGGACAGCTTTTGTCTTTATAAATTGTTCTGAGAATACTATTTCAGTCTCAACGCTTTCTCTTGACTGACTGTTTTCTTAACCCTTCTGGGCATTTGTCAGCTAGCTCAAGTTCTGATGGATCATGAGCTTCTCACATTATCATCACAATCCTCTGCAGAGTGATTTTTAATTACTGCAATAGGCTTTTGGTTTGTAACTTTACAGGTTTGGTTTTTTTCCAAAGTTCTCCATAGTACTTTCAAGGGCAGTTCTTTCATAAGCTCATCATGAGAGACTTGTCCGCACTGAAATTCCAGAAACGCTTTTGAGGTCCATAGCTTTTCCTGTCCTCTTTCTAATTTTGCCTACTAGTGACAGATTCTTAGGATTGCTTGTCAGTGGACAGAGCGGAAAATAGCCACATGAGCTTTAAAGACTCAGTTTGGTTTGGGGGCCTGAGCCTGCAAATGCTTCAGCACATAAGCTCAGTAGACGTCGGTGTGACATATGACTCAAGTTATTACGTGCCACAGGTTCTAAGGAACTTGACTTCAAATTTGCTTCTGTTGCAGCCAGATCAGATGGCCACTGTAACTGAGATACCATGGTCATCAGTGGTTGCTGTGTTTTTCTGGAGAGGATCTGCTGCAACGAATGGCAGTCAGGCTAGTGGCATCACCATAGGTAACATCTTGTGCTTCGGGGTCAGAGTGAAAGTGGGAGACAGGCTCCCAGGCTGACCAAGAGATCAAAGCAAGTCAAATAGTTAGACATGTCATGTGAATCCATTCTGCAGTGGATGATCTATAGAAGGATTCCAGAAAATGGAAAGATCAAGGAGGTCTGTTAACCACTGCCAAAAAATCCAGTGACACGTTTAATATGAGCAGCAGCCATGCAAGAAAGTACCCTCCCAGTATAAAATTAGGGGAAACCTCTCAATCATTGAAGACATGCTATTTCATAGAGTTGGAAAAAAAATGTCCTACCTCCTTTCACAGACCAGTCACACCTGCACAAGAAGTACTGTAAACCTACTACTACAGTAGCACTTTTTCACCCTTGTTGGTAGTGTCAGTATTGGGTCAGAATAGAAGAAAAGGCGTAGTTCTGTTATTTTCACATAATTTTACGTTATTTTCACGTTATGTTCATGTAATTTTGTGGGTTTTTTTAATCTTCATGGAATCTAAAGGGCTGCACTTGAGCCTTCCCAGGGTGACTGGGCAGCATGTAAATGCGTTTTGCTGAGTGTAATCATAAGTACAGTCTCATGGCTTTGAAGAATCAGGCGAGTATTAAAGCTGCTTCTTCAAAAAATGAGAATTAGTTGTATTGCTAAGTGAAAAATGTGTAGAGAAGCTGTTTTATTTAAAAGCTGTAAATAGAAGCCATTAGACTCCCAATATGTAAGAGATCTGATGTGATTAGTCATATTGATGTGATTTTGGTTGTAAGTGGTAACTCCTTCCAACAGCCCTGTTTTGTGGCTGTGTAACTGAATGTAAATTTATATAGCAAGGGGGAAGGACTCAGCTGAAGAATTTTGCCCATACAATTAAGGGACTGGTTCAGGTTTTAGAAAATAAGGCATGCTTGATAATTTATCTTCAGCTTAAAGAGCATATGTGATGCTGTTTGCTGTTATTTGGTACTTCATTGCCCTTAGGCACTTCAGGCAAGCTTCTTTCTGTATGTAAGTAGAGGTACTGCTCCAAATGCCAGTCTTGCTGCCGTTGCTAGATAATGCTGTTGAAGAACTAAACATTTTGGTTCAATGCTAGACCTGTTCAGATGACTCTAAAAACCAGCCTTCTGGTCTTTGCACATAAGTGAAGACGCAGACTCCCAAGAAAGAAAACTGGTGCATTTATAGCACACGTCCCTTTCATTGTGGGCTGTGTCAGCCTCAGTACAGTGCAGAAATCCCAAAATAATTTGTCTGGGTGCTAAATTCTCCATTGCAGCAAAGGTTTCCTCTGTCACAGGAGAGCATTCGCTCGCTCATGAGCTGTGCGTAGAGGAACATGCTGTGCGAGGAGTGAGCCACTCAAGGGAACCCTGCCTTACCCAGCAGGAGTAACAGCAAGTACATTGCTCTTCAGCAGGAGCTTTTCTCAAAATAGCAGTGGTGTCTTTGAGCTCAGACACTACAGTGCAGAGTTCAGGGGTTTTCCAAGGCAGCATGAAGGGCACAGCTCACAGCTGCTGCCAAATTACCTTCCTTCCTTTCTTCCTTCCTTTCTTCCTTCCTTCCTTTCTTCTTTTTTTCTTTCTTGCTTTCTTCCTTTCTTTCCTTTCTACCTTCTTGCTTTCCTTCCTTCTTGCTTTCTTTCTTGCTTGCTTTCTTTCCTTCTTTCCTCCTTACTTTCTTGCTTTCTGGCTTTTTCTTTCTTGCTTTCTTGCTTTTTTTTTTTTATTATTATGTCCTCTGCATTTCCCACTTGAGCTTTTCCTTGAGTCTTCTATGATGACACAGAAGTTGCAGTCAGTTAAGATCCTTTTCCCTGGCTAATGTTAGCTGCTGGCAGCCACGTGGTTAGCATTTGGTCATCTGCCTTTGAGCTGCAAGGCTTCCCAGGCTGATAGCATGTCATTTAGTGCCCACTACATGAAAATGATGAGCAGAGGGCTCCTTTGGGAGGGCACAAGCTCCTTTGCTGCATTTGCTGCTGCCCACTCCACGTGACGGTCACAGCCATGCCCTCACGGACACATCTGTGTGTGAACCCTGGGCAAGTCAGTGAAGTTGCAGACCCTGAGCTCTGCAAGCAGCGGTGGGGGAAGTTGGACATCTAACTCTCTGAGAGGACTGGGAGTGGTGGCATCTGTTCATGTCTCAGTTGGCTTGGAAGACAAGTAATGTCTTACTTACCAGGAGCTGTGAGCACCCTTGTTTAAGTCACTGCTATTGAGCTAAAACCATGGCTGGCTCTGTGTGGCTGAAGCAGGATGACTGCATGAGCAGCATACAAGATGGTGATCAGAGAGAGCAATTTCTCAGAGACCATTGTGAAAGCTCCCTAGCTCACTGTCACTAAAAGTGACCCAGAATAGTCTGTACTTACTTGTAGGAGCAATCAGGTCTTAGAGCAGCAGTCAGTGAACTGTGCAGCTCATTTCACTGAGATTCAGTTCAAGCATCCTCAGCTGGGACACAGCACGGTGCTTTAGGGATACATTTCCAAACGCCAGCTCCCGTTAGCTGGTCGTTCCTGTTAACTAAAGTGGCCAGTTGTATCTTCATATTCTTGAGTGCTCGATGTATGACAGCAGGTTTCCCTTACCAATAAGACAGGCTGGAGGTGCCAAGGGTGACAAGCTGTGCGCACCGCGCCACCTTCACCCGTCTGTCACCACGTTAATGTACAGCAGGAGAGCTGCACAGCACTCTGCAGTTTTAACATGTGTTCTATTAGAAACCACTCAAAGCGCTTTCCAGCTTTAAGTATAATAGCACCAGTGCTGTCATAAAAGGAATTTTGGTGCTGCCTTGCTTTTTTTTTTAAAATGGACACATAGTTATGGACAAACACAGGAAGTAGCAGTTTTTCTGACTAAACAGACTGATTAAGGGGAGAAGCTAATTGTATAGATTGCTGTCTTATATTTAATTTGCAGACACCGCTTAAGAAACAAAATCCAGATGTTCAAGTTTGTCCTGTGATTTTTCATTCCTTTCTGTCCCAAAAGGAGACTGAAAGAGTGGAGGGAAAGCTTTCACATTTACACTCGTATGTGTGTGGTTTATGCAAGGCTTACAAATTTCAGATTTACTTGTTACAAACCATAGACAAACTAGTAAAACCTGTAGATCTCTTTTTTTAACAAACAAAACAAAACAAACTTTGTCATGGAGTTTCATCTGAAGTGAAGACTCAGGCACTTAAGCTGAACAAATTGATATACATCAGTTGTGTTGTGGTAACCAATTTCAAGTGCCAGGTAACTTGCATTACGTATAAATCTCAGTGAAAGTTTAAATTTAATATACTTAGGAGCAACCAGCTTTTACCAGGAGTTTACTGGCTCATATGTTTGAGCCTGAGAGTTGAATAAGTGTGTGTCACTACATGTCAAAATGTCACTTGCTTTACAGTCAGGTTTGTCCATAAGTGAAGAGTCTAATGATAGCTTTAAAATGTTTCTAATGCTTAGAATATAACTTTCTATATTATATGCTATGCCATTTTTATATTTTGTAATATTTAGATTCATAGCGGAACTTACCTTTTTGACGGGGGGAAAAAACACATTGATTTCTAAGGGCTCCTGCTGATAAGCATCTGTAGTTTAAGGAGTTACTATTGGCAACTGTCTGTTTCTTCCATTTGCTGGATGTTATCAGCCCCTGAGGAAGAGCAGCACACGGGCATTGTGTCAGCTCTCCAGTGCTTACATCTTGCAGCACAGCAGCATCAGCTACCACCAGTTGGCAGTTATATATTCTTGTATAGCGTATGGTATTATAAATATGTATCTGATAAGTATATAATCATATGCCGAGTGTAGTTATATTTAAGTGGGGTTTTTATATTATTATGGTCAGAACTTTTAAGCTGCAGCATTTAACGTGTTTGCCTATTGATCTCTTATTTCCCCCCAACCATGGGCAGAAAAGTGAGACAGGCTGCTGGGGACTGTAGGCTCTTAACTGATCTCGCAAGATTCGACAGAGGGATCCCATCACAATCCTAAAAGAGCAGAAAAGGCTCCAAAGTCACAGGGTTTCTTTTGCTGGGTCCCTGTGATGGGATAATTCAGTTTCAAACTGAAGAGGGGAGGAGAAAAATTCTCTGTCCCATTTGATAACAGTTTACTGCAAGACATCCCATCTTTTGCCTAATGTCCAGTCATCATCTGCTTGGTTATCTTCCGTAATTAATCATCAAGCATCTAGGAGGTAAGAAAGCCCTGGTCAAGAACAGGGAAGCCATGTATCAGGGAAAATTCCCGATGCAAAAGTATTAAAGTATAAAATACAGGACTCAGTAGTTGCTGCTTTCTACTTAATCCTGTAAGAGCTGGAGCCAGTCACTGTGGAAGAGAAGAAGCTGTGTTTCATTCAGGCTGAGAAGCCTTATCTATTTAAAAGGCAGCTCCAGATGCCCAAGCTTTTGTGCTGTGCCTTGGATTCTGCTATGCCAAACTGGGAACTGCCAAGTGCCGAGTGGATACCATCTGCCGACTCTTGTGTCCTGTTGATCAGCAAGGCTTCACCAGCCACTGAAATGTAGGCACTGGCAGATAAAATTGGTACCCACATGAGTGAAGACAGAATATTCATACCAATGCAGTATATTATTGAAATAGCATTGGTTTATTGACATATTCCCGCTCTGATGCTATCCATCTACCAGGTGTTTCTTACTCGATAGTTTAATCTCCAGCTGAACTCAGCAAATCTTGTTATTTCCCAGCCATCAGTCCTGCAGCTGAAAATTCCTGTGAGGGTCACCAAAGACTATCCAGTTTTCAGTAGTCCCATTTGATCTCGATTTTTCAGTCTCTAGTTTTTATATTTGCCATTTTATATCACTTTATGCATTTACCTATAACTTAATTTCCCACATGATAAAGTACCCTGAATATGTAAGATGGTAAAGACTGCTGTCCTACTAGGCATCCTTAGCTTGCATTCAGGATAATATGAATTAGGCTTGCTTGTTCAAAAATGCCCAGGAACATGTTCCTGTTTCACTGATGAAACCTTTTGATGGCAAAGAGGAGTCTCCACAGCATGATACAGCTGCGCAGCAGTTCCATGCAGTAGGCATCTCTTGCTGTGTGCCAGCTGGTTGGTTTCTGGAGTCCCACGCAGGCTGACATTTAGCCACCATGAATGCATTTAATGAGTTGAGATATAACCTATAAAAGTATCGTGCGCTTCTCTTTCTTTCCATCTTTGGAGACCAAACACCTGAAGGGTCTTATTTCAAGGATGAGATAGTAAAGGGCATTCAGGACCTGACAGGAGATTAGCTTTAATTTTTAGATGCCTCAGGCAGCTTCAGTGTAGCCAGAGGGTGTGCAAAGAAGTTTTTTAAACATAATGTGCCACAAATCAGTTTATGTGAACATACTTTCACAAAAATGTAGTTAATTTTCCCTGTTTCCTAAAGAATATAAGGTAAAAAAGAATAGCGAATATAATACCATTACAACTGTGAAATCAGTATTACACTGTCAGCTACCAAGAAAATATAGAAATACTATAATTTGTGCCCTCACCTTCATGCATTGTAGCAAACAGAGTTTGAGGATTTCTGTGTACAGATTTGATTAAGTTTGGTAAAGATAACTAGAGCAGAGCAAAGACATTTGCAAATTCTGACCAATGCAAGACTCTTATCAGAGCTTTTACTCCATTATTCCTCCTTCACTCTTACTTAAGAGACCTTCATCCAATTATCTGCTGCCTCATCCACATGGTTTCAAGTGACTGAGGTGCTGGAAAGGGGAACAAGAAAAAGCAAGGGATACTGTTTCTATTTCCATGTGACTGATGCCAGGGTTCTTCTCTGTATTGAGAGAGGGTTGCTACCTGAGAAAATCACCCGGTTATTACAACTCTTACAGCTACATACATTCCAGGCTGCTAATGTTGGTTCTCAGTTCTCAAAAAGTGTTTTCAGAGGAAAGTGGTGATTTGTGACATCCTTAATTTAGGGGTTCCTCTCTGTGCTTTATTTCTGACCTGTATGCAATGCTGAAACCTTCCCACTTGCCCATCTCAACTCTCATATAGAATCATAGAATCGCCTAGGTTGGAAGGGACCTTTCAGATCATCTAGTCCAACCACCAACCTAACGCTGACAAAAGACTGATGGCAGACATTCAGAAGATGGCCCACCAGGGCCAAGCTGGGAATTGGGAAAGGGGGCAGGATGTGGGACGGGCATGAAATATGAGAGTATTTAATGCTAAAGAGAGAGTCAAAGATGTAGTATTTGTGCAGTGACAGCGCAGGAGAGACCAGCAATGAAATCTGTGATTTTATCAGTGTTCATGTACTCAAATTATAACACTGCACAGGCTAAGTTATTCGTAGAAACCAAAATTTGAATTCTGGATCAAAAAGGTAATATGATTTCTGATGCCAATAATGCTTTTCAGCTTTTGAGGTTCTAGGGTTTTAACAAATGTGGCAAGGGACTTGAGCTAGCCTTTTGCAGCATTGTAGTTCCATCACATCAGTTACCAGCCTCTGCATTAGAATTTATAAATGGAAGATTACTTAAGAGCTGATTTTCTTAAAAGTGGCTTGTGTTACTGTATTAATTAGGGCAAGCCTTTGTTGTTTTCTAAAGCTGACCAAGATTACATGATTTTTGTGAGGGGTTTTGTTTGTTTTTTAAGGAAATCTGACTATGGAACTTTATAGTTTGAATGATAATTGTAATTTTTCAATGCATCAGACAAAATCAAATTGTAGATTAATACTACCTATCCTCATTCACCTTCCACCAAATTTAAAGCAATTGTACTTTATAGTACATTGTCCAGTTCAACCAGATTAAAGCAGTAGTTCATCCTCCCCTGTCCAAGGTCATACTTACAGCTCTTCTCAACAGGAGATTTCTCCCCGAATATCTCCTTTTCTGCTTATGACAATAACTAAATTCCCCTTGTGTAGTGCTGAAGACCTTCAGACTCAGAGTAGCTGCTGCAGTGTATCCCTCCATTGCTGGTATTTGTTGCTTGCTTTCAGGAATACCTTTTTATAACAAAGAAGAGCTTAGGCATGGCTAGAAATTGGCTCTAAGAAGCAGCAGGAACTGCATTTTCTTCAGAACCGAAGTACTGTCTAGCATTATTTAGCTTTCTATGCAATTTTTCCTCCCAAGTTTAAAGATGAATGAAGTGTAATGTGCATAAGAACCATGTTGCCATACCATATACCTGTGACATTCAGTGTCACTGGTCAAAAAGCAGCCAAAAGTTTAAGCCATTGCAGAGACCAGTGGATTTGTTCAATGTTCATTCATGTTTTCCTATTGACTGTCTTTGTTTTCTGCAATACGTTTCTGCATTGCTTTGTTATGAAAGGTTACAACTGGGCTTTATTAGAGTCATGGGATAAAAGGGCTGAGAGGCAGTAAAATCCACCGGAAGAAATGTTGTGGCGAGGAACCAGTCCCTCTCAGAGGACGCAAAGCCAACTCCCAACAGTGTCAGTATCTGGAATTCCCTGGGTGACTTGAGTTCAGTGTCATTATCTGTCTTGAGTATACAAAGGCAGGAGATAAAAAAAGAGGGACAGATTTCCCCCATGCTCCCTAATCTTATTTTATCAATGGCTTCATTACAGCCTCATTGTATTAAGGAGATTTCACAAGTCCTAGCTAGGATATTCATATTTTAAGAAAAACAGCATTAACTTTTCAGACTAAATCCACATTCTTTGTACTTCACTGTTGTACATATATATGGATTCCAAGGACAGCTTTTAGAATAATACCATCCATCCAGTGGATGGGTTTGTTTTCGCTGCTTTGATTTTCCCCCTCTCTGAACTCTCAGATTGTTTTTTTTATCTTCAGGCCGCTGGCACAAAAATAACAATTGGAACGTGACATACTGGCAGACTATTGTTCGAGAAGATTTTTACCTTTTCAAGGTCAAGTTTAGTTCCCACTTAATTAAAAATTATTTCAGACACGAGTGGAAGCATTCCTGCCTGCTCAGGAAGATGCTGGAGCACCAGAGGCTGACTTTATAAAACACTCACGAGGGCCTTGTCCCATCCGTGGTACCGCACTGAGTCTTTGTCCCAGGACAAAGGATTTCTGTTTGCTCCAGTGAGGTGGAGACTGATTTCTCCTTCGTGATTGTTCAGGACTCATACAAAGGGTCTATTCTGCATGAGTGGCTGGAGCAAGCAGAAGAGGAAGGGTCAAAAACCATCACTGGAGCATGTTTCTGCTCTAACTCTGTAATTGGAACAGGAAGCCGCAAGGGCTGCAGAAAACTCAGGACAGAAGAAAATGTCTAAATTGTGAAGTCAACAGTTTTCACAGAGAGCCTAGGAATCTGCCAGCTCTGATTTATTCGAGCTTTTTTAAAGTGATGCTGCGCTCAGTAAAATATCCTGCTTTCTTTGAAAAATAAAGCAGCATAATTCAATCAGGAGATATAATGACTATCTTAAACAAGGTAGTGACCCAGCCTAGCCTGAAAAATACCACCTATTTTCAGCAGCAGTTAGTGAACAAGCAGAGGTGGCATCACATTAACGCTATTAGAGAGTCCGTGTGTTCTGCAGCTGCTGGACCTAATTTTATTTTTGAAGAAAGTCGTGCTCTGTCCCTCTGAACTATAAGGAAAGCTGGGGGAGGCATGGGGAGACTTAGATCTGTAGAAACCAATTATTTCGGGAGAAGAAGTGAAGTTAGGTAGTTTTCCCGCAGGCAGGCTCAGGTTTCTTTTGCTCCCCCTGCCGCTTGACAAATTCCATGACAGCTGTTTTGGCTTCCCACCACCCTGCGCAGAACACCACTTTCAGAGAAATCTATACTGACTGGTGTGCGCCTGAGGGATAATTGCTATAAGAGAACGTCCTTGTGATTCAAGTCATCAGCATTACAATACGCCGCTTTCAAATACGACTGCAGTCTGACATTTTTACTGCGCACACAACCAGGGCTTTTTGCTTCAGAGGATCACAGGATTATTCAGGTTGGAAGGGCCTCAGGAGTTCATCAGCTCCAGCCTCTGGCTCAGAGCAGAGTCAGCTGTGAGGTCAGGGCAGGTTCCCTGGGGCTTTGCCCAGTCTGGTCTTGAAAACCTTACATTTCCCACTGAAGAAAAGGACCCACTTTCTGCCTGCTTCAGAATTACAGGACATGTGATCACCATGATATCCCAGCAGAGTGTCAGCCTGTGGGAGCCTTCAGTGCCTCCATTTAGGCTGATCAATTTATTTAATTTTTTTGTCTCAAAGGCTGTATATCAAAACCTCCTCAAAACTGCCCAAACTGGGGTGGCTGTGCAAAGACCGGTGTCTTCCATGATTTACAGCAAAGGTAGCACAGGATTCTGTAGGTCCACCCTGGTGCAGGCCAGGCTGTGCTATGCAGCAGGCTCCTTAGCAAGCCAGTGGTGCTGGCCTCTAGTGTTGTACCATGTACAGCAATTCCTCCACAGCTTCCCAAAAACTTTATGATTGTTTATAGCAGTATCCTTAAAAAAAAAAAAAAACTAACAAAAAAAACCCAAACCCTGAGTCTTAAAGGCAACAACTTTTTCACGTGATTATTTTCATGTTAAATTCGCGTGTGATTTCCTATCAACAGGGAATAATGTCTTTATGATAAAACCTAGACTTTTTGTTTTCTTGGCCCACAGTAAAACACAAAATCCTTTATTTGTGTAAATTGATGAGTAGTTGGACTTTCTTTCTTCATAAGAACCCTGTTGAACATTTCCCGTGTTGTTCAACTATTTGAGAGATTGCATAGTGGAATGAGTGCTTTAGGAGATGTTAAGGAATTTGCATTTTGTTGCACAGCTATATTCAACATAGAAACACACTCCTACTGTAGTCTGAAAAGGGGTGTAGCTAATAACTGTTTCTGTAGTTTCAGTACTAGTAGTTAACTGTTCAAAACGGTTGTTACTTTTATTCTTTATAAAAATACACAAGTGCGGTTTCCTTTAACATTAAGATGCTAGAATAAGTTTTTGAGTGACAAGCCCCAGTACTAGAGTCATTTAGAGAACTAATTTTTGAAGGTCAATCAAGGTATGGATTTGGAATAGCCGTAAGAACAGCACTAACAAATTCTAACTCTTTTTTTTTTTCCCCAACACCTTGTAAAATAGGATGTTGAACAGAGGGGTCAAATTCAGTTTTTCACATTGATGCAAGTTAGAATAAGATATTGTTTTGACTTACAAGATGAACTAATCTTGCAGGTATGTTTCTAAGCGTGATACAGGCTCTGAAAGGAGACAGAATTATGGAAGTTCTGCTTATGTAAGAAAGAGGGAGGCCATAGAGATGCTTGGCAAATCAGGAGATTGGACCACGTAAGACTCTGGCTACTTTTTGATTGGTTTATTGCACACTTCAAAAGGCAAAATCATATGACTTATATTCTTCCATATTAATAGAGGTGATAGACTTAACTGATACTATCCCAAAGATCTGAGGTGCAATTCAAAGCTGAGATATAATAATTCCATAGCTTCTTTCTGAGGAACATAGAGCCATCCTGTGTCTTGGTCTATAGGCGGTGTTTCTTCTAACTGGAAGCTGCACTGAAGTCTAGAAATGCTGTACTGTTGTTCATAGCTCACTGGAATACTCTTTTGTGCCTTCTATTTATCAATGAATGTCCCAAAAGACAGGCAGCTTTCTACAACTGCCTAAAAGCAAATCAGTCTAGCACCCTGCAGATTGCTATACGCATGCCAATAGCCTTTGTTGGCATAATGTATTATAATGCATTATGTAGTGGGTCTCTAAGGTTTAGTAATCCCTGTCAGCAACCAGAATAAATGGAAATAGCTTCCAGGAGATGCAGAGCCTATGAAAAGACTGTTAGCTTTCAAGAACTACTGGCGTTCAAACACACACACAGAGCATCTGAAATAAGCTCTCATGAACAGTCTTTCGTCACAACCATTTGTGAAAGTCAAATGCATGAAGTGTGCTTAAGCGAAGACATTAAAGAAAACTTCTACTAAGCACTAGCAGTTTGGTACTTTCCCTGCCATTCTCTCAGGCTTGTCAGCAGCAGCAGTTTTTGGTGTGTAACCTTTTCATACGCCTAAACATTGAATTTGCTGGCTGAAAATAGTAAGGTTCCACATGAAAGTAAGCATACCTGCTTACAGAGTGTCTAAGCCACAAGTGAGAGAGGGTTTTTTACTTTTTTAATGCACAACTGGATTGCAAAAAAAAAAAAAAAATCATTAATATTAGATATTTTGTATGCAGAACATAAAGCTGCGTGGGATGAAGGTGCACCACAGTTCTTGAACTCCTTGAAGCTGTATCTGCCAGCAGCCCAGACCACACAGTCAGAGAAGGGCATCTCTTACTGGGCACTTGCCTGCTCTTTGTGCCCTTTCCTTAGACAAACCCCCAGTGACCTTTATCAGGGAGATGGTACTAATCTAGCTGGAGCTTTGGTCTGATCTCATTTTCTTATGCTGCTGTAAGTTACTGACATATTTAATAAAGCCCTTCAAATTTGACTACTGTAGATCAGTTAAAGACATGTTACCCAGTTACCAGTTCAAATGATTAAAATGCTTAGGCTGGTGTTCCTTATACAGAGATAACACCACCATAATAAATACCGCTGTCTACTCAGGCCTGCAGATCCTCTGTAGTGTTCCACTCTCCTGTTTAGATCTTCAGTTATCCTGTATTTTTAAATAGCTTGTCACTGCTCAGTTGAAGTTCCGTTTAAATGATCAAAGACTTTAACAAAACTATCCTTTAATATTATGCTGCACTCATACCATAACAGAAAAGTCAAATCAACTATGTTGCTAGAATTCCACAAGCAAAATCCTTATTCCCCAGGCATAAAAAAATCCTTACTCTCAAAGCGTTAAAATGCTTCAGCCTCAGCAGAGCTGCCAAGTGCAATATTCATTACTGTGTATAGACATTGCAGCCAACTGCAATTGCAACCTGAGGCTGCAGTGCCATTATAGGTGCGTGTTGCTAGCCTGTGCGGAAGCTTTTACTGCTTCATCTTCACCTCTTGATTAGATTAAATGAGAGTATAACTGTAACCCTACCCAAGCCTATTTATTCTATTTTTAACCTTGCAGACACATGCAGAAAGGCGTAAGGGGGAGGGGGAAACAAACTTTCTTTTAACTGAAAAGAAAGAAAGAAGACATAATATAGGTAGATCTATTTCTTAAAATCTTTCTGAGTAGATCTCCTCTCTAACTGTGTGTGCCACGCTCCCTGTTTCACTGGACTAGTGTCATTTAATCTGTTACTGTCTTCTCCAGCCTGCTTTCTGATCAGTCCTCACCCTTTACCAAGGTAATTGCAAACATGGTGCAGACAACTCAGCCTCACAAAAAAGCTAAGACTTCATCCTGTTTTCAGTATATCTCATCTGTAATGGAATGGGTAGCAGAGATACCTTCCTGCCTTTGCAAGATTGGTGTTACTTTTTTCCTAAAGTAGAGCCTGTTTTTTTTTTTCTACTACATTTTGAACTTGTCTTTGGAATAACATATAAACTTCCCAAGTTGCAAGTGCTCTAGAAGTTGAATTGCAGAGGGCTTACACAATGTGAAGCGTTAATTTCTTTTCCTGCAGTTTTTTCCCCTGTGGGCCATGAGAATATTGTCTGCTGGTAAAATGACGGAGAGAAATCTCTTTGCAAAGTGAAACTGGTTATCAATATTGCAACCACAAGACGGGCAACACGCTGAGACAGAAATAGAAGGCCCTGCTGCTGCCACACCTCACCTCCTCAAACTGCTTATTCTTGAGCTTAGCAATCACTGCTGTCTGTACCCACCAGCTGCTATGTAAGAAGTGCTCTTTGAAGCCATTTATCAGCACTGACTCTCTGCTGCTCAGGGAACACTGCAGTTTGCAACAGCTGAGGAGGAATGACTGCATACCTCCTGGGTGTAAGTCATTACCCCTGATTTGCAAACTGACCTTCCTCCCGTAGGAGCTGGATGGAGATTGAGTCTGTTCTTCTTATGGCCAGAAATGAAGTTTAACTTCAAAGAGCATGGGACTGAAAACAAGGCTTCTGGTCACTTATTTGCCTGTCTCTCTAGCCATGTTAGAATACTCTTTCAAGTGGCTGTTGAAGGAGGAAAGACTGCTGTATTTTGCTAGCAGTGGGCAGCCTGCTGTTAGCATAAATGTATGGAATCTTGCAGCAGCAGTAACTATACTGCTCAGCGGGATGCTAATGGCATTGTGCAGTACAAGCGGCGTAAAGGTCTTTGCTTTCATGAAAACAGCAAATTATAATTGAAGAGTGGACATCTTCGCATCTTGTTTATTGGACTTTGAAGAAAGATTTGGCAAAATATGCCTAACAGGTAATTTGAAGTAAAAGTCATTGCAATCTGCCTAATGATGTCTGCAACAATGAAAGAATTTGCTCTGTCGCTGTACAGTTACTTTTTAATAATTGGATTCTCAACCACACAACCTTCTCTACTCTGGACTGTCCCCTCGGTTCAGTTGTATCCTGTATGAGTGGTTTGGCAGAGAGAGAGAAGTGCTGGCTAAAGTGGAAAAAACTCCATGCTCAGTTTATTTGTCTTCTGCTCTTACCTTCTTACCTTTCAGGCTGGATATTAGGAAAAATTTTTTCACCGAAAGGGTTATCAGGCATTGGAATGGGCTGCCCAGGGAGGTGGTTGAGGCACCATCCCTGGAGGTGTTCAAAAGACAGGTTGATGTAGTGCTGGGAGGTATGGTTTAGTGATGATGCTCCTTGTTTGTTGTGTGGGTGTCTATTTTTGTCAGTTAGGTTGACGGTTGGACAAGATGATCTTTAAGGTCCCTTCCAACCTAGAAGATTCTGTGATTCTGTGATTCCTCCACTTACTAATCTCTGTGTAGGTGATGGATATACACTGCAAAATACAGCACCAAATTAGTCAAGTAAGGCATTCAATTGTGAAAAATAAATAGTGGGTCCTACCAGAAGAAGTGGGGAAAAAAACTGAGGATGAGTGTTTTTGCAGGATGGTGAAATGTTTTGTTGACCACAGGGAATGTGTGTCTCAGAACACGAGACCTCTCATGGGCCTTTCGGACACAGGCTTTGGGAAACTTCTGTGGTCTGAGTACTCGCAGGCTAAAACAGAAAGGACAATCTCTGGTGCACAACCAAAGAATGAGAGTGAAATCCCAGCTGCCTTGGAGGTGGTAGGACTTCAAAGACTAACTTTAAAAGCCTTCTGAACATGTAGGGATGTGACAATTGGATAGTAAGAGAAGAGCTAGATGGCTTGTAGGCTAAATTATAAGAGAGTGGTTTTAGAGTCTTACAGAGCCATCAGATTTTACAGCCAGTGTGCATAATTTACCTGGGACACTGGTTTGTAACCTGACAGGGTTACATGCCAGAGCATTTAAGGTTCCAAGCTCAGTCAGCTTACTTCCTTAACATCTGCTTTACTGCAAGAATAATGGGAAGAAATCACTTTTTTAACGGTAAAATCAAATTGAATAACAAAGTAGCTATACTTGAAAGGATGTCAGGTACCCATTCTTACAGAAAATTTCCTGTAAGTGCTGTCACCTCTGTTCGTCAATGAGTGCCTTCAACCAAATCTGGACCCACCAGATGCTAAGAGCCCCCACAGCCCGTTCTGAAGCCCTGCTTCAGGACGGACCAAAAATTAAACAACATGTGTTACCTCTGTACCGTCTGTTGTGGGCTTTTTATGGAAGTTTTCCATTCATCTATGGACTAAACAGCACACTCTTTAAAATAACAAGACCTGGCAGATTTGTGACCTGAGGGCAGGACTATGCTGAACACCTTTGCCTTGGTATCAGGCTTATTACATACTAACAGTATTAGTATCAGCAGCAAGTTTAAACCCTTAAGTTTAGACTTAGGTCAGATTTCTGGGTCCTGGACTACTTCAGATCTTTAGTTACTGTAACATTTGATAATCTTCCTAGGAATATGGGTGTCTTAGCAGAGCAAATACTGTAAAAGTCAAGTGTCTTACTGTTTTCGTCACAACCAGACCTTTCAAGTACCACCATTTGCAGGCACCATAAAAATTCTTTCTGTATGTATCAGTCTTGGTATGTGAGGAGCCTGAAGAGTAGGAATTGCTTCTTAAGTCAACATGCTTCTCTTATGCGCACTTGTGTGCTCTGTGTATTTGAATGCAAGCTGAGTATAAATATACTGTGTGTACACTAGAGTCTTACTGCATTTAAGTATTTGAAAATGTCTTTCAACTGCTGCAAAAACATTGCTTTAAATACATTTCTCAAAGTACAGAAAAATCATTCTGACCATGTTTATGAATTTTGCTGATGGTTGTTTCTTTTCCAATTTTTATCTGTTTTCCCCTTCTTATTGAGAAGTTTGTTGTGACTTTTGGGGTGTCCAGCATCCTCAACTGAAGTTTAAGTCAAGAATTGTTGATCGTTGAGGTGGCTCTCTAAAGAATCTTTTAAAATCTTCTCTCCAATTTCTTCTTGGTTTCAGTCAGGCTGAACCGTAACATTTGAACTGGCAGAATCCAAGTACAGAAAATATTCTGTTAGATTTCCATGCATGCTATTTTTACTTATGATAGCTTCATACACTTTTGAGTCAGGACTATTGCTTAACATGTAAGTTCTGTTATTTTCTTTCCTCAGCCTATGTGCAAAGAGGCAGAAACACAGGAGAACGGTCAAATAAAGTTATTAAAGTTAATAATAAAATGCATCTGTCTTTGTGATGATTAAAACCTTAATCATTGCATGCTACAGATCCCTGAACACTGTAGAAAAGCAAAATAATTTTTGTTACTTTTGTATCCGTCTTCTTTCTTCATTTAATAACCAAAATACCCATCACTACACAAATTTTTTAGACCAGGAGGTTCTATCTTTCACTGTGCTTCCTTTCTGAAATATAAACATGTCTTAATTTTGTTCTTTCTAGCTCTGTTTTGTGATGTTTTGGACGCCAAACGTGTCAGAGAAGATTTTAGTCGACATAATCGGAGTAGACTTCGCTTTTGCAGAGCTGTGTGTTGTTCCTTTGCGCATCTTCTCCTTCTTTCCAGTTCCAGGTAAAAAAAAATAAGAAAACAATGATCTGTAACCTTAAAACCAAACCACTATCGGGCTCTATGATGTGGAGCCTGCCATGGCTGTATATACGAGAGTGCGTGCATGCCTAGCATAAGTAATATGGTTTTTATTGAAGCTGTTGTAGACCAAGACTATTTACATCAGAAGTCAAGATACAAAGGCTGCAGTAAGAGCGGTCTGTCATTAGGCAGGTTGCTGTCTATTGTAGCTGACCAAGAACACACACATGAACGGCAGTAGCGATACACGCGTGCCAAGACTGAAATAAACTGTTTGGAATAGCTTCTCGGACCAGCTCCACAGTAACATCACCTCCATTAGTCTCTCCTTCTGCTGCCAGGCTCAGTGGCACTTTCAGATATCATCAGAGCATAAACAATACAGACTGAAAGTTAATGCCCCTATTCGAGAGAGAGTCGAGCTTGACAGCAATAATCATTTGTTTCCCCTCATAAAATTTCTAATTTCAGTAGTCAAATGCTACATCATGTAGTGTTTTCTGCTCATACGACAAGACAGTTCTGTAATAAAGATAAAATCCAAATATAAGAATAGGTACGTGTAGATACAATGTTTTTTTTGTGCCTAGCTGTTACACCATATGCCACACAGCAGCTAGACAGAAAATTTTCCTTGGTATGATTTCTCTTTAGGGAAGAGGATAGGGTTTTTTCATGAAGAAAGTAGACTGTACTGTCTAATAAATTGGTTGTAAGAGAACAGCTCTTAGGAAGGATTGCTCTCCATAACTCCATAACTGGCTTGGTTGGTTTTTTTCCCCAAACACATTATATTAAAGCAATTTGCACACAAGATCTGCTTCATTTCCAGTAGGGTATCCCAGTGTGCAAAGTTACCAGAAACAAGTTTTGCCATGGTTATTTCTGAACAGTGCTCTCTCCAGCAAAAAGCTTCTTATGAGATGACTGATATTTTTTTACTACTGTTGCCTCCCTTTCTCCCCTTCCCCTGTTTGTGAACAGTGACTGTCAGAGCGCACTTGACTGGTTGGCTGATGACTCTAAAGAAGACATTTGTGTTGGCACCCAGCTCGGTGCTGCGGATTATCGTCCTCATCACTAGTCTCATTGTGCTGCCTTACTTGGGGTAAATCATTCTCCTCTCCACAGAGCTAATGGGCTTGTTTTCCTCCTCATTCCTGTTTCCTCTCACTTCATAACTGAATTTGCATATCTCAGAACATTTTCCTCAAATACTAACTGTAATATAAAGCCTTAATAGTGTCAATATCTGGAAAAGAAACATCTACAAATTTGCAAGTGTGACTTTGCTCTAGGCAAGCATAATAATGATAACCCTTTTTTAAAAATAACACAAATGCCAGAGGCGAAAATGTGTCCTAAGGGGAATTTATTTCCATTCTACTAAATGCACTGTTAAGAAAGCTAATGGAAGAGTATCTTGTTTATAAGCTAAATAATCTATTCTACAGCACTCTGTACAAGACTTTTAATCCTTAGCCCATAGTTTAATTCAGAATGTGTTTCTTTTACTAAAGAGTGAAGCCATTAAGAAACAAAAAAACAAAGTCCATTAAAATGCCAGCTATTCTCTTTGCCAGTGTATTATGTCTTTGAAGGAAATATTTCTAACAACAGATTGATTCTATATGCCATGGAAATATGATTATGAATCATGCATGCTCACACAATCATGACTACTCTCTTTTTATGCCGCCCACAGAGTTCATGGAGCCACTCTTGGAGTAGGATCCCTTCTAGCTGGTTTTGTAGGAGAATCCACCATGGTTGCAATAGCTGCCTGTTACGTCTATCGGAAACAGGTAAGAATTAGGCTCTGCAGGATCTGGTGAAAGCAGTTGATGAATATAGCAGATTTTAGTTCAGATTGAGAGTATACTTTTGAAATGTAACCCCTCAGCATCCCCACTCACTGAATTTGGTTTGCTTCCCCATGAGGTCTTGAGAGTGTGTAACATGGGAATTCTTAGGGCTGAAATAAAACCAAAAAGTGCCCTCCAGCTGCTAGTGGGCATTCAGGCCATGGGACTCAAATACAGAAAATATGCATTTGCTTCTCTTTTTACATAATTAGATTTCTTACTAAAGGTCAAGCGAAGATGCCCACCATTTCTGTCTTCAGCAAAAAATATGGAAGATGGAATATCTAAAGGCCGTGTGTTGGAACAAACTAAAACCAGTTTGGATATGTATTAAGGGTGCAGGCTACAGCAATAGACCAAAGTGCACAAGGTTCATAAGAAAACAGAAGACCTTGATTTTCGTCACGATTAGTCTGTCATCTTTTTCTTGATCACCAGTGAGTGAAACCTGTAGATTCTGAAATGGCTGTTCTTGGCCTGTGGTTTCACAACACGCATCTGTTTGAATGAACCTCCTCATTGCTTCTTTGTTACAGTAGTAGCTCACAGAGCTTTTCTGGCCAGAGACATGGTTCTTCATTTTCTGCAGTGACGAGTGCAGGTGGTAGTAGCAATAACGGTGCCCACATAATTTATTC
This sequence comes from Calidris pugnax, assembly GCF_001431845.1. Lineage (NCBI taxonomy): Eukaryota > Metazoa > Chordata > Aves > Charadriiformes > Scolopacidae > Calidris > Calidris pugnax. The sequence goes on along the minus strand of NW_015090830.1, from coordinate 4,911,097 downwards.
CCTTACAAGAATTAGTATGTAGCTGACAGCATCATCTCAACAACCAGTGTGACGGTGGTGGAGCCAGCCGGTAGCTGTGTACACCAACTTGTTTTCACCTACAGTAGTAATAAGCAGGCACTGTTTGAGAGCTGCAAATCAAGCGCCGTGTAGACACCTCTGAAGTTTTGAAACTCTGATATGCCCAACTCAGCTGAATCAATAATACCTGTGGGGGATTTTTTGTCAGCTGTACAAGGGTTTTCTGTAAAACTAGTCAGCCTGCTGAGAAATGGATAATAAGGAACAGATGCTTCTACTTGTTTTGTAGTGAGGCTGAATGCTTCTTAGCTTTACTAATCCAGGACATCCTGGATGAATCATAGGACTCTTGAATGCCCTTTTGCTCCTGCTAGCCAAAAATACTCTAATATAACTTGGCCCTGGTGGGGTGGGGGATCACAGTGGATCAGCATTACCAAGAAAAGCCGTAATACATCTTGTAAAATTCCTGAAGTTTGACATTTGAAAAATTGGATTGCCACCTCTCTCTCTCCCCCTAGAGCAGCTTATCTTCTCTCATATTTTGTTTGCTTTTCTGTGTCTTTTTTTTTTTTAATAAAAAAGTCTGTGATGTAAAAGGTTCCAGATGCTCTCTTCCCTCCAGGCATGCTGAAGCCTGTTTTGGATGTTGCTTAGCATAAGAAATGCCTCTATTATTGCATTTATGTTAGAAAGGAGAAAGCTGAGCCCCTCAAAGGTTATGGAAACCTTCTAAGTTAAGACAACTTATTACTGATGAGCCATGAATATGACACAAATATTCCAGCTCTTAATAACATGCTGAAAACCCCCTCATTTTTTGCACCTCACTTCTTTCAGTGCCCAAAGTTTGTAGGACTGTGTTCATGCACGGCTTACTGATAGGTTTCTGAATGCTTGTTTCAATCTAGAAAAAGAAGCGGAATGAGAATGAAGCAGCTACAGAAGGTGAAGACTCTGCAATGACCGACATGCCTCACACAGAGGAAATGACAGACATCGTAGAAATGAGAGAAGAGAATGAATAATAAATGGGATGCAATTGTTCTCTGCAGGGACGATTGGAGTGACACTTCAGCATCTTGTCGTCTCTCATACTTTTTTGTTTGTTCGTTTTTATTTTTGTAATAAAGAGGCCTTGATTTAAAAGGTTTCAGATAAATTCTCTAGCATACTGAGTATGCTCTCACTGATGAGGGACCTAAAAAGAGGTCTTTGCTTTGTTTTTTTGTTTTGTTCCCAATTGAATTTGTTTTCTCACTCCATACAAACACAAAAGATACAATTGCATCACTGTAGAGTCTTCCTTACTTATGCATCCACTTTCTCTTGACAATCTGCATTTGTCAACCAAAGCCCTGCTCTCTGTGCACTTGTGTGTGTGTGTGCGTGTGCACGCTTGCACGCACACACACACGCACGCGTGCCACTGGCTCAATGCTACTGCCATAATCCTACTCCCTCCCTTCTTTCCTTTTCCTTCCTTTTCTTTATGAGAAATGTAAAGGAAAAGAAGTTTGGAATACAGAGCTTTATTTTACTTGCTTGAAAATGACTTTGCTACATAAACTAATATACTATGGTGAACTATATCTTTTTGTTTGGCCTCATCACTAGAGCTTATACTGCACAGGGTACAAGACAGGGAGGAATGTGTAAGTCTCCACATGCGAAGTGGAGAAAAACAGGTTCCTCTCTCATGTTAAAAGTGTGTGGATGTGTATATACACACACAGGTACATAAACAGAGACATACATACATATATATATTTATATATATATATGCATATGAGAAATAAAATACACACGGGACAAGAACTCTATTTAGCTTTCATTCCATCAGAAAGATAGTAATCTTTTGAAAAATGTAAACATTTAATTCAGAGTTTTCTTGAATCATTATGCCCCACCTTACCTATAATTTTCTTTAGAAAAAAAAAAAACATGCACTTTCCTCTTGTGAAGAGGGTGATGGCAACTGATAGACTTTGACTGTATTTGAATTTAAAAAAAATAAATATTGACAAGCTTTACCAAAGTTCTTGTCCACTGATTGACTTCAATTTTTAAAGGTTGCTCTATATACTTATTTCTGGTGCCTATATATTTTTTTAAAAAATCAGATAATGTATGCAGGATACCATGGTATATCGCATTACTTCACAGAGCTCCGTGAAATTCTTTATGTAGAGGTGTACACATATTCACACACACTTGTATGTGTATGTATATATACATACATACACACACACACACACGTATGTTTTGCTATACCGTATTTACCTATGCAGTAGATCAAAATCCATATGGTGAAGCTCAAGTACTGATGGTCCTCCAAGCTGTTAATTAGGGACCTTGATCATATGTTGGCTCTGAAGGCGAGAGTTGGGTGGCAGTGGGGAGCTGCTGTGCTTTGGGAAGGCGGCAGGCGCTGCGGGGCTGGGCTGGGCCGTAGGGAACAGAGCGTGAGGTCGGGTGGGTGATTTGTATCAGGACCAATACAAGAGGTGACCGAACCAGAGGGGGTTTGGCCGCCATCGGTGATGGCTGCAGCAGCAGCAACTTGTATTTCTGTGCTTTTCTGTGTCTGGCTGCGGGGCAGCGCTCTGTACCGGTTTGTCATAGCTTGGGTTCTTTCAGATTTATTCATTCCAGAGTCTGGAAACAGTTATCCTCCATGCTATATCCGTAGATCAGTTAATTTAAGCCTTATTTAGTAAAAGTATATTTTTCTAAGTTGTGGAAATTATTATTATTTAATTGTGGACATATTCCATTTCTAGATTTATTTGCCAGGTAGTCCCAGCACTCAGAGAACTGATCAAAACTAAACATTACTTTAAATGTTATATCAATATATGTGTATGTAGACATACACATGTGTATAAATATATATATTGTATATTATGTACATTTATTTTAAGCAACATTTCCTATTTTTCCAAGTTCAGCTAAAAATGTCTCTAAAAAACTACGGAGTTGGCTAGTAACCAGTTACGGCCGTCATGAAAGGCATTGTATCAATGAACTTTACATTCTCTTGTAAACATTTGTACCAATTTGTCACATGTACAAATGCAATAAGAAAAAAAATGTAGAAATTATCATGTTGAACAACAGATTTGCAAAATCAGTTCATGGCTAATGAGCAGTGGCACCAGGAAGGTAAGACTAATTCCAGTCACCACACCTTTGCTGTGCCACCACAAGGTTGTTCTCCTTGTTTCTGACAGTAGTTTAAAAGAAAAATTTAAAAAAATCCAAACCTCAAACAGATGAACTTTGTGCAGTATGTAGACTGTAGATATTCGTGAATACAGTCTCTCAAACAGTCTTATGTATATAACATGTATATAGGCTGTTACGGATCACGGTGGCCATTTGAGGTCTTCTCTATTCATGTAGTTTTGGCTTCTCCAGTACATTTGTATCCAAGTCCACAAGACGCAGTTTTTCAGGAACTGTAGAGACAAAGCAAGAAAATATTTTTGTGTAATACTTCTTTTGGTACATGACTAAAATTCTACCAGCATTTTTTTTTAAGAATTTTGAGTATTACTGATGTAGGTTTCAAGGTAATAGTTGCACCAAAAAAGTAAAAATTTGACAACAAATTAAAGGAAACATTGAAGCTTTTGCTTTAGATAGAAGATGAACAAATATCAAAAACTGAATTATTGATCGTACAGAACTAAACTAAAAGTATTGTGAAAGATAAATTCTCAGTTGTGTGTATAAGACTTACTAGTCCTTTACTTCGCAAGGAGTGAGCGCGGGAGCAGTGGGGCTTGGGCGAGAACTCGGTGACCTCTGGGCCCGTGCATTGCATCTCTTTCTGCTTCCTGTGGGACACGTATTTCTTTACCTTGCTCTGCTGGATGAACATTTCTGCAAGGAGGGGTTCCAAACCAGCCCCTCGTGCCGGGCCGGCTGCGGAGCAGGGAGACGTGTGCCCAAGGAGCGCTCTGTCCCCCACAATCTCTGGGTCCAAAACCTCCCTGCTGCGGCTCCTGGTTGGCAACAAGTTCAGTTGGGCTGGTGAGGGAGCCGGCCGGGTGGGCTACAGGCTGCGAGCAGACAGCTGTCCTCCTGGTCTGGGGCCCCAGTTAGGCCGTTACTGGTCCCAGTATCTCTGTCGGGCAGATGCTGGTGCGCACGCTCAGTGCTGCACCTCTTCCTTCCCAAAGTGACTTTCCTGACTTCCCTTAAAATGACTTAGCTGTCTCTCTGGTGTTACTGCTGAGGAAGTTGCTGTCTATCTCTCTGATAAGTGTTTTCCAAGAGAAACCTGTTGGGTTTCTGCTCTGGAGAGCCCGAGCACAGTCAGCACGATGAATTCGTGTGGGGACTTCCCAGACGTTCTTGAGAATTACTGCATTGGACAATTGAAGTCACAACAAAAAGAGGAACAAAGTTGAGCTGCATTCTACATCTTAAATTTCAGAATGGCTCACACCTTGGGAAATAGGAGCAGAAAACACCAGTAAGCAGTTGATTAATCACAGATGTTCCTTGGCTTTTAATTGTACTTAAAATTGTGATAACTTGTCTTGAGTTTTCCTTTTGCAGAATTAAGAGGAAGCATTGGGTGGGTTTTTTGCCCCTGCCTGCCCTGAGCCTCCCTCTCACTCTTACCAAGCAGTGGACCTGGTGGAAAGGCTCTGCGTGTCCCAGCCAGTGCCCCATGCCATTCGGGCACAGCAGTGGGTTCCCAGGCGTGGGGCAGCCCCGCTCCCCATGCCCCCCGCGCAGCCATCCCAGGCAGGAGCACTCGGTTGCCCCCTTGGTAGATAGAGCCGCCCCGGGCGAGAGGATTGGGTGAGTAACAAACAGAGAAGTCTTTTGTTTTATACTCATTTTGCTGCTAAATATTTCCTTCGAGCGGGAGAGATTTATATCTGGCTCTTGCTGGGTGTTTTGCCGGAGCTGCAGCCAGAGAGGGAGGGCGAGCGGATGAATGCGGCCGATTCAGGGCAGGCCACGACGTGCGAACAGAAACCTTTTGAAGGCCAGAGCGCCTTCTTTTGTGGGATGGCGCCTCGTGCTTAAAAAAGAAGGGAGAAAGGATGCTTTCAGGCCCGGGTGCCCGGAGTGGCCGGGCATAGTTGTGCGTTGGGCTGCAAGGTGGCAACGGGGACGGGGCATCCTGTGGCTCCAGCATCCCGGTCCCGCCGCCGGCATCCCTGGCAGCGTGTGGGACGGGGCAGGGGATGGTGAGGCGGCAGGGTCAGCCCTGTCTCTCACTGAGGTGTTGTGGCTGTGGCACGGCGAGCACAGGGCTCTGAGTGCAGCTGGGTGTTACCTGAGTGGGGTTGCAGTAGCCGTTCGTGTGTCAGAAAGCCACGCGTAGGTGTGTGGACACGCATGTGGGGGAGCGTTGTGCAGACGTTTCTGTTTCAGCATGCGTGTAGTTCATTGGAACAAGGAGTCAAGCCTAAGCATGATCTTAATGTGGGACTAATAATAAACCATTTGTTAAAAATTGCAACTTAAAGCTACGTAAAAGAGTAAATAAAACACCCTTTCGGCAGACCTTCGAGCTAAAGCATGATTTAGGACAGTAAGGTGAATTGAGGGAGAAAGGGGAAATGTTGAAAAGCTTGTAGGTATTGCATATCCAGCCTCAAGACAGCAGCATGGCCTGGAGATGGGTGAAACTGAGGGCAGAAAGCACCAGAGCTGTGGCTGCTGCCATGTCCACTTGGGCTGCCCTGAAGGGGGGCGGGAGGGTGAGGAGCGAAAAACAGACATTGTGAGACACTGCTCTGAAGTATTTTGGAGGAGCCATCAGAGGGAGGAATATGAACGTCTTAGAAGAGTATTCAAGCAGAAATAAAGCAGCATGCAGGTTTTATAGCATGCAAAGAGGAGTCACTAGATAGCTGGCTGTTTCTGAGTAACTGGCAGGACTGCCTTGGTGAACTGTCACATTAGCATTACGTAAATAAAAGACAAAATTATCACAAATTTGGTATCAAACTGGCATTTCCCAAATACCAACTTAAACATAAATTGTTAGGATTACCTTACCTTGTTCATGTTTGCTCAAATGCAGAGTATTGCGTTTTTTGAAGGGAGCAGGCTCCTGCAGAGGCTGTGGGGGTCATGGCAGAGCCCTGGCGGGAAGAGAAGATCCAGATTTCTTCTGTGCCCTGCAACACAACTGTATTCAATGGCAGCCTGACAGCATCATGAAACGAGACCAAATTGTCAGCTTAGCAGCAAACTGGGTCCAAGCGTGGGTCCCGAGAGGCAGCAATGCTGAGGGAGGGCATAGGGGAGCCCTGGCTCTCGGCTCTGACTTGGACACCTCGCCTGGATTTGCTCTGGAGAGCCAAGTTCAGTTGTTGGTGGGTAGATGTGCTTCTCAGCAAAACCACCGCCAGACCTTTCAGTAATTGGCACCTTCTGAATAAAAAGGCCAAAGACAAAATACGGGGTCAGAGGGACCGAGCTTTGGACTCGGCTGGGAGCGCGTACTTGCACAGAAGGGCATTTTGGCTGCAGCTTGTGCTAATTAATTGTGCAGTGAGAGAGTGAGCTTCAGTCTCAGCATTTCGTAATCAAGATATCCACTCTATTTCTGTAAAACAGAAAAGTTGTGGTGTATTTTTAGGTGCTCTTTTATCTTTACAACCCTGAGGGGGAAGTTTTCCTTAGCAAGCCTTGTCACTGCTCAAATCAATTTATTAGTTTTACCTCATCATTATTTTCTGTCATTTTCTTCAGACGTTTCCTTATTTTCTTCTGAAGTCTCCTGCTAGGCTTATTTTGTCTGTTGGCATTTTGAGAAGGAAAATGCAATCATCATGCTGACTGAATGTCAAGTAATGCTGAGATTAAAAAGTAGCTTACAACAAAACTCTTCTTTGACGGGCTGTTTTTTCACTTCTCATTTGCTAAGCTGAAAAGGAGAGTCAAGAATTAGAAGGAATTGGGGGTTGTCAAGAACTAAACCAATTGATTCAAGTTTGTTATTTAACTCCAAACACTTTGTGACTTTCTAATGATCCATTAGACCACAACCCAGACTTTTGCAGCAAAGTTAGCATGGCATCCCCAGAGCAGCACAGAATAGTTTGAAGCACTGGAAAACACAAGGCTTCATATATTTCACAACTAAATGTGTAACTTAATGAGTTGGAGAGCATGATTAACAGGGACAATCCATCAAGTTTAAGGTTCAGCTGGACATGAGCAGCCTGATCCAATGTCTAAGGTGGCCCTGCTTTGAGCCAGGGAGGGACTGCCAGCGGTCCCCTTCTGACCTAAATTATTCTCGAATTCAATCAGGAACCTGGAGAGGTCCCTTGGCCTTAAGGGACTTGAGGCTGGTTGTCTTATTTAGGCTTTCAGCTAAGGGTTGAGAGACAGTGCCTACTAGGGCTCATCTAAGCAAAAATCTGGGCTGCAGAGATTCTTTTGCTGATGACAAAACTTGCATATTGCAGAGCCAGCTGCAAAGTACCCTCCCACCCTCTGGGAGCCCACAAGGAGGGCAAAGCAAAAATAAGCTATTGTATCTCCAGATGAAATATGTGAGTACTGGACTGCACTTTTTCAATTAACTCTCTAAGCAAAACCGCCTGAAACCAGCGAGCGATTGCATCTATTACCTGCCTCCTCCCATCTCTCTTAATGCGCATCATTCTGCACTGAAAAAAAACCCTCCTCTTTGTAATCAAGATAATGCAAAGTAAATAGTTACATTTACATAATAAATCAGCTTGGCCTATCTACAAATGAGAGCATATAAATCCCCTCTTAAGAAATTATGTATTTTAAAAATGGGACAACAGCTTTATCCATACTTCAGCAAAAACACAACAGAAAAGCAAAGAAAAAAAAGCTGCAGAACTGAAAATATAAAATCAATTGTATTAACTTTTAATGCGACTACTTCCTGGGCAGAAAATAAAGTGTATGTACACATGCACAGAACAGCAGAGCCTGGAACTAACATGCATTGCTCGACTTTGTAGTTTGCTCTCCAAAGCAGCACTAATGTAACTCTGCCTTTGTGTCCTATTATGATAAACAAAAAAAATCCCTCCTAAGGAGCAATGAAATAATCAAAAGGCTACCAGCAATAAGTTTACTGTTATTTAGATAAACTGATTTTATCTGCAGAGTTTGCAAGCACCAAAAAATTGCAAAAGCAAAACCTCCAAAAAAGATGAAGGTGCACGTGCATTTTTGTAGATGGCATGCCATTATTTATTGCCATCAGCAAGCTGCTTAAAATAAATCTAATCACTCTTTAAATAACTTAGTTCAAAGTGCACTTCACTTATTTTAGGTTTGATAAAAATCTACCTGCAATATCTTATATATTTTTAAAAAGCAAACGTACAGGGTGCGAAATTCAACCTGTGTTTTTAAACTGGGCATGAGCCCCCACCACCGTCATAAAGGCAATCCAGCTTATATCCCGTCAGGTTTTCATTTTTCAGACCATCGTTCTCACCGCTCCGTTGTTTTAGCTCAGCTTTCAGTGTTGCTGCCTCCCCCTCTGTTTCTCGAAGCCAGGAGCCAGGGGAGGGTTTGTGGTAAGAGACACAGGCATGGCTGGAGGACCCTGGAGCTCATCAGCTGAGAGGGAGGGTGGCCTGAGGCAGGAACCTCAAAGCTCCTTTGGAGAGATATGGCTTGATGGCTTGTCACTCCACTGTTGGGCGTAAGCTGGCAGCAGTGATCCTCCCCGGAGCTGGCTGTTGGGAAGAGGAGAAAAAAAAAAAAAAAAGACATTGCCTGTTGCTGGTGAACTTGAAGTTGGGAGTATCGGAACCCCCCCCGTGCAGCTTGTAGGATTTGTTCTGTGGCACTGGCAGAGGACGTTACTACCACCAGCCACACAAATCCAAACTGGAGATGAAGGACCCGGCTCTGTGCGGTGGCATGGGTGAGGTGTGTTTTGTGGTGCCTGGGCAGCCCAGCCTAGCAGCATTCCTAAGCTTGGAGAGAGCCTTGCTTCGTCTGTGTCAGCCAGAAATCTGGGCCTGCCTGAGGAGTGAGTGTGTGTGTGTGTGGGGAGAGACAGGGAGAGCTGGCCATAAATGAGTGAGCTGCAGTGTCTTTTGTGAGCGCCCCACACTGCATCACCCTGCAAGGACCATACTGGTGGGCAGAGCAAGCCATAACCCCTTCATTTATCGTCTTCAGTGAAACATTCACTGACCTTCAAAGGTTACTGGGCAGTGTCAGTAGATACTAGTGACGAGATAGAACCCAGTTTTATAGTGCTAGGAGCACAGGAGACAGCAAACTTTGCCATGCCTTTTGCAGTGGAGAACATTCACATATCCTGCTCTCTCCATCTTTGTGTACTTGAGCAGGGCCAGCCACAAGGTCACTCTAGAAAGAACCTACAAAGGTTGAGCAAAATCTAAAGGGCAGAGCGGAAGATGAAGACTATTTTGTCTTCTCAGCAGGAAATCATTGTGGAGGAGAACCAAATTGTGTAGAGGTAACCCCCAGAAAGTCTCTCAAAGGAGACGCAGTTTCTGACCACAGGTTCAAGACAGCTTTGACCACGTCGTGTGAGGTCAGACTGCGCCATTTCTAGAGTAATACTACAAGGCTAGCAGGTTCTCCCATCTCGGAGAGGTGCTATAAGGATAAAATTCACTAATGCTGGTGAAAGACGCTTGGATATTACAGGGAACAGCGCCACAGAAATGCCTAAAAATATTAATTCATATTTGCATGTTTTAAATGTGCCTTTGGGTTCTCTAAAATTGACTTGTTTTTAGTTTCATGGAAATACTTTTAAAATCGGGAGCGGGGAGTAGTGTCTGGTAGCAGCATCCTAAAAAAGGGCAGCACAAAGCCTGAAGACTCTTGCTTGGGAAGGAGGGGAAAGAATGCTCAAGGGGCTCATCTTTTCCCCACCTGACCCTCAGACCATGGAGTATTCTGCAGGACAACGTTTCGTTCTGTTCTCAGCAGGCTTCCAACACAGGAAGAGGCAAGAGCAGTAGCTGGTCACCCTTTAGGGCCTTCTGCGGTTGCATTGGGATTAAGGTCAATTCTCTAACACTTTTCTGTAGAGAAAAAGCCCCATTTTTTCAGTCCATTTCTGTAATTTGAAGGTAAATCTGAGTAGGCAAATGCGTATTTCGCCTGAGAGGGATCACTTGTTTTTAATTTCTTTCAGAATATTTTTCATAGTCACATTCTTTCCTTCAGGATAAAGCTGTCTTTATGCAAAGCAGTGTGCCTAATAGCCATCCTCGACTACTTAAACAAGTCAATTTTGCAAGGACTGTAGGTGTCAAGCCAGAGCACTGTTTTGGACTACAGTACAGAGATCCTAGATCTTAAATGAAATGTTACCTCATGCATCACTTTCTGTCATACTTGTAGAATTCCAGTTGATTTCTCTCAAAATAAACGTTGCTTTCTGTAATTTGTACATGTGCTAAAGCTACCAGTTTGTTTTTTAATGACCATTTTGTTTTGCTTTAAACGTGGGTTTTCTTTAAGCTCTAAAGAAACCAATGAAGGTAAAAACTTTGTAGATTTTTAAATGACTGCTAAGGTCAAAAGTATGAAATTATGTGTTGCATTAAAATTGAGTGCTGTCTATGTATTTAACAGAGATGTATGTTTTTGCATTGTTAAAAAGAATGATCTATGCTTTCTTGGGGGGGGAACTGTGCTCCAATATTGTCCAATAGCTTTCATATTCTAATTACTTTAAGTAAAGTTCTAACAGTTTGCATATGATTAATGATTCTGATTGCTTCTGTTTTATTAATTCTGATAATCTGACACAGTCTAAAGTGCTCTTCTCATTTAGAACAAGCAAAATATACCTCCTGGAGAGAAATAATTCCAACAAGCGAATTGTTTTTGAATTATGTGATGCTGCCAACTACAAAGTCTTAACTTGAAGTTAATGAAATCCAAGGGTATCTGTAAAATCATGCAAGGCAAGCTCGCTATTTCTGCAAAACCTCCAAGTGGTGCTGATATGGAAATACCATGGTCAGAATATTTACTTCACACTGAACCTAAAGCTTTTACTATTCCTATTAAAGAGACACTTAAAAGGAGAACATTATTCTCTTCAGGCCAGAGCAAACTCAAATGTCATGAGAAGATGCTCCATCCATCCATCTGGCAAGCCACCAAAGCTGTTCTTAGGAAGCTGTGAAAACATTCCTTAACCAAAAATGTTTAGTGTTTGGTTTTAAGCAATGTGTCCCTTGGATACTCCCAAATGACCAAATCTGAGCCACCCAGAGCCAGCAAGAAGGCTGTCTCTAAGACCACAGCCTTAAATGGCTCTCCTGATGTGACACTTGAGCAGAGATCCAGATGATGCACTTGGTAGAGAAGTTCAGCTTCTCCAGCCCACAAAGTGACCGCCTCACATACTGGTTTCTATTTTCAGTGTTAGGCAGCCTGCAATCTCCAGCATCCTGTACCCTAAAGCCTGGCCTGGTCCCCCCACGACTTCCCAGCCCTCCAGTTCCTTCCTGCCTCGTCCTGTCTCCTCTCCCCGGGGCTTCCCAGCCACCTTCTCACCCCCCTGGTATCTGCAGCCACCTCTGCCCTGCAGTGCAGGGGTCAGTGGTCCTCCAGCCTCGGCGGGCAGTGCCCTACTCTCCCTGTGACAGGGCTGGGAACAGCAGCTCTGTTTCTCCTGGCCCTTGTCACGGGGGGCTGCAGGGGCCCCTCAGAGACCCCCGAACCAGCCGCAGCTCTGGCTATGTCCAGCTCCTCCTTCCCCACTCTCCAGCCACCGACGGCTGTCCCCATGGCTGGAGAAGGGATCCTCTCATGTCTGCTCACATCCCTGCCCGAGACCAGGAACACTGAGTGAGGCCGAGAACACAATTAGGGCATCTAAATCAGCAAAGGGTAGTTCTCTCAGCTGCTCGCAGGGGCGCACCCATTAACTGCCAGGCCCTGCCGCGGCCTTCCCATGGCCTGACCTCATCCAGCTCCCCCTGCCTGGGGCGCTGCCCTGCCAGGAGGCCGTGAGGAAAAAAATAGAAAAGAAAAAAAAAAAGAAAGGCTCAGAAAAAGATAGGGACTCAGAAAGACAGGCACTCAGAAAAGTGCCTGCCGGTGATCCACTGACCTGCTCGGGGGGCAGGGGCAGGTGAGCCAGCAGCCCCACAGCTCGGAAGGCCAAGGTATGAGGGTTCCTGCCACCGTGCTTGATTTCGAGCAGATTGAGCACGGCCAAAAGGCATAGACAGCGTCACATATGACGAATTTGGCTTTCTCAAACCAAGCTTTCTCTTTCAGGGACTACATCAGCCTCTTTTCTTTCTCCCTAAGCAAGAAGGGGTCAGATCGTAAGCAGGTAAAAAGTAAGACATTCTGTGTGATGCATTATTAATTCACTTTCTTTGCTTGCAGTCTTGAAAGTCTCCTCTCCCTCCCTCCCTCCTCCTCTCCCATCAGCAGACCCTCCTCTGACTGTTCCTCCCTCAGTAATGAGGACAATTAGCTCTTCCCTCGATGGGGTATACTGAAATACAATCCAATATAATCCCCAAAGGGCACACACAGACCTCAGACAAGAGAGACCTCAACCACAGACAGAAGCCCTCCCGCTCGCAGGCGGTGCTGCACAGCATTTGCTTTCAAGTCTAATAATCAGTGAGGAAGGGAGGGGTGGGAGAACGTGGCTCTGCAGGGGGGTCTACAGCGTATGCGCTGCTGGGGGAAGATCTGCTCTGCACTAAGGAGCACAAAAGGGCTTATTACCACAAACAGGCGAAGAATCCCGAAACTAACAGAAGTACAGCACAAAGCGGCCAAAAGCACCACCGTCACCTTTTGGCTGGGCTCATCTGAACCAGCACTTCTGAACGCTCTCACTGTCCCTGCCACACAGCAGAGACACCTGCAGGGAAGAAAACCAAAGCCCAAGAGTGGCTGCTGAGGAAGAGGATACCCTGAAAAAAGCCAAGCAGTAATTAACTGTCTACACAGACCATTCTGTAGCTGTGAAAAAGTGAGCCATCTTCCTCTAGGTGACTTAAAAGGTGCAGCATCTTCCTGTGTCTCATGAGCAGAGGAGCATTTTCCCAGCAGCTAGAGCCAGTGCTCACAAACCTACAGCCAAAACAGACTCCTCCGTGCTGAGCCCACCTACCACAAGCAGGTCATTAATTCACACACCATCCATCCAGTGCAGCATTTCTTTGAAGAACGAGGTGTTTCAGTGACAAGCCCTCCTAATGACAACATAGGCCGCTGGTGCAACAGGACATCCTTCAGAACTGCAGCTTTTATCTTCGTTCTGCAAAGGAAATTTCACACCATTATTTCCTTTGAATTTTCCATGAGCATAGATCTCTGTTGCTGTTTTCCATCCTCTCGGTGGGAAGGCAGACATGTCAGAACGGAGCGTCCATGGGGTGGGGGATGTACTAACATCTGGACTTTTCATCTGGGTGTCATACAAACCAGGCACTTGCTGATAACATCACAGGTTGGCTTTAAACAGCCCTAAACATTGCTCCAACTTATTTTTTGAAAAATAATGTTTCCAACCACCCACTACCTTTAAAAATGCTATTTTTACATATTTTACAACAGTTAGTTTGGTTAATTAAAAGAATTTTTTGTTTGTAGCATGGTTTGATGAGACCAAACCCAGCACGTCTGAGTGTGAAGAGAGCTCTACAGAGGGCTCATCAGTAAATGAACACCATGGAACCACTTGATAGTCTAAACGTAATATTAGTATTAGATACTAAAAGCTAGTGCCGAAGCACCATGTGCCAGCCCCCCGTGGTGATACCTGCAGGAGGCCAGTGATGCTCCAGCTGGGTGTTCTCTGGGGACTTTCTTAGGGTGCTTGGATGGAAGAAGAGAGTCGGAGACACGCTGCAGGAGATAGCACAGCCTGCTACTCTGCAAGGGCTATTTAATGCAAGGGAAATAAGCTGTTAACTCCCTGAAGTTTGGGGGTTTTCTTGTTTTTTCAGTTGTAAAAACTCCCCTTCCCCCTTTCTTTTCAACCCTATTAGCTGAGCAGCTCAGCGATGACCCCAAAGAAGACATTTTATTCTTGGTTCTTCTGCCCTCCTCAACAATAGAAAGTCAAAAGACAGGCTCAAGTGAGGGAATAGAAGCTGCTGCTAACTCCTGCTTGCTGGCCTGCTGAAAGGAATGCAGTCCTCCAAAATGCAAGTGCTCTCTTGATGCAGTTCGTTATGCCCCGGCACAGATTAGCTTTGGCACGAGGAGACGAATCTGCCACAGAAGTGGCAAGAAGCCAGCTCTCACCCAAGCGGTTACTTTCAGCTCTACAGAACCACTCTTTGAGCAAAACACCCAGATCTTTTGCTGTAAAACAAAGGCCAAAATGTTACACAATACTTTAAAAAAAAAAAAAAAATCCACTCAAAGGAGAGGGCTCTAGAAAGAGTTTGAGTGAAACAGCTGCTGCTTTCTCATGGCCCATAAACCAGCAGATTGTACATCCTCCTTGTTCAATATAATTTATTATTTCCTTTAACATTTTATGCTAAAAAAAAAAAAATAAATCTTATGATGCAGAAAACATTCAGAAACACGAAGAGCATAGCAGTCCAGAAAGTGCTCCACCTCTAAAGGTACAGCCTGTTACAATTATATCCATTAATCTATGGATGCAGTGTTTTACACTGAATACATTCCTCTTAGCTAGAAATAATTTTTGTCATCTCAGCAATTCAGAGGCAACAGTATAGGCAGTAACGGAGGATTATTATCGTGTTTTTTTCTGGTTTTCTAAGCGCTTTAAGTCTTTATAATGGATCTATGGCTAGAACTGTTTTTTTGCCCTATGTAATAAAGTCAGTAAAAAATAGAACATGCCCTACATACCTGCAAATATGGTTGGAAACTAACAGATTTATACATTTTTAAAGTTATTTGATGTGCTCTTGGACAATTTGAGGGTCCAACCTCACTGTTTCTCAACATATATTATTCTTGATGCTTTATAGCCTTGTGTTTATGTAAAGAGAGTATGCTATCCCAGAAACACTGCTCAGAATCCCACGGCATGTCTCAGCTAAGCCTCTAATGCTTACAGAAATTAGTCTGGCTGTGAAAACTCAAATGTGTCAATGCATCAACTGGAGGTTTGGATCAATACATAAACAAAACCAGATACTTCAGAAATAAAAGAGAGGGCTCGCTACAAATTTCAACCCCTATTAGCAAATTCTTATTCAACATATAAACAGATCATAGAATCACAGAACCATAGAACGGTTAGAGTTTGAAATGACCTTAAAGATCATTGAGTTCCAGCCCCCCTGCCCTGGGCAGGGACACCTCCCACTAGAGCAGGTTGCTCAAAGCCACATCCAGCCTGGCCTTGAACACCTCCAGGGATGGGGCATCCACAACTTCCCTGGGCAACCTGTTCCAGTGTCTCACCACCCTCACAGTAAAGAATTTCTTCCTGGTATCTAATCTAAATCTCCCCTCTTTCAATCTAAAACCATTACCCCTCATCCTCTAGCTACATTGATACTCAAAAAGGTAAAACAATAAAGAAATAAAAAATGTCAAGTCTTACCACATCATTTCACAGTGTTCCACACATTTAAAAAATGTCTTCCATCTACCTATGCACCATTACGTTTAACTAATACATCCCTTCACACAAGTCTGTAAAGGTAAAGTGATGCTGCTCAGCCATGAGCTTTTGAGATCACCACGTCAGAAGGAAAAGCATTTTGGTCACACTGTATTATACTGAGTATGGAGGGTATTTATGTATCGTAAATGCGTGTTGCGTTCGCTGGGGTACCCAGGTGAAGTGACAAGTTGTCAGACCGCCTGGCTGTGCCTTGGGAAGGAAAGTCCCCAAGTGCCACCAAGTTGTCCCTCCGTGCTCCCCCAGGCCTGCAGTGACACCTGCCGGCACACACACACACAACCTGCAGACTAGAAAGTCAGTATTTACAGTGAATGGTCTATGAAACACAGCAAGACTGTTTGAGAAGGACGATACTAGTTTCGTGATTATTATAGCAGCTCTTTTTTTTTTTTTTTTTTTTTTTTTTTTTTTTTTTTTTTTTTTTTTTTTTTTTTTTTTTTTTTTTAATAAAAGATGGGTAGGGGCACAACAGATCGAACAAGGGCAGTACCTAAATTCTGTCCCATCCTGGCAAGCCACAAACACTTGCAGAATTATCCGATTCTAGAAAAGTAAGAGGGAAAGAAAAAAAAAAGTAATTGTACCTCCCACATTCAGACTATAAGATAATATTGTTTGTATAAAGTGAGGCTTCTATTTTTTTTTAATTAAAACAAAAATAAATGAAGAATCGTTGGGCTGACTGGTCTTGGTTGTCAGACTGGAAGCTTGATGCTGAAGAGCATGTGCAGAGGCCTCCTGCTACGGGCCCTGCAGCAGCTGTCTGCTGCCATAGCCCAAAGGAAATACATCACATCAAAAAGCTAGTGGGCAGGTGTCTAAAAAAAATGAATCCCAAACTCCACAATCCTAAAAAGGGGAAACAATCCTCTGGAAGAAGCAGCTGGTGACGATGTGCCACCGCTTCCTCAGCACGCCACAGCGCTCACCCAACAGCCCTCATAAAACAACTTGTAGTCAGTACTGACTGGTGGTTCAATGGCCCAGTACATCCCAGGGTGGGTTTTTGGCATCCCACCAGCTTGAATAGAAGTTGAGGACAGAAATAAAACACACACACACATCATCAGTCATGCAGAAAATGAGTGCTCTGGGGAAAAGAGACTGGGAGAGCCACATTTCTTGAGAGGCCTCTACCATGCTAAACCTTCCCTATTTCACTTTTAACTCTGTTGAATTAATACCATTTCCTTTCCATTTCTCAGAGGTTGAAGTTCTCCTCAAGAAATTTATACATGGAAACATTCTTTGAATCTGTCTGGCTTGAAGCACATTAGTCAACGTCATAGCATGATTATCCCTCCAGCAGCGAGCTTCCGGAATGTGCTGCCTGTCGTCTTCCACAATTACCAAAAAAGGGAGCATTCATAAAGTATGCTTGGCCATCTTCAAACAGTCTTAGTCTTACCCTGCCAGCCAGTGGACTGGGGCAACAAATGGCAATCACGTCCAGAAGACAAGATGCAGATACACAACACAAGAGCTCTATCTCCCCACTTCCTTTAACACCTCAAAGGGAATTTGCGGCCATGTCTGCCATTCTGGTGAGATACAAGCTTCCACCTTGCTCTTCACCCTCCACTAGTTTTGGATGATAGGGCTGTCGCTGTCACACAAAAATAAACTTGACCAAGATTTGGTTGAGCTATGACTCGGCTATCCAAATAAAGTTACAGTCCTGAGCCAAACACACCTGCAGCTCCCTGGGGCAGACGGGTTCTGGGGTGAGCTCCCACAGGACATCACCAGGCCCGTTCCAGCACGAGCCTCTCGGGGCCATACCCAGCCTAAGCTTTGCTGCAGCTCCAGCTCAGCACATCCCTCCATCCACAGCCAGCTATTCCCACATGGTACAATCCCATCTTCTTCCCCTCCTCCCAGCCCAGCAAGATCACCTGAACCTCTCTTTTCCCTCACACAAAGAACTTCTGCTGCATGCTTCCACCAACAGAAAGGAAGCTGGAGGATAAGCATCCCTTAACTTTATAACATCTTACCAGGAGACCAAAGAAAGACACAACAACAACAAAAAAAAAGCTTTGTACAGACCACAACTGTGAACTGTGTTTAGTGAAAAATACATACTTAAATACTTTTTAAAAAGGAATCAGGTAGCCCAAGTCAAAGCGCTGTGAGAGAAAGCAGGATGTTTCCATTTAACACCTCTAAGTACACTGAGAAATGGTTCTGGAGAACACAATGGAGACACAGCTCCTTCCCCAAAAAGCATAAAGGGCAGAAGTTGGACGCAACAGTTAATGCAGGGATAAAAGACAGGCCTGAAGCAGCTGAAGTATTTCTTGAACAAAAACCACAAAGTACATCAGCCAGGGGGAACTTTCTTCATGCCTGCTAACTCCTAGGAGCTCACAGGTTACAGCACTAAACATCTGGACTGTACCTAGCAAAGCGTGCCAGGTGTTGAGTAAAGCATCTGCTTCCTTTATACCTTGGAAGCACAGCAGATATATACTTACTCACTCATAGGACTCGCAGACATCAGGGCAGGAGGCAGAATTTATTTGACCTTTATTCCTCTTCCATCCCTCACATCCATTTCATTTATTTTATTGACTCTTTCTGTTTATTGAGTGGGCTGGGGAAATCAATGGCAATCACGTGCAGAAGACAAGAAGATGCAGTGGCTGCAGAACCAACGCTATTAAATACCAAGGGCAGGAGATCAGGAATCGAGCCCTGCTCTCGATACACAGCGCGAGAGCTCCATCTCCCCACTTCCTGCAACGCCAAAAATGGGATTTGTGACCACGTCTGCCATTCTGCTGACACACAAGTTTCCAGGGGGAGGGGACACAACAGAAAAACAGTGTTTGTCCACTGTGTAAGTATAAATGACAAATTGTCAACTATCAATTTTATATTTGAAGTTAAATCAATATACTGCCCACCACAACACAGGCTCATCTCCAAAAACAGGGATGAAAAACACAAGGCAACATCAGGTTTTCTACTGTTTGTCACTCACAGTCTGCAGGAACACTACATTAAGGTGCACCCCACTGTACCCTGTGCTCAGTCCAACACACAAGCCCATTATGTGAATTCTTGACAGACACAACGGCTGCAAACTCAGCCCTTAAAAAGCCCCAACTTTTGTCACACATTTAAAGCAGTGGCTCCAAGTGCATGACAAAGAGGCGTTAAGTTTTAATCTCAAGAATATATCATAATTAGAAGACATCAAGATTTAAATAATTTCATTTATTTAAATCATAGCTACAATTTTTCTATCAGAGTTCAGTGAGTTGAAAAAAATTAATTTTTTTCTTTCCCCTTCAGTGTTACTCGGGTAATTCAGGGAAATTTTTTTTGCTGTCCACGTGGAAGCAGCAAGCCAATAATTACCTGTTTCACATACATGCAGCTTTCAAGAAAAAACTAACTCGAACAAGGATTTCAACACTGAAAACTCAAAAATATAAAGCTAGGGACAAAACAGGACATAAAACAAGAAAATAAAATTCTGCCAGATGAATTGGTTTATTTTTATTCCCTTGTAGCTCCCAGAAGTTTTCAGTAACAGATCAAAGTAGTTGCTTTAAAAGGCAAAGACAACACGATAAATGTAACACCGAGGACATGATAGACGTCCTTAAGATGCGTCCAAAACACATTTTAGAATATTGTGAATACACATTCTCATTGTGTAATAACCTTTCACAATAAAAGTTAACAATTTTAAGTAGAACAAGACAGAACTGGAAGTTTTGCAGGTCATTTCCTCCAGAATATTTAGCTGAAAAGTAGCTTTGAGAATCTTATCCCTTTTATACATGAAGGCCTTCCAAGGGAAGCCAAGTGATCTGTGTATGAACAGCATTTCATTTAAATTAACTTTCACTCTCTTGTTCCAAGAATCATCTATAGGGCATACTTTCACTTTTATATTAATGGTGAAGGTTTTGTTATTTACTTATTTTGTTAAGATATGTCAGCATTCCCAGCATCTGATATATTCTGTATTCCTCCAATTTAAAGCATAATGAATAATTCTAAGCAGAAACAGAACCTCCAGATACTCCTCCCAAGAGCAGAGAAGTTGCACCAGAAGTTTACTTCCATCTACTGCACTCCCTGGACAAATTAAAATCCTGATGTTCTCCACAGCAGCTGCCATCAAAAATTAACACTACAGGAACAGGAACGTGAGCAGACATGGAAGTTAGGGGGCACGTGGTTATCTCATACCAGATATCGTAACTGAGGAGGGAATTCTGAGGAGGTTTTGAATTTGTGACCCACTAATAAACAACTTCTCCACTCCCTTACTATGAGCTCTCTTTGCCATTACCCTCCCAAAGGGTTGAAAGGGGAAGAGCTCTTTATTTTCTGTGTCAGAGACAACCAGACTCTGAGTAAGAGATATTCATGTTGGAAAAACCCCAAAGCACTGGAAAACTTTAAAAAACATTTCTCATAGCATAAGCATGTGTACAAATTGCTTCTAAGCAGCATTACAAGTATCAGTCAGGATGCTGCCAGCTTACTTCTCCAGAAATTTCAATTCATCATTACCTCATTATTTGAGGGAGCAGAAGGTCAGCTCATGTCTTACTACAGAGCCTCACCTGTCTTCTTAAAAGAAGTAAATCTATAGTTTTTGCATTTCTATTCAGAGTAAGGCCTTCAAAAACAAGGACTGCAGAAGTTTCCTTTTTTTATGAGCAACGAAAGCCATACTAGCAAAAATTTTTTCTCTTTAAGCTAGTACCCATTTGACATCTTAGTTCAGATGTTAATTCCTAAAACATGGATTTCAAGTTGTAGATTTATTAAAGCAGATTTCATCATCATCCTGTTTCAAAACAGCACTGGAAACCTCAATAAGCAGCACAGGTTCATCTGCAAGAAATCCCTTGTTTACAGCACAGTTTCTTGGCACATTCTGACTGGAATATTATAATGTCTGTCATCTTCAGTTATGAGAGTCACCACAGGCCAGTCCTCCTCTGGGTCATTGGGATAAAGGGTGATGAATTCATCAGTATTGTATTTATATAATCGATACACTTGGATGGTATACTGCAGCGCATAAGCAAGAAGAAACATTTCCACCTACATTGGAAAAAAAAAAAACAGAAATATGATGTTTAAAAATTAACATACCTTTTACAAGATATTTCTCATGAAAATACTAAACCAATACATATCAGATGTAATTTTTCAAAGAAAAAAATATGAAGAAATGTAAATGAGAATACATATACATGAGCATCTCTCATTCAGCATCTCAATCATTCAAGTTAGTTGTAATTTGCTGCATAAATACCTCTAAGATACCATGTCTTTAGTATGGAATTCTTCTGACCCAGCAATGGTAGAGCAGGATAACAGTCCGAAAGAAAAGCTGCTTTATACAGAGAATCCCACTTCCCCACTGCCACAAACAGGTAGGAAAGACATTCTCTCATACCAGTATTCATCCCATTAAATCACTAAACCAGTCAAGAATGGATTCCAGGCACTGATCCTTTCTCTCTTAGAGGATACTCTGAACTCTCCATCCAGCCAAATAAAAAACAGATGGAAAGCCTTTACAAAACCTCCTGATATCAGAAGGAATCCAAAGAAAGAAGCTGGAAAGTCTTGTCTACCACTGTGGCAAGCAGATCTTGTTCTAAATAACAATTTAAAAAGAATAGCACTGAAATAAAAAAGATCTAGTCACAAAATATGCAACATTACTTGTTGACTAAACTAGACAGCAAAAAGGTCGCCAAGCAATCAGCTAATTTAACAGTACCAGCAACCGTCTCATCTATATTAGCTGTCAAACTTTTAAGCTAATAAACACAAGCAAAACATAAATACTTCCATGTTTCTAGTGTCTATAATCAAGTAGTGTATTTAACTGTAATACCACACTTGTAACATATTCAATGGGATTTTTTTTTTTTAAATCAATGTTCTGAAATTTTTCCACTTATATAGCTCATTAACCACTACATTTTCTTTTGGGGCCTTTTTGTCATAGGCATATCATTTCTGCAACAAACAAGGCAGTAACTGTCATTGGGTTATCAGAATTCAACCAGTATACGTACTACACACGATCTGAGTATTACCTCTTTAATAAAAATATCATGATACAAGCTAATGATTAAGAGATTAATACAAATATCTCTGTATTAGAAGAATACCATATTTCCAAATACTGATGCTACCTAAGTGTCAGTTGCCACACAAAAGTCAACATTTAAAGGAATGCCTTTACAGATCCTTACTACAGACAGGCATTTCTACTATATTTTTCTCAATAAAAGAGTAGGCAAAAGCTGGGTGACTTCTTAAACCACTTGAAACTAAGACCTCCAAAACAGGAAAATAACACTGTAAAAACAATCTCTCCTTACTTGTTCAAGGCCTCCACTGTGACCAATATGATTCAAGTGATTATGCATTAACTGACAAGGGTTGCTAGATGTATCCCGTGCAAACAGTAACCACGAGAAGACAGGAACTCTCCTTCCATTTTTATCATCATTGTATAATTCAATGGCGGTGTTGAGCATCAAAAACTTCAGTGCTTCATAGAGACTATACTCCTCCTCTTCATTTGTAAACAATTTATCACAAGCTTCTTGTTTCTCAATAGGACCCTTGATTTCACTTATATTCTTCCACTATCAAAAAAAAAACCAAACAAACAACACACACAACATGTTTCAATAGCCATCACCATGCAAGACCTGCAAAAAATGAGTTGTAAATTGTGAGACACACAGCACAGGCACTCAGGATTTAATTTATGAAAGGCTTTGTGCTTTTTTAAAAACACTTGACAATACTTCCACAGCTGTAGTCCTATCAAGATCGAGTTAGTCAGATTTTGCTTAAATTAGTCCTTAAGCAAAGCAAAAGAAGGGGATGTTGGAAATTGTTGCAAGGTGGCAAAACAAATGTTGTCATAGGACAATAAGCAATAAGATAATACCCTGCTTGATTGTATCATAAATCCTACATTCTTTATACTCTTTACATTTCAGTTACTCAGCACATGTATTTCATTCCCACCCTAAGAAACTGCTTGAATGCAGCCTTTAAAAACTTAACTGCCTTCAAAAAAGAGAATATGCATACACAGTAAGACAGGAACAACTGAAGAGTTTTTAAATAAGTTCCAGTGTTTCAAGGGGTGGAAAGATGGGGCTAGGCAATACAATCCAAACACTGAACAAGCGTAACCATTTCCCTGTTACGTTACCCAGAATAAAAACATATAAACATGGAACTAAAACAACTGCTTTGAAATTACTTCAGCATTATTCTGTACTTTTTTTCCTTTCCATGACCTGCTCAAGGTAGCAGCAGCATTTATCCATGGTATTCATCGTTCCTTCCAATGAATACAAGAAACAGAGGCAAAATGTTACTTCGTTACATTTACTTCTCCATTGAAACCTAATTAATAGTTTTCTGCAGAGCTTAGAAACTAACTCTAGCATGAGGCTAATGCATGCAGTAGAAGACCAGAAAACTCCCACAAATCTGATTCTTTCCTTGATTTTTTTTTTGCATTGTACATACAGAAATGTGACTTTTTTCATTAGTGAAAGCATCCTCATGCTGAATTCACCACATTCAAAAACGTTTGTCATTTGCCTTATTTCCAAGTGACCAAGAATAAACAAGTACTTTTCAAACCTTTTTTCTTAGAAGTATTAAATAATCCTTAATTTCCTCTCTTATATCTCCCATCTTCCTGCCCAGTTTCTCTTTCAGCTGCCAATGATTGATCCACTCATATTTGCTCAGCAGATTTTCAGAAAGCTGGAAGTTGAGAGAAGGCAGATTAAGTCAAAAATCTTGAAAGGAAAAGCCACCAACTCGCATGTTATCTTTTTACTGATTCCCCCCCCAAAGGTTTTGCACCTTAAAAACAATCCCTCTCATGTTCTTCTGTACATATGTGATACTAAGATGACCATAATTGAACACAACTGGCTCTTCATAATACTTGCTGGATAACTGCCAGAATACTAGGCTGTAACTATTTCCATATCTAATCAATACATATGCACTGGAAAAATAAATCACTTTAAGTTACTCAGGGCTTTTTTTTTTTTAATTTTAAAAAAACCCTCCCAGCACCAGCTGACAGTGACCATGTTTGAAAGTGTCCCTGAACCAACAGAAAAGAAAGTTAAAGATGTGAAGACAGTCACCAGACAATCTGGAAATCTCTGTGGAGTGCAAGCTACTTAGTCCAGAACACACAGGCTGTGTTTTCTTTTCAGGGTACATAATTAAAACACTATGGGACTATAAGTTACATTACTATAAGTTACATTACAGTCAGCACTATAATAACATTTATACATTATAAACTGGAAACTAAGGGTACCTGGACTCAATTCCAAGTTGAAACAATCACTGTAAATGTACAACAAAGCTGACCACTACCACTTCTCAATTGAAGGGATATTAAGAAGTGAGCATTTTGAGCATAACAGAGAAATGAGATCATAAAATTATCAAACAGGCTAGAACCAACATTCCTCTACTGTCAGAAGACCAGAGTTTGACACATACCATGGTAAAATCCTCACTCTGCAGCCAGCTTGGTAACTCAGTAGCCTGGCTTAGTGCCTGGAAAAGAGTTGCTCTGAGAGCACAATAGTTATCACCTCGTACTCTCCTTATAGATGCAAACTTCTGAGCCACTGCTTCATATCCCTAGAAAAAACACAAAATCCAAATAACATGAAAGCATTAATAAAACATTTTAAGGTCATCCACTGGTGTCATAAAAGATATTGGAATATTAGCATCAAAATGCTAATGCTATTTTAAAAAAGGGGGGGTCACCCACTACTCCTTTTGGAATTTCAAATGCTTTTTCACAAATTATGCTTTGAAAAAAACTCCCTTAGTTGTGCTGAAACACAAACACGAAACCAAAGAAATCTAAGTAGATAATTGGTTGTGGCATTTATTCAATGACAGTAGAAAAATATCACTGAAATGTGGATAGCTAATCTTCTTAAGTTTCAACAAAAATATCCAAACATACAAACATACATACACTAGACTTTAAATCTAAAAAAATATATCATGGTTACAAGAAGTTTCAGCAATAATTTATTCCATTTACCCAATACGTGTCACATGTAGTTTGTTTTTGCCTCAAGGAAAATTTGTGTTGACACTGAAATATCTTGACACATGTCTGAGCACGTTTGTCCCCTCCCAGCTGTTCCCATACAGACACTTTTAGCAGAAGCAGCAACGTTGAAATGTAACTTCTGAAGCTCAGCGTGTCTCTTCAGCTACCCTAACTACAGCCAATGCCCCCAGCATCTGCATTTCTCATACTAATCTCTTGAAGGCAACACAGGGATCTTTTGACTTACGGAAAGTATTTTTTAGGTTTATTTACACATACCACTAAATTTTCAAATTGCATTGAAAAATACAAAAGAAAAAAATCCAAGAAACAAAAAAAAAACCCCAACCAACCTTATGCTTTATTTTCTACCACCCTTGCTCAAGATTAATGTAAGAAAACTAGTCCAGAACCCACAAAAAGTAAGAATTAAGGAAAAATTTAAGAAAAACCGAGCCTATTTGTTAAAGCTCACCATCTTAAAAACGATGAAATTCATCAACTTTAGTTATTTGCCTTCTGCAAAAAAATTTAGTTATCTGCTCTGCTATTTTAATAGCCAAAAAAGTTACCATTTTATGCTAATAAAACAAATTTAAAACTTTCATTGAAAACATTAACAAAGAATAGTATTAATCAAAACCCTAAATTATCAACAAGTAGCCTTACTAAAAACCACATATCGAATTAGTACAAACAAAACCATCTTCCTGTTGTCAGCCTCTTCCAAGAGCAGACACCGTAAAACACTCCTATTGTATTTCCTGGTTTAAGGATTGTTCCCATAGGAAGTCACCTACTAAACAAATAAAAACAAAAAGCCCAACAAAATTCAATAAAAAGAGAACCAATACCTTTCTCATCCTTTTTGCTACTGGTGTATTTCCTCTCCATTCTTTTCTGCAGTACTCCAGGATGTCCATTTCAGGTGCAACACTTAGTTTATGTTCTGTCAAAACAGAACATGTAACATTATACTGAGATTAGTGAAACAGAACAACAGAGACAAAGCACTTAATTTCTAAATACATTGTATCACTTTAAAATAACATTTGTGCCAAAAGGAGACTGGCAGCACAACCAATAGCTACTAAGTAATTATTAGTATCAGAAGGGGAAAAAAAACAAGCAGCTTGCTCTCAAAGTAACAAGTGAACAAAAATAATGATGTAGTACACCAAAACAGAGAACACTCTGCAACATATTAATTGACATAGAGCAGAAATTAGTAAAGTACTCTTCATTTTCTTAGGAAGCAGAAAAAATATTTGATGAAAGCTTCTCTTCTTTCAGCAGCCAGACTATAAAGGAGAAAGATGACATATCTCTCTCAATAAAGCAGAAAAAATAGTAGAAAGAAGAAATAGTTTTCTCTAATAATTCCAAGAGCCTTCATTTCAAAATAGACAGCACTAAGGTTATCAAGGGATCCCAGCAACAGATGCTGCTGAAATGGCTATAAATCAGCAATTTTCAAGTACATCACTCATAACATAGGCTACATGACTGCTTTCCAAAGGATTCACATTCTGCTGTAAAGTAACTATAGAAACACAGGAAAAAATATACTAAGAGCAACTAGTTTTAGACAAAAATAGATCTTTTTGTGAATTAAACTGTACAATGGTACTTGGTCATGCTAAGTAACTTCTATTGCACACAGAAACATCCGTGCACAAAAATCCTTGGAAACAAGGGTGCCAAATCATGACAAATTAGTATGATGAATTGCAATACTGTATTGGAAACACCACACAAAGTTCGAATGTACCTGAAGAGCTTGTCTCACAAAGTAATATTTTCTCTCTCTCTATTTCTTCTGCATCACGATACATGTCCTCCTCACTGCAATAAAAATCAACACATACTTCATGTAACAGCACAAATCTTACAGTCATTTTACCTTCTCCCCTGTTTACAACTTCAGGCAAGTACCTAAGTCTTTCTCCAATTAAAAGTTCAACTTGATCAGCTTTCTATCTTATACATTTCCATAAAAACAACAAGAGTTACCAAAAACATTTTAAAAACTCAACTGTTCACCTCCCTTATTTATGATACATACATTGGTAATGAATCACTGCCTGAATTTCTCTTTTGCTGGTTGTAGAGACTACAGAGTACTAACGTCCCTTTGTATTTATAAATTATAGAGGATAAATTTGCAAAAGATACAAGCCAAAATGCCTATGTGCTGAGTACATTAATAATACAACCTATGCCTGCAACTGAGACTGTGTTACTCACTGGTGATTTGTATCTAGGCTCCTCTTGGGCTGAGCAACCTGCCTAGTAATGAGCAGAATACGTGACAGAATATCACGATGAAGAGTAGCCAGCTATCTGCAACTGCCTTGAATGCTATGAACTCAAAGAAAACAAAATTCTAAGTGTGATTTAAACTGCAGCCTACAGGCTAACTGAAATGCAGACAAACACTTCTTTGAATAATATGGACTTTTAGGTCAAGGTACAGTCTTAAGAGTCAAATGTCTCCATTTAAGCCTACATACAGGCATTCTGCAGCCAAGCCATGACCATGAGGAAGGAAATGATGGCCAAAAAGGATTGTTCATATGCATAACCTAGCATTATCAAGAATAGCTTTTGAAGCTAGGCTGTGAACATTACTGTTGAGAATGGAGGTCTACACAGTGTTCAAAAAACAGACAATAAACTGCACATTCCTTTAAACGTGATTCTGAGTAGCATTTGTCATATAATTGCATCTAGCAAATAAAATTTAAAAACATCACAGTTTCACATCTAAAATACTTCCAAAAAAATCATACACCACCACACATAGTAGTAAATCATTTAGATTTATCACTAAAAGAAGATTACATTGAAAGTTTGCATTTTCAAGAAAGTACACATGCAGAAAAAAACCCTAGGTATTATTCATTGCCCACTATTATTAGTAGCTTCTAATCTACTACTCAAAAAACCTCAAACTAGTGTGCTTGCAAGAGACCAGGAAGAAATTAATGCAATGACCCTGCCCCATCTTGCACTACTAAGAGAGTACAAGCAGTTAGGAAGACTGCAAAAAAGGGTTAATGTAGCCAGCTGGTAATTAGATTATGCTCATTTAACCTGAAAGGATACAGTGGTAAATCATGGCACTCTCTTTTTCTTTATATCCAAACCAGCTTACTTAAAAAGGTAAGGTTTCTAAATCATTTGCATGCATTTCCCTTGAGAACAAAAAAAATCTGTAGTACAAAGACAAAGACAGCTAATACCAGGAAACTGTCATCTACTGTACAGTCATAGGAAACTATAGTTTAGTTTTTACTCAAGTTTCAAACTTTTAACTTTGAAACCAGGCTTCCTGAGTGTTCAAGTAGCTGCTTGAAACCCTATTCTTAACAATATTACATAATTATTAATTAATAAGAGAAACAATAGGTGCAGTAGATATTAAATACAGTACTCCATAAAAAAAGAGTGCTACCTGCTGAGAAGAAAAATCACAGAAATATGTATCGCAAGTCTTTATCCTTGTTACAGTGTGGCAATGGACAAACCCTAATTTCTATCCATAACCTTGCTTCTCAGCAGAGATTAAGGTCCATTAAGGTTTGTGAAGAATTTCAAGAATACTTAAGCTTCAAAATACTATGAAAAAAACCCAAACAACTTGGTATTTGACAGCAGTGATCTCTAGACCAGCTTATGCATAGGCTAAGTATTTAAAATATAACCTTCCCCACTGAGCATGAACAAACCTGCTTCTACAAGAGCTCTCATGGGAAGTGGTGGGGCAGGGGGAAGCACTACTTTGGGATACCTCCTGGAATACGTTTAGGTTATAATGCACAAAAAGTGCTCAACTTGGAAAACTACTGAAGTAATTCAAAAAAGAAGTTTGGTGTAGAGTAAGCAGCATCATGTTTCTTCTGCGGATATTGCCCCATCTTCTTTCTGGGAGTTGACAACATAGAACCCTCTAGATTCAGAACCTGACAGATTAACATTCGGCATAAACAAAGTACTGCAATTTAACTGAGTTGTTTTGAAATCAATGTAGCTAAGGGGCATAATCCCTCTGCACAGGCACTCTCACTTCAGAGTGGAAAGTGCACCTTAACATTGTTCTAGCATAGCAATTGCTAAGCAAATCTGTGGAAACAAGAATGTCCACAATTCCAAAGAAACCAAAGCCTTTCCTTACTTATCTTCACAATACCTAATGATAGAGTGAAAATGAAATAACAGATGAAAAAGAATAATGAAATGAAACATACATGCACAACAGAAAAAAAGATAGTGAATAGTGTTGTGTGTAAACACTGAAATTGTTGAACTACTAAATCAGATCCTGCTGAACTAAAGATACCAAGGGAAAAAAATCAGAATGCTAGATTTTACTTAAAGTATCCTGGGCTTTGCGTTTTGAAAAACAAACAACAAAAAAGCATCCACATCACCAAAAAAAACCTAAACTCCAAAAAAATCAGAAGACAACAAGCAAAATTAAGCTGGAGAGAAGGGAAAAGACTATGGGCAAAATATAAATAGTTTTATACTAATAGATTTGCAGGACTAGAACTCCCAGTATTGAAGATGCCATAGGAAAACAAAAACAATGCTTAAAGTCTGCTTTCCATCAAACAAGGGTGAATATTTATTTTTTTAATGTCAGATTAAACTCATCACTATTAATACTTATGTAAAGCATATTAGTTCAAATAGCATTAGTATGCCAAATAGCAGCTAATTTAAAAGTTCAGAAGGATAGCTATTCTTACGTACCACATTTTTGCCAACATATGACATACACTTAACACAAATTTATATGAATCCGTGTGTTAATATTAAAAGAACTCCCATTAACATATTACTCTGTAATTTAAGCATGAAATTATATTTTTAAAGCATCCTTGAAAATACACACTTATTTTTAGTTCTATTTTCACTAAGTCAGACTTATTGTAATTTTGGATGTTGTCTTAAGTAATCCACTGACTACCTATAGAAAGAGCATTAGGTAAGAATCACTTTTCCTATTTTATAAATGTATTCTTCAATGACAAAGTCATTCTTAACATGCATTAATATTGTTTTCAGAGTTTGGAATAACTTTTTTTAAACCTTCATATTTATTTTTTCCTCCAGGTACCAAATATTCTTAGGAAGACTTCTACTGTCAGGTCTGAATCACATAACTAAATTTTTACTTCATCCTATAGGAGGAGGTTTACAAAAAGACAAGAACACACAAAGCTGAAGTGTTAGAATTTAGAAAAGCCCGATGTGATTGTCATCACTGCACCTAAAAAAGCGTTCACAAGGTTAAAACTAAGCTACCAGAGTATCTGCCTTCAATTCTTATTTTCCCATTCTCTGCATGCTACCCTTAAGAGCTTCATACCACATCAGTTACTCCCTTAG
This sequence comes from Calidris pugnax, assembly GCF_001431845.1. Taxonomy (NCBI): domain Eukaryota; kingdom Metazoa; phylum Chordata; class Aves; order Charadriiformes; family Scolopacidae; genus Calidris; species Calidris pugnax. Next base: position 4,880,927 of record NW_015090830.1, on the reverse strand, counting down.
ATGGGGAAAGACAACCACTAATGAACTATAAAAATAAGTGATTTATCTAATGGGCGAATGTGGCCATCAAAGTGTAAGATTTGACATGTAGATCTACTTCACTAAGACACTAACATACATGAAATTTTACCAAGAAATTCACTTTCACAGACTGAAAGTACTCCTCCCTTTCCACAGAAAAGCTGTTAATACATATTTTTTTAAAAATCCTCACCTCTCCTCAGATGATTCCATTGCTGAACAATTAGTAGACATAGGCTGATAGAGTTCACAGTTTCTAAATGCATCCTGATCTGTCACCAGTGATTTAATCACATCTGTCTTCTCAGGTCTTCCAGGACTTCTGTACATGCAGCCTCTTCTTATTTCTGACATAGATTGCTCTTTCTGGTCAGCAGCTGCGTTTGCTGAACCAAGTTCATTAGAAGGAACACCAACTTCCTTTTCATGCTGCATCAAACGTACGGTGGCAACACTCTCTTTTTTCTGTGTTGGTTCTGCACCTGCAGAAAGGCTAGCTGGTTCCGTCATCCGCCCTTGAAAATTATCCTGGCTTTGAAGAATGGAGAAATGTCTGAAGAGCAACTCCCACAGAAGAGCAAAAGCACGTTTTAAGAAAGTTACAGTATTTTGATAGTTATGTTGTATTCTGAGGATTCAGAGGGTACTTAAATTATTCAAAAGCAGGAACAAAAGCCAGAATAGTTTGGTAAAATAACACAGCACCCAAACTATTTCCAGACTCATCTCCTTGGCAAGACAATTTCATTTCTTACTGAGGCTGATCTGTGCCTGATCATCAAACACAACCCGCGCTAGAATTAGTGCCCTAACTGAACGCTTGCTCTGCTTAAGGGACATTATCACCTAAAAACCTCAGAATATAGAAAACCCAATGAAACAAGTTTTGGTGCTGCAACAGGACCATTTTTACAAATTCACCTGGTGCTCCATGAAAGTTCCCATTGCACCAGGATCGTTGCTTAACACAAAAATTTCTGATTTTTGTTCCTTCCAGTAAGATCTCCAAGTTATTACGAGAAGATTGTCTACAACCCATTCTAGCAAGTACTACAAAGGCTTAGGATGTGCCCATATAGTAAATTTTCCGGGACGTTTACCTTAAATTGATACAGAACCCTCCCCAAAAGGATTACAGGTTGCTTTGTAGTTGCCACATTCACGTTCTAGACAATTCTTCCGATGGCTACCCAGGCCGGGGACACCAGAACTGAGAGTCCTGAAAGCCTCTGGAAACCGTACAACGCGTTTCTGTCTTCGGATAGAAGACTCCCACCCACCTTCCCTTCCTTTCCCTGGTGTCACTGTCCTTTTGCGCTGGAGTCCTGCTATCTACACCAAGCCGAGCTCAGGGGGAGACCTACGCGCCTCGTCCCCGTGGCTCCCAGCCCGGCTCCCCAGGGAAGGACGAGCCGGGCTCGGTGAGGGACGCGACCCACCGTTACCCGCCACCGCCACGCCCCCGCGCCGCCCGGCCCAGCCCTCACCTTTCCGGCACCCTCAGTGCTGCGGGACCACGGGCCCCACGCCGCTCGGCGCCCCCCCACCGGGCGCAGGATGCCGCCCGCCCCGCTCCGGCTGCCCCTTGCCCAGGGCCGTGGG
>NW_015090830.1:4628233-4879294 GCF_001431845.1 Calidris pugnax | reverse complement strand
CCGGCACGCGCCCGGCGCCCCCATGGCCGCGCCAACGGCCGCCCGCGAGCCAGGGCCCCGCCGCGGCTCCGCGAACGCTTCCGTCTCGCCGGCCGCCGGCATCCTCCGCCACCGCGTCATCGCGCCGGAAATGACGTTTGGACGTACCCGCGCTGCCGTCCCTCAGTCCGTCCTTCCTTCCTTCCTTCCGTCCGGGTGCCGTCGCGCCGGGTAGGGCTGGAGGCGGCGGACGGGGCGGGGAGCGGGCCCGCCGGGGGATACCAGCGGGAAGCCCCGCGGCCGGAGACAACGAGTTTAAAATGCTGCGGGGGAGGGGAATAGAGCGGCTTCGTGCCTGTGGGGAGGCGCGAGACACCTGTGTGTGACAGCCGTGCCCAGAGACAGGCCGAGAGGAGATGGGCACACACCTGAGTGTAAGGAGTTCCACCTAAACGTGAGGGGGAACTTCTGTACTGTGAGGGTGGCAGAGCCCTGGAACAGGCTGCCCAGGGCGGTGCTGGAGGCTCCGTCTCTGGAGACGTTCAAACCCCGCCTGGACACGTTCCTGTGCAACCTGCTGTAGGTGGACCTGCTTTGGTGGGTGTGTTGGACTAGATGATCTCCAGAGGTCCCTTCCAACCCCATATGATTCTATAAGAGCTGCCGGTCTGAGCTTGGCAGAGGTGGGACAGCTCTCCCAGGAGCAAAATGCACATCACCGACGTCTGACACAGCTTTACGAAACTCCAGGCAGGATAGAAACCTTCGTAAATGATAAACCTTTCAAAGTTACGTGTTACTCAAGAGTTGAGCATACCCAGTGACATTAAAAACAGAATACTGAGAACAGTGAAAAAGTAGGCAGGCAGTATTGCAGCTGAAAAAAGGCTGCTGAGGTCTGAGCATTTTGGAGGGTGTTCACCTTGAGATTGGATCTGAAAATGGGAGATAAAAGTGTCTTCTTTCTGAAATTTTCCTCATAATAATACACTTTCTCAGAGTAATAGAATTCTCTTCTCCCAGGTAATTAGTGATAGAACAAGAGGCAATGGCTTCAAGCTCCAACAGGGTAGATTTAAACTGAACATTAGGAAAGAGTTTTTCATAGAAAGAGTGGTTGGGTGTTGGAATAGGCTGCCCAGGGAGGTGGTGGAGTCACCATCCCTGGCTGTGTTTAAGAGCCATTTAGATGTGGTGTTGGGGGATATGGTGTCGGGCAGAACTTTGTAGAGCAGGGTTGATGGTTGGACTCGATGATCCCAAGGGTCTTTTCCAACCTGAACGATTCTATGATGCTAAGACTGAGAGAAAGTAACTACGAACATGCTGGCGGTAAAGGAATTTGAAACATTATTTTTCTTTAAAATCCATGTACTTAAAGTATCAAACAGTATAGGGATAACATTTTTAAGGTGGAGGTCAGTCAGTAAAACCTATAAAAAATTAAAATGGCAATGAAAATGAATTTGCAACATCACGAAACTTTTAAGCCACGTAAAACCAATGGACATTTTTGTAAACAAGTTTTTTTCTTTTATCCGTGAGACGCAAGGAAGCATCATCACAAATGTTTGGGAAAAAAAAAAGAAAAAACTCCCTTACATTTTTTTTTAATCACTGCCCTTCTTGTGGATTAAATCTATGTACGGCTGCTCTTGGCAATGACATCACCTTTGAAAAATCTCTTTCTTTGAACAAATGTTTGACCAACAGGTTTGTCTCAGAATGCAGTCTTGTTTCACATTGGTCATTTCAGAATCTCTCCTGTTCAAGTCCACTTCAGATATCCCCAACTGGTTCCCATGTTCCTGTAATAATAATAATTTAGATTCAGTAGCATTTAAGAATCATTACAGTTGTCTGCTTTTTTAAGTTCAATTTCTTTTTTAGTTTCTTAGTGATGCACATTTACCATTCCCATAGCAACTTTGTGGGGGAGACTTGTTGCCTGATCATTTCACAACCCTCCAGAGAGCTACACAGCAGAATAATTCCATAGAGCTTTGTCATGTAGGCAAAGATGTGACCTAGACCTATTCTTTGTCAAGAGGAAAGTGCTGTATTACAGAATGACACTGCAAAATACAAGAACTGTACCTAAGTTATAAAATGAAATTTTCAAATCCCATGCTTTCTGTATTTGGAACTGGTTCCTTATAACAGAAAGTTCCTAAACAGCAAATTATGTTTCCCTTCTCAAGAGTTATTAAAAGAAAACCTTGCTGTGATGTCATATGACAGGCTGCATTACAGTAATGCTTGCCATGGGAACTTGAAAAAATGGGTGCAATCTTTTCCATTTGTATTTTTCTGCTTACAGAGGGAGCTTATGTCAATCACATGACTAAAATTATTTTCTCTTCATCACAAAAAGACCGAAACTAAATACCCAAAGTAGGGATATTCCTGGTAAAACTTTGTGTTTGTATTAACTGAAAAAAAGTGTTCCAAATGTCATCAGTTGAATAAATAAGTTCAACAGAAAAGTACACTCTCACCGCCTAACACTCCCTCTACAGGAACAACTGGAAAAAGCTCAAAATCTTCAAATTGGATATATTCCCTAGTTGAATTGATAAATGTAGTTCAAGAGAGTATTCATCCATTCAGCCCTTATGTAAAGTACTTCTGAAAATCAGGTTTCTCTCCGCTTCTTGTAAACAATATACTGCAAACACACATGAAATTTGTTTTCTTAACAGAGGGTATGTTTGGGTTTAGTGTTGGTAAATATTAGCAGGAAATAATTGAAAATTCCATGACGCATTTCACAAGATCAAGTGTGGTAAAAGAGCTGTGCATTAGTCATTGCCTTTCAGCTTGCGGAATTCTGAGGAATAATTTTAGCTTGCAAATAAAAAACAGTGTCTTGGGGACTGAATGCAGTAGCTGTCAAAAAGCATGCAACAACCCTAAATAATCTAAAGGGAAAAGAAATGGGTATAATGAAAGTGCAGAAAGAATTTATACACGTGTCTAGAATACTGTAGATTAAACAAAGCAAACACCTTCTACTACCAATTTCAATAGGCCAAAGGACTTGAGCATAAAGTTGTGAAGTTTTCTTTCCAAAGGCTGTGGAAATGATGAACTGGTTTTTTCTGAGATGATCCTTTTTTAAACAAACAAATCCCTCAAAACTATTTTTTTTCCTAGACGATCCATTTTAAACAAACAGCTCTCTCGAAACAAACAGGCCTCTTTGTTCAGTTCCTTATATTCAGTTCCATATTTTAATAACTATGTGTAATTAAAAAAATTAGTCTTACTTGCTCAAAGTATGTAACATTTCTGAGCAACAGATTTACATAAACTATTAAGTGCATTAGATAAACCAACAAAGCAGTATTTAATTTTATTTTTTTTTGGCACACAGCTGCTTCCAGTATTTTGCATAGATGTTTGAGAATAATATGTTAGTCATAATAACTTTAATTTAGAGCTTGGGCCATACATGATCACTCATATCTGTTGAGCACGCTGTATTTTCCACCAGAGGACAGTTGCTCTTTGCAAAGTCTTCAGGGCAAAGATAGTGTCTTGCTTTTCAGTATTGGCAAATATTAAATATATGTGGACAAATTGCAAAAATACTGAAATTATGGGTGCTAAGAAGAATGTCCACGGCATTCTGAAGTTAGTTTTAAAGAACAGTGTCAACATATTTGGAAAAAACTCTCTGAATATTAAGTCCAAACAAGATAGATGTATCCATACAGAAAAAAATGGAGTCTCTGTTCACTTTTATTGAAGATATTGAAACAGTCCTGGTACTTTCTAAGAATGAGGCTTAAGCAGACTTTAGACATGTAAACCCAAGATCTTTTTATTACTCCCAAAACACCTAAATCTTGTATTTTTGAACTCCATCTCCAAAGTAGGGAAACTAAAGTCTACAGTAAAAACCCAAAGCCATGCCTGTTGCCCTGTACATCATCTATTAATAGCTCAGACTCTTTAGCTTAGGAATCTAGTTCTCCTCTCCATAATTTCCCACAGGATGCCTGTGTAGCTCCCATACCTATGGGAGAGGTGAGATTCAGCCTCTTAGCTGAAAACAAAATTGGGATTTCAATCTCAACCCCACAATACCAAGATCAATCCCAAAGTCATGGAGACGTGAATGAAGATGATCATTAAGCACTACTAGTATAAAGAAATTCAGTGTTAGAGTTTTGAAAAATCACATGCAGAAAACCATGGGCTGCTGATTCAGCCTGAAATGAGTTCAGTGGGGTTTACTTCTCACTGCAGGATAAGTGTAAGGTACAACAGTTCACCTTTGTCATTACAAATAAGAGCATATATCACAACATAGATTTTTTTTAAAAATCACGCATACAGCAATAACAAAATTAGTAGATAGCAAAACTACAGCTTAATATACTTTTGCCCAAAGTGCTTACATTTTTTTAACGATTTTTTCCCCAGGCAGAGACTGTGAAAGGATTACAAAGCGCACAGTGAAGCAGCAGCTGCACGTATTTTGGAATTCTGACTTCCTCAACTGAGGAGAGTTAAGGATCTTTGCAAGGCAAAACGTTTTTATCTGGAAGAGTCTGAAGGGGTTAGATACACAGAGTGATAAAACGCATCAGTGTTCATTGCATACAGCTTTGAATAGGAAGCCCAACTGATTCCTGAATGACATACACGTTATTCCCCTCTAAAAGACTTCAGTCTATTTTCTTACTACTGTTTGTGAGGAGGAGGTGGAGTGTTCAGTGTTGCTTGGAATGTTCAATCTCCTTTAATGTAAATTTACAGGTAAGAACTTTTTCTTACATACAGTTTCATTAGGATTAATTTTTTGCTCATTTTTAGCTGAGACAACTTTAGCATCTTTTAAAAAGTTCATGAAAATACACAGCAAAGACATTCAGTGTAATATAAGAGATCATATTTTGTAGTTCTGAAATATTTCTGTACTTGGTACTTTCTGGTAAAGGATGCCAGCAACTGAGATTTTGATAGAAAAAGAACCCATCAAACACCATGAAAAAAATTTTTGATTGTTTTTACCTTATTTAATGCATCTTGGTGCTTGCCAGCAGTTCTTATCTTCTTTGCTAATTGCAGCTACTTGAAAACTGCTCCAAAGTTTTAATGGGTACAATTAGAAACTTTGGGTGATCAGTTTTGCTTGTGATTATAGGGGAATACCATTCAGAAGAAAATAGATGGGGAAAACCCACGAGTAAAAGTGAAATGGGCAATACAATATTCACGATATACTTCTATAATTATGTATTACTTGCATGGGGTTTTTTTTTGCTCTAGCATCCTTGCATTTGTTAGAGTTTTTGGAGGTGTATTCTTAGAAAGATGTGTCTCCTACCTTGTACATAAAGACAGGTGTATATGCATTCTACTTTCCACTTTCCCAGTTTCCAGTTTTATATTTTACTAATTGAGCTCTAAATTGGTGTGCTGCTGTCTGCCAAACAAAACGGCAGCTCCAGCATGCTCTTTTAAATGCTTTTTTAAATGACTGAGAAAAATATGTAGGTTGTGGCTTTGATGCAGAGGGTAGGTTTTTTTCAATCCCCTGAACAGAAAATTTGAGCATGTGTGAATCATATCAACATAACCTACACATCATTGGTAATAATTACACCTCTTTGCAAATAAAAAACTGTCACTATTTTTCATGGTGCACCAGTCTAAGCTATTTAAATAACATGTCTTCACAAAAAAAAAAAAATAAGGGCACTGCTTCACGGTTTTCCTGAACAAGCTTAGTTTGCACATTTGAAGATGCATGAAGATTAAAATAAATAAATATATTGTCTATGCATTTGATAAAAATATTTATTAAAATAAGTTACAGTATGATGTAGCTAACATTTTTCATTATTAAACAAAGAGCAGCTCCTATATACATATATATAATTTTCTATATCATTTTCCTAATTGGAAAATATGTATAGAAATAATTTTTTTTTAGAGTGCTCTTAGTAAATCAACATTCTTGTCAATTAGTATGTCCAAGTAAGCTAGCAATACTTCCTACTGACTATTGCCCAGACCAGAACACTTAGTGGCTCAATTAGTTAAATAAACCTCCCTGAACAGCTTGTATGTTTCATGCTTTTTTTCCTGCCCAGTTTCCACTTTAAAAAAAAAAAAAAGAGAGCAAATAGAGATCTGCAGAAACCAAATAATGATGCTAAATGCAAAACTCCAGCAATTTTATGGAGCAGTAATTTAAGAAACATACATATGCAGCTTGCCCAAACTTTTTCACCCATAGAATCAAATATGTATTTCTTTACTGATTGCTTGAATATTCAGTTTTCTTTCAGCTTACAGAGAAAGTTTAGAATTAGAGTTACTGCTCCAGATCTTACATTAAATCTGCAAAAGATGTATACATTTTTATGATACTGCAAAGAAGAAGACAGCTGAGTCTTGTTTTCATTAAATAGCAGGGAAAAAAAGAATCACTTTGCTTGTGTAAAAGAACATGTTTGCTGCTGCTGCTAAAACTGACTCTCTGTTAGTGTGAATGCATTAATTGCTATCAGTAGACCTCTGAAGTTACCTGAACCCAGCTGTGAAACACCCCATGAGCTGGATTACATGATGAAGGGAAGTACTTGGTCTATGAGCTACATAACAACTTCTGGCCTGCAACATCTGGCTGTTTTTTCTCAGGGAGAAAATTCTACTAGTAGGGCTTGTTGACACAGATCTCAGTTGAAAATCATGCAGTTGGTGGCAAGGCCACCAGCTTCTCCTTTGAATGCTCTGACCTCCTGTTTAGTGAGGAAGATCACAAATCTGCCTGACCACCTGAGGGTAATTTTGTAGATGAACGACCAACAGTGAGAAGCAAAACCACCATATGGAGTTGCCAGGAGAAGTGATCAAGATGAAGTCAAGTGATGAGTTGTAATGTTCTGCCTAAGGAGACTGACACATCTGTATCCATCACATTTGCTTGGTTATGGGATATAAGCTCATTTGTGCAGCCACCAAGGAGCATGGAGAGACCACCCTCATGAGCTGTACAGATGGCAAACCTGCAAGCCTGGCTTCACATCTAATGAGAGGTGTCTTTTGTAGTCAGGTGTACTTTGTGATATAGTGTGCAGTTAAGGTCAAGACATCAAGAGAAGCAGCCTTCAGTTGCATTACTGAAATAATAAAACATCCCAAAGAACTCTCAGAGTATGCAAGCTCCACCATAAAAATTGTATTTTAGTATCAAAAATTAAGAAAGTAAATGGCTTTTATTACAGCCCTCAAATTCATGAGTCCCCTTTACTGTTCTCTCAAAGGAAAAAAAGTGGCATTTTACTGTAATGAGTGAACAGAGCAGCCTCAAGATCTTTTTCAGTTCATTAATCAAATGAACTAGATCCATTCATCTGGAACAAATCCCTCTCAGCTGATGTTCATAAGTCTCCCTAATGAACAAGCCTTTGGAGTTGCTCAGATGTGGCTGCCCTTGCAAATACCTGCTTGGAACAAGGAAAATACTTGTGCCTGCTCTGCAGCTGCTCTCCAGCTGACCAGCTTCGCAGGCTCCCACTGCTTGACGCTACCTCCTGTCTTCTGTGTTTGGTTCTTGCTCCCTGACAAGACGCAGCTCTCCATGTCTGGCTTGACCTTGCATCAGCCTTCCTCAATGAGGAAGACCGGGGCTACTGAAGCCCTTGTCTGTTACCCCTCTGCCAACTGTGGTACTAGAAGCAGCTTCGTGAATAGTGTCAGCCTATTTCTTCTCAGAACGCAGCTGGCAACGTACACTGGCCTCTGCCAAGTAGACCATAACTCTCAGCTACAGCATAAACTCTTTACTGCAGTACTGTAATTAAACCTCAATACGTACAGAAAAAATTCAGTTAAAAAATAGTCTCTCTGTAGGATGACTGAACTGATTGCTAAGATGCTGAACTAAAATAGAGATCCTTTGGGCATTTGCAACAGTAGGATTAAGACTCTGGAATTTTGTGTCTCATAGACAGAGTTTGAAGAAATATTTAGGGTTCTTCCTCCTTCTATTCATGTTCTTGTTAAAAGTTGAGCCCAGACAGTAGTCACAGTATCTCCCTTTCCACTCAGCCTCCCCAAAACTGAAAATAAAAGAGTTAAACTCTACAGTCTTAACTGAATTTAGAAAAGCAGGAGGACAAGTAGCTTCAATTGAAGGCTGCAAGTTTTCATTGCTTGGCAAGAAAATGGGAATTTCTAATTGCTGGCAGCATCTCAGAGAAGTCACTTGCTTTGTTACTAAATTACATGCATTTGGGGCACTAAAATTACCTACAACTATTATTTTTTTTTCAACAGTTCAAAATATATAGTTGGTGTGAACTCTGTTAACATGTATGTATTTTTCTATTAATATTTTGTATTTGGGGGTCACAAAGGTACAGTTAGCATACTAATACTCATTTATGTCATCAAGCCACAGTATCCCTACCTAGCTCTGATTGCTGGCAGCAGCTCAGTTTCCCTGAAAGCAAATTAGACACACAGTCCAGGCTGACAAATTATTCATTGTGTTTTTGAGCATTCCATGGACCAAGCTGCTGCACTTCCTTATTTAGGCAGAAATACACAGATGGGGTAACCTGAACTAAGGCATTCAGAGGTGTGCAAACCTGAATTTGTCAGTAATAAAGCACAGAGAAGAAGAACAATGGACACTTCCAGCCAAACAGAAATGATTTGTGACAGAACTCACCAGCTACATTTTCAGAAAGATGGGAAGCCGTAGCTCAGATTGCTTCTTCCCGTTTTGCACTGCAGACACCAGGTGTTGCAGAGTGACGTTCTGCAACATGAGTATGTATGGATTACCGTTGAATTTTGACAAAGTTGACCAGAGTAGTCTTCAATTTATGAAGACAGATACTAGCCTGGCAGCTAGTTGGACTTTGCAGCACACCAAAGTGCGCGTCACCTGTTGGAAAAGGTGCTGCTCAGAACACAGCCTTGCAGCTGCCAAATGGGGCCAGCCCCTACAGTCTGATGTTTTGGAAGGAACCTGGGAGGTGGCAGTGAAGCTAGAGGGTAAAGAACCTAGGCAGTGATTTTAAAGACCTCAAGATGCCAAAAAATAGTCTGTAAATTTGTGTAAGTGCTCTTGTACAAGGAATTTGATCACACTGTTTCCTGAGCTTATAACTCACTGTGAGGAATTCTGTCAGGCAGCAGAGGGCATTGGGAGTACAAGTTAAGAGGACAGAAAAGGATGATCATCAGTCAGATGAGAAAAAAGTAGTGATCTTTTATCCCCCCAGCACTCTTCAGTGAGGAATGTCATACAGAAGACTGGACATGTAGGGACAAATGTCAAGTATTTTCATATTTACTGAACAATTTTAGGCAGCCACATTACCACTATATGATGGTATTTGTGCTGCTTACCTTATGCCTTGTTTTGCCTGACCCAAGCCTACTTTCATCCTACACTCCCCAGCCTTGCTGTGCTGCTTTCTTCTTCTAGTCACTGGGTTTCCAAAGAGAGATGAAATAGCAGAGGCTTTACTTTTCCTTTACATCCCCTATTAACCGACAGCATCCCTCCCTCTTCCCAGAAAATTTCCAGAGCAGAGCTGCCATGTGTGTGGAGTTAGTAGGAATTTCAGGATTATGATAGGAAGAGATTTTAATGATACCTTCTCCCATAGAGTATCAGCTAGCCTTCTTTAAGCAAAGGGGGAAAAAAGCAAATTTTATCTACTATGTGAGGTCCCTTGATCTACTTGATATTACATAGATGGGAGAGAAAGGAACTGAGAATACTCTTCATCAAAATCACTATTTTATGCACTTAATTATACTGGAATTATATTGATTTAAATATTCAATTATGTCTTTCTTTGAAAAGGGCAATAAAATATCCACCAATAAATAGGCTGGTGGCTTTCCACACAGCAGTGTTCTCTTCTGTCTTTTTTAAAATCATGTTCCTTACTTTTTTCGCCTCTTTTTCTTGCATTTCCAGAGTACTGGGCTATCAGCAGCTGTAACTCAAACAGCTCTGATTTGACTCCTGAATGTATTGGATTTATTCTGGGCAGTATTCTGTATCCTGAATTACACTTGGTGGACCACATGTTACAACCAGCTTTCCTGACTAACGCTGATGTAAAGTCCTTTAACTGAAAGCCACTCTTATAGTCTGAAAAATGTATTTGATGCCTTCTTCAAATACCTTTGTAATAACATTCTTACTGTTTGAACTGTCACACCTTTTTTTTTTTTTTTTTTTTTTTTTTCCCTGCCTTTGAGTAATTCAAAGAGTATTTCTATTTAGAACCACTTCTGGAGCTGCCCAGAACAGAACCAAAACCTTGTTCAGTTTGCATGGGTTCTTTTAAAAAAACAGCCAACATGAAGCACTCACATCTTTTGTCCAACACCCATGGACACCTTGTGCTACTAAACAAAGTAGAGCATCCCATGGTGGTCACTGCAGAGTTTTGCTTGTGACCAGGCGACTTTGGTGCAAGCTCTTATGTCTCAATTTCATATATCTGTATCTGCAGCTTTCTGGAGTTATGCTCACACCAAATGCAATGGCATCTCTAAGATGTGAAGAAATTCACCTTGTTGGATGTGCTCAGGCTCTAAAGTTTGACTCCCACTTTCCTCCTTACTTAGGTAATATATTGGTGGCCTAGTTGCCCATCACTGAGCACTCAGAAGCTCCCATGCTGGAAGCTAACTTGAGAAGGCTAATGAGGGAGTTCAGCAGCATTTCCCTGAATGTACCTTTGATGACCCTGAAGACAGATAAGTGGTCCAATTTGATCAGCCATACTCTCCGTAATTAGCCCTCCTGGGCTTTTCACAGCCTGTTAAACAGGAGCATGTGGTTTCACTCATGTCTCATTCAAAATTTTAACAGAAGGTGGCTGAAGTGTTTCTTGGCTGTACCATCTCTGCTGCTGCAGCGACAGAAGCACTGCAAATGCCAGCCAAATGTGGGGACACAACCCACAAACAAGAGGAAGCCTTAAGTGAAGTCATCAATACAGGAAAGGCAGGAAACACCTCTGCACTTCTGGAGAACACTGACAGCAGTGAAGTCCTCTACTTCAAAAGGGTGGCTGAGAGAAGCTGAAATTACGGTAGGCACGATCTATTCATGTGTCATGCTTTAGGCAGCAGGACAAGAAGAGCTTCAAGTACACCTTCTGTGGATATTACGCTGAAAAATTTTCCCATCTCCAGTCATATATTGGCAGTTCACACACAGCTAGGAAGTGTCCATGGACTTGCTAAGTTTTCCTCTGTGAAATTGCTCGCTTTTCCTAGTGATGTCTCTTCCTCTTCCTCACACTGCCACCAACCTGGCTTTCCTTCACCATTAGCTCATCCCTTGTATCTCCTGAATTATGTTCAGAATCACTCCATCTCTCTTCTAACACTCATGATCTCCTGCTACAGTCTGCAAGAACTCAAGAAATCACTATTGCTCCTCTGTGCTACCATCGTCCTAAAGATGTTATTAAGAAAAGCAAGACAAACATTGCTCATACCATTTTTCACATGCAGGATTGATTTTAAACCCTTACCTTCTGAGCCCCTTCCTCCAGACCCTTTTGCTCTATTCTGATTCATGTCCTGTAAAAATATAGGTGCACACGACAGGACATTAAAGATGCAAAGAAGGAAGACAACAAAAACATGGCCTTACTTTTTCCTTTTTGTTTTTTCTCTGCAATAGCATGGATAGAAGCTATATTAAGCTGAATAAGACTTCTGTAAAGTTGGTAATTAACATGTAACTTACCAAGAGTTTTAGCACTTACTTATCCCAAGCCAATATTGGAGCAGGTACAGCCTTGAAGGGGGAGACTGAAACATAGGAAAGGAGTGAGAAACAAGGAAGGGCAGAGAGGAATCACTACATTCCGACTGCAGCCTCCCCACACTGCTCCTTGCTTCACTGAAGGGACCGTGTATGACTTGTGGTGGTGACAAGAGGGAGAGGAGGAGTCTGGAGTGAAGCTGAGACTGGGAAAGGAGGAGGAGTGCTTTTTCCCATAAGTGTTTTAACATTTGCCTTTTTTTGTTTCCCAATACCCAAATCAGTAATTAAATATTTATGCTAATTGGCAACAAATTAAGTTAAATTCCCCAAGTTGAAGCTGTTTTGCCCATGACAGTGCATTGTAAGTGATTTCCCTCTCCTTATCTTTATGCCTAAAAGCTTTCTTGCTCCTGTTCTTCCCGATTTCTCCCCCATCCCACTGGAGTGGGGTGGAATGAGTGAGCAGCTGTGGGGGTGCTTGGCTGTTGGCCGGGGCCAACCCATCCCATCACCCAGGCAAGTGTGACAATCAAAAAATTGCCAGGAGAACTGAGCTTATTGAACTACGTTTTCTGATGCCTGGAAGCCATCTACTGGATAGGTAAAAAGAACATAAGATCATTCATAGCTAAATGCTAAATTTGTCATCTGAAACTCAAAGGCCAATCATTTTGAACATTTGTAAGATGCAGTGTATCACAATCCTGAAAATTATGGGGAAGATATTCAGCTGAACAGAGAGTCAGTAGCTGCTGTATGTGCTACAGACTTCAGCAGTTCCTGCACACAGACTCCACACTTGCATTCAAATCAGTTGTCTCCACATTTCAATAAAGAGTTGATCTATGGCCAACAACTTTACTAAAGAGGAAGATGTTTTGGTTAAATGCCCTCCCAAGGTATTAACCTTTGAATTATGCAAAAATTGGGATATACTGGAAGATGAAAGCATCCAGCACCCACCCTATTTCTTTCCTGTTTTCTATTTTTCCCTCCCACCAGCACTGACCAGCATGCATAACCCCACGCCACAGGTCCCAGCAATGCCCCACACATCCTCCTCACCCACTGGCCCTGGCTGACACAAAGGTTCATGGTTCATAAAGAGAGATGCAAATCAGGGGCATCAAAATCCTGACTTTACCTTTTCATCAGAATCTGGAGCTTTTCAGAAAAATGAAGACTCCAAAAAACATTAGTGCTGTAACAGCACTAACAGACCAGGGTGACGGGTGGGACTGCTGCAATATTGCTGAAGTATAGAGGGACAGGGAAATCCAACTTCCAGCAAAAAAAACCTATGTAGGTTTTTTCTGCGCTTTGAAGAGAATGGACGAGTCTTTATTTTTCTGGATAACTAGACTAATTTGATCATACGCATTCCTTAAATCTTTAGGCAAATTACAAACTGCATTTGAGAACTACTTCCTAGACATTAAACTCAATACCCTGAGACTAAGCAGGTAGACAAACCAGCAACAACTGCACTGGGCGATTTTTAATTTGCTTCAACTTAGTAGCCACTATCTATGCAAGAAGCAATTTCAGTATTAGAGTTGAAGAATAGAGATTGCCAGTATTTTTCTTAGGAGTTAAAAATGAAGTGCAACCATGGTTCATACATTTTTTGAGACGCAATTTTTTAAAAAGATGATATTCAAGTTCAACATCTTTCTCCTTTATAAGAAAAGATATAAATTTCTTCAGCTGCTCTGTTACATTCTTAACACACATTTTCAAGTTTGGGGAAAAATCCAAACCTACTGTTGAGGCTTCAGTATTTTTCTTTTCTTGCTAAACTAGCAACAATAAAGACATCTTGACTTGAAACTTTAGCTGCCTACAACACTGCATTTTTTAAAAAATTGGTAATGACTGTGTCCGTCTGGATTTGTACAGCAAGGTTGTCTGTGCCACCAACTGGAAAAGATGGTGCAACACCTGCCACTTCCATAGTACCAGCTAGTTCCAGATGCACTTTATTCTGGATGATGTTTTTTAATGTACTTTTCTTTTATATGGATGTATAGATATACATTTATTCATATATAAAAAACCATATATTTTTGCTTTATAAATACATAAAATCTATTATCAGAGAACCTGATTAAAACCCTGTGCAGCCCCAAACACATCTCAGTGTTTCTTAAGATCCTACGCAGAGCACTCTCTGCGTTTATCTCTAAGACTTGTGATTATCCTCACCTGAATTTCCTCTTTCTTCACATTCCATTTCTGTTCCTGTCGTGATCCAGCTAGCACCTCTGAAATCTGATAAACCAGCAGATCCATTTCAACATGTCCTTTCTGGATTCTTGGCACAAAATCAATCTCACCTTACTTCAAACATCTCCAGCAGAGAGATTTATGCTGATCACTGCCAGCTCCCACCAGTCAGTGAGGACAACCAGATGCCTGTAGAGACCCACTCCTCTGACTGACCACTTGCCATTGCCTTCTACTGACAAGCCAGAGAGCCCAAGGTGACCAAGGTCAGATGCAAACATCCAAATTGGTGAGATAAAGTCCACTCTCTGTGTTAGATCTTTATTAACTCCCTGCTACTAATATGCTCAAGATTACAAAAACATACACTTTGACAATTTAACACTTTCAGCTGTAATGCTTTTGTATTCCTATTCATAAATAATATGCAAAGCATTAAAAAGACCACTATAAAAACGCATCCTTTTTTGGTATGTCTGCTTGTACCAAAACAAGAATAAAATATAGACAAGTATTGATAGCTGTAAATGTTACTGTTGATGCAAAAGAGATACCAATACCCTGCCCTCAGGCATTATAACATTTACCCATGCAGAGCAGAACCACATCTAAAGCAGGCAAATGATTTCATTCAGTGAAGAAAAGTTTCTTTTAATAAATAAAGTACTTGATATGCAGGTTTTGATGAGATGAAATTATTAAAGGTATCAAGCCGCCTTAATTAAAAAGCCACAAGTTATTGAACAAAACTGAACTCAGAAAAACTTTCAGGAAACAAAACTGTTACAAGAACTCAGGTGTTTGTGTTTATAAATATTTATATTCACATACAAAAAAAAAAAAGGACTGCGAGGGATAAAATTGTTTTCCTTTACACAAAGGAACCAAGCGCTCTCTGTGCACTCCAAGCATTACCACTTAGTTGCCTCATGCTACTGCTGTAGCTCCTGCAGGCCCTGTTCACATTTTTGTTACTTGCTTGTATTTTCTTCTGCAGGAATTAAAAAACAAGCCTGGCTGTCCCCATATCTCTAGGATAAGGAAAGGAGAAGTTTTTTTTTCTTAATAAATCCCACTTTCTTCAATACAACCATATGCCTATGGGATTGTAAGCTTTTCAGAAATATTTTGCTAGATCTGCTACATCATTTTAATATTTCTTCAAATGAAGGTCCCTTATTTTTGAAATAATGAAAACACAATTGATTCTTCTAGAAAATAAAACTGGGAAAAATGCTGCATGTAATAAGGTAAATCTCATTTAGTTGTCCTGGATAGACTTCTTCAAACATTGAGGTCTAAACTAAATAGCAAACTTATGCAAGGAGATTAACATACACTCAGAAGATAAAATATGTATATACACTGCTGAATTCAAATAACACATAGAAAATTAGTATTTTCTGAAAATGCAGTGTTTGTGAATGTATTCTGTGCACAGCTTTCTCAGATGAATTGCAAAGAAAATCTTGGCACGTTATGTTGAAATCAGCCGTTAAAGGATTTACAAGTTGACAAAACCCATAGGCAGCTACTGGGTCTAACTCCATTGCATGTTCCTTATTAATTAATACTGCCCTTTTCAGCTTTGAGAAAGCGTGTCTACTTTCCCCAGTTATAACCCAGATCTTCTGTTCATCTGGCACAGTATTCTTGTGCGTGGGATGGATTTTCTTCCTCCTGTGTAACATGTCTTCACCTTAGGGTATCAGGGCTGAGTGCAGACAGCTTCATTTCAGGTGTCTGAAGCAAGTACAGCCTGAAGCTGCTCCCTCTGCCCATCCCTGGAGGGAGACATTCCAGCAACTTCCAGGGATTTGAAGCAGCTGTGCAGAGTCCCCGGTTTACACCCTCCCATCCTAGGTTGCCCCGGGTCAGTGCAAGTTTAATAGTCTGGAATATAAACTGCGGGACCCCTGGAGTTGCTTCCTCCATGACTCATCCTCCCCAGCTAGAGACAGGCAAGGGAAAGGCAGGAATTACTTTAGGAACTTGAGTTTAACCCTCCAGAGATGTCAGAGTAAACCCTTAGGCTAGCAATGGAAAACCCAGCTTTACCTTTACCTTCTCTATCAATGCAGTCCAATCTTTTTCATCTGACAACTCTCAAATACGCTATTTTTTTCCCCACACAGTATAGCAATATATGTTATGTTTTTTATGGCTGACTGATGGTGAATTAAGCTGCATGGGAAAGCAAAATGTTTACACAATAAACCATAAATCATTTTGTAATCATTAAAGAGCATTCTCAAAATCATACTGCTGCCAATTAGAAACTTAATTCACTGGAACTGTTCACTCACTATATTATACAAAGGAATAAAAGTCACTGGTCCTTCACGTTCTGAAAAGGGGGATGTGATAGTAGCGGTCATCCTCGGTCAGGAGAGAAATCTCATTCCATTCCCTTCGGTATTCTTCTGGATAGTTTACTTGAAATTCCTCAGTATTAAACCTATGCAGTCTGTAAACTCTTATCTTTACTTCAAGCAAGTATCCAAGAAGAAACAGTTCAACCTAAAGATGAAAGAAGTCTGTAAGACATTTATTTAGACTTAAAAAACTAAACTGAAAATAATCCAAGTTAAGGCAAGTCACCTAAAACAGTAGACACGGAATAGAAGGGTCCTTCTGTAAGTGAAGTAAGAAAATTAAACGTTTCAGGGCATTTTCAATGTTCCAACAGTCCTTCCACTGCTCTTTTGCATGTAGAATATTCTGGTTTATGTCTGACACTTTGGAAACATCCTTCTTCCACTTGACACAATG
Source organism: Calidris pugnax (assembly GCF_001431845.1). Classification (NCBI taxonomy): domain Eukaryota; kingdom Metazoa; phylum Chordata; class Aves; order Charadriiformes; family Scolopacidae; genus Calidris; species Calidris pugnax. The sequence goes on along the minus strand of NW_015090830.1, from coordinate 4,862,541 downwards.
CCTAACTGGCTTCCAAAGCCAGCTCACTCAGCTTAGTGGGGAGCAAGAAGGGACTAGCTATTATTAAAAGATTGATTCACCTTGAAAAATGGGAAGTCTGCCACCTTGTGATCACTTGCTACACGAGGGAAACATAATTGTAAAAGGAAAAAAAATTCCTTGTATTTCATGTATAGGAAACTTGAGTACTGGAGTCTTCACTTCTTGAAAAGAATTGCTTAATCTCGAAAAATGCTTTGGAAAAAGCTCATATTCTTGGTCACAGTCAGACAGAGCAGAACTTGTCCAGTCATAGTCAAACTGCTCCTGAAGGTGACTGCAACGTAACAGTTGACTTGATAACTGATATTGATTATAAAAAATAATTTCATCCATTGGAAAGTGAAACCATTTGCAGAGTGGCAGTGTGGAGTTTAGATGTCAATATTTAACTACTCACTAAATGTAGAACTGAAAAAAAAATAAATCTTAACATATAAAGGTTTACAGTCAATAGTGTTCTCATTACCTACTCTTAACAGACATTAGATCTAATGGGAACCAGAGAGGGGAAAGAGTAGAGCGATGATAGAGGGTTTGGCATGGTGGAACAGATAGGAAAAGCAAAACAACAGGTCAAATCTGCATAATATAAAGCTATTTCACATATCAAAGGTATCATTGTCCTAAACTATGTCTCATTGATAGCTTGCACCATTTATTTCTGGCTCAGCAAGAAAACCAACCACCCCATTTTATGCTACTATAGATTTCTTCCTGGAAGTTAAATGACTATCCTCACTTCACTTCCCCACATTCCAAAGAACAAAAAATGGGCCAGCTATCACAGAGGATGCATGATATATTCACCAAATCACGTCAGAGATGGAATAAGTTTCATGATTTATTTTTCATCTATATCATTACCTGGTCTAGGCAAATAGAGTCACCTACGCCGTTCAGATGATTCATCATGAAACTCAAAGGGTCAGACGAAGAATCACGAGCAAGGAGAAGGCTAAAAAGGTTGTGTGTGGGTTCTTCCCTGTTCTTTATCTGTTCGTAGGCTTCAACAACTTCGTAGAGCATGATGAATTTTATGGCCTCATATAGTTTATGTTCCTTGCTCTCATCAGAAAAGAGTGTATTACACAGGTTTCCTCTTTCTTCATGATCTTTAGTAGCACTTATTTCAATCCACTGGAAAGCACACAGAATAATACCAATCAAATTATCAAGAATTCTATTTAATACAAAAGATTCCATACCTGGAACAATTGCCAGTCTGTACTATAACGTTATTGTAGCCAAATAGTGGTGCAAATAAGCAAGTGGCTCTTTTGGATCTGCAGTGAAATTTGAAGCCTTAGACATCTTAGTTTCCATTTATCCAGCTGAATTTATTTGCTACAGACAGCTCCAAGCATCTGGATGCTAATGACAGACTATGAGAAAGCATACGAAAACCATCCACCACCACTGTAGGTATCATTGTCTGTAACGAGTCTGAAAGGAGCGTAACCACCAAAAGGATCTCAGAAAGTTACAGGAAATCTGTGTGGGTGCATCAGACATCGACACTAAGTTGTCAGAAAATGTTAGATTAAGTGATGACACTTAAGTGGTTTTCACTTAGAGCTTCCAAAATTCAGTGATTTTCCTCTATAGTACCCTTTACATTAAAGTTGTTCTAGCTTGAATTCTTTAGATGTTGAGCCCAATTCCAAAGTGTGCCAATTAAAAGGAACCTATACAAACTGGAATGGTATTAAAAGCTGTAAACATCTCTATGTCTTTAATGTGTTCTGCTTCATGAGATCAAGGTAAGTTGGCTGCACAAGAAGGGACAAGACAAAACCATGCATGGGACATGAATGGGGCAGGAATTTCTCATTCTGCTCACAGTTGATAATGAGAGCTTCTGAGCTCTCTGTTGCTCTAGAGGGGTCAAAAGCTAGTGCTCACACCCAGAACATGGGGCATCCAGGAGACAGTGCTGGACTGGGTACCAAATTAGAAAGCTTAAAGCACCCAGTCCTGAACACAGTGGCTAAAAAGTGTCATCAGGAACTGTGAGGTCTTTTGGGACCACCATAGAAGATGATGCTCAATGAGTGGTATTCAAATGAATTTCAGTTAATTCTGTGCTTGCATTATTTATATGTTGAAGTGGCCATAAATTGTGAATTGCAGCTAAAAAAATAAAATAAATCTAACTTACCCGTGAATACCTAATTGAGAAACAGATCCCCCCATCTCCTTATGAATTCCTCAAGACCTTTCTTACAGGTTATAAATGAGACCTTCCTGTATGAACCACTACTGTCCCTTTGCTAGAGGATCTCTACTACCTAAGTGAAAAGCCTGTCCTAAAAGTAAAGCACCTATTAACCAACACAACCCAGGCACAACAGCATCTGCAGGCAACAGCCTACAAGATGACAATGGAGCCAAGAAAGACAGCAGAGAATCCTGTTAGTGAAAACAGGCAAAAAGCCACCTCACTGGCATCTTTATAAAAAAATTAAGTTGGGAGCTAGAGCTCATACCCAGTAACAGCACAATGCATCACACAGCTGCTCTGCAGCAACTTGTTAATGGTATGGATTTGTTCATGGTGTTGACGTGAAACTTTTTTCTGTACAAACATCCAGCTTAAATGCTTCATGCCAAGGGACTAACAGCAACTGAAAAGAGCTACAACAAGTTAAAAATAAAAGCTGAACAACCCAGCACCAGCAAATGCAAAGAGCAACCAGAATAAAACGGTATTTGGATTCAAGAAGCACTAGGCACATCTCAAGACAGTAGGTAGTTGTCACTCTGGCACAGCAAGGTTGCAGGCAAGAGACAAGGACCAGATCTCTATTTTAATTCCCTCTTTTCATTACGATATTATTTATTTATCATTATTTATTTATAAATAAAATATTTTATTTGCTTCGTTTCTAGAGCTAAATAAGTCTGTCTGTGGTTTTTTGGTTTTCTTTAACAATCAGTATCAGTGAGAATAGGGTTTAAAACTACAGAGTTGTGGCTTGCATACACAGGGCCACATAAAAGGAACCAGCTTAAATGCACACCAGTAAAATAAACTGTTGTGGCCATGGTAAGACATCCCAGAACCGTAAGGTGTACTGTAGAACTAAACATGACAGTTTAAGATCTGACATACTGGATAATGGATGCCTTCAGAGAAGGGTTTCAACCTAGTCTTGGCCAAAACCCTGGAGTTCAGCAAATGCCAGCATCCACTTGATGCCTGTGACCCAGGAGGGGATACAAAGCAAATGCCCAGCAGGAGGACGGTGGGGAGAAGAGGGTGGTGGTGCGCTGGGGACAGCTTGTGCCAAAGAAGACAGGAACAGCCCAAAAGCGCACGCAACTGCAGACACACAGAAACCCCCGAGGAGCTCAAGGAAGGTGCAAGATCTTGTCAGGTTGATTTTTTAGCTCTGTTTCAGAAGGCTTTGAGGCTACTAAACCATGCAGCAACTAACAGCTTTGGAGAGGATGGCCTCCCTAATTTTTCAGGGGGACCCCAAGGACATAACCTAGCAGAATCCCACAAACAGGGTTCCCCTGCAGGAGAGGCGATGGCCTTGTGCAGCAGCTCAGATCCCTGAACCTGGGAGTGGGCCTGCCTGCCACAGAGATAAGTAACAAGGAGCAGTTCCCTAACTCTATTTCAACTCACTTCTCAGTGCTTTTATTCCCCTCAGCCATCTCCTAAATACTTACATTGGTCTTTAATGTCTCCATACATTTGCGCAATTTACCAAAGACATTGGGACCTGTGTATCTTTCTGGCCCAAAACTGTATTGCTGAATCCAGTTGCAACCTTGAGAATACAAAAGCTTTTCAGGGAGCTGGGGAAGAAAAACCAAAACCTAATTAAGTAGAGATCATAACCATAATAAGAAGTAGAATATAAAGTTATATAAATTTGTCTACACACATTTTAATTTATGATGTGGTTCTATCCTCCATTTGTACAGTTCAAACAAAAAATATAAATGTGCTTCAGAACCGCTCAAATGTTAAGAATGAAGCTCCATTTGACTGCCAAGTCCTTAAGACTCTTTTAAAACAGGGTCAGCCAAAAAGAGAAGAAAATATGCTCTCAGCAAAGTATATAACCCACACTCTGCAGAAGCTGAATACATCCAAACTCAGTGAGGTTTTTAGGATTACAGACACCTTCCAGTTTGCACATGCTTTCCTGCAGGCAGCAGCTACAGATCCCCACCACTTCACCACTGTCTCCTGCTGGAGCTCCTGGAGCCCAGGGCTGGACTCCTGCTGCTCCAGTAACAGGCTCAGCAGCTCCCAAATGAGCTAGACCACTAGACTTTGCACAGATGTGGATGAGGAGGATTAAAACATCCTTTTGTTTTAAGGGAGTGACATCTAGCAGGGTGGCAGTAACACTTCTCATCTACTACTTTTTTTTTTTTTTTTTTTTGCCAGGTAGAGAGAGAATTGGATTTTTGTGAATGCCGGTTTAAATAAGTGGAAGTGTCACTTGAAGCCTAAATAAGGAAATGGGAGTTTGATTTTTTTTTTTTTTTTTTTTTTTTTAACTATTTAGAGTCATGTTTACTTTGTTATATTTAGATCAGGGACATTTTTTCAATTATTTATAGTTCAAAGAGTTTGAAAAACTTCTCTTTAACTTCTGATAATGATTCTCTTCTACTTCCCTGTCAGACACATAAGTTTTCACATATTGAAAAGCTTCCTTCTGTGATGCAAGGTCACTTGAATCATGTTCATTTAGGAATTGAATTTTACCTTTAATATATCCCTCTCCTTCATCCATGATGGAAAAGGAATGCCTTGGCTGAATATCTGAAAAAGCACTGCTCTTAGTACACTATAGTTGTCCTTCCTGACTTGTCGCAGATATTTGATATGACAGCTCCAAAACAATGCTTCATATGCCTAGAAAAAGACCCAAAAAAAATTAGCAATAAACATTTTAAATCTTGGACCAAACCCATGTTGAACTGGAGTCCAATTCCAAGCTACTCATAAGAGGAGGGGGGCTAGGGGAAAGAGCAAGTGTATTTATAAGTTTTATATACACAAAAATGTTCTAACTTCATAGTTTATGTAAACACCTTACACTGCCACTGCCCCTTAAGAGTGATTCTGCACTCTCTCCAAAGCCAGCACCTCGCTTCAGTCTCTCCACTGTTGCTAGTGTAAACATTCAGATGGCCAACCAAAGCAGAACAGATCAGTGAAGACTTCTTTACAGTAACAGCTTCAACCCTGGCCACTTCACAACTTGTGCTGACACATGGGATGGAGCAGCAAAAGGGCAGGAACAGGCATCTGGAGAAAACTGCTTTTGGCAGAAACATCTCCATACACTGACCTGAATCCATCGTGCAATGATGACCTGAGGCTGCGCAGATCTGGCAGCCCTATGCTGAAGTGGATGGCCCTTCTTCCAGCTACACACTCCCTGTATTTCATCTGTGTTACCTCTGGCTCCCATCGGGACCCTTGGCGAGACAATTCAGATCAATAAACAGGCAGAGAATTACCTTAGAAAGGGGACTCTGCAGTTACCCAGGCTGCTCTATCAGTCTCAGTTTGCTTCCTGAAGGGGGCAGGAAGACGGTCTCAATTCCTGGTCCTCTTTCACCTCAGTTGCTTCCTCACCCCATCCCAACACCAGGTGTCTGCACAGTCTCCCCTGCTCTTACTTTGCATTGGATGTGATAATCATAAGCCTACTGCATCCTTCCTGCTGGGGGAGCTTCTTGCTGCTTCAGCAAGCTCAGATGGCTCCATCAGCTCACCAGCTTCATGAACCACATCCAACAGAAGATGAAGATATAAGAGCACGAAAAAAAGGCAGAGGGACTGTTTAGCTAAAATGAGGTGAGGAAAAGGGAGAGACAAGACAAGCGAGGAACTACTCCTTTTGGGGGACAGCAAGCACATTAGGTTGGTTAAGAATCTCATGAGACCTCATTCTAAAATGTGTTCTTTGCTATGGTACCTGATATAACCAGCCATCCACTAGACTCTCCTGAGTCTCTTTTTCAGCTCTGATCATCAAGCATCTTTCTTTCTGAAAGGTTTCTCGCCCAATATGTGTTTGAAAATTTATCAAAAGTTTTGCTGTCTTTTGTTACTTGTTCCTTCAAATCACTTCTGGCCTTGTTGTGGGGTGTTCTGGGCACTTTTGGCATTGCTGTGTTCCCTAATTTAATCCAGCAAAGTTGGATCCTTTCTCTGTTCATCATTTGGACATGACTCCAGCTTTTTGAACAATACCTTCTTTTTTCTCCTAAGTCCCTTATGCTGCTGTTTGGCCTTATTAGCTTCGTTTTACCTTTACCTAGGTCCTTCTGGGTAGGCATTTGCTCTGTGGTTCCAAGGCCATGAACTAAAGCAACATATATGTCAAATATACTGACTGTAAGCACTCAAGTCTCTTAGCTGTCTTTTAGGTTCTTTTTAACATAATTCTTCATTTTTATGGAGTTGACCTTTCTGTAGGTAGATGCAATTGTAATAATTTTTTTGCTTTGTTGTTCTTGCATGGACATTGCATATTGGTACGTGCTGTCTCCTGTTCCAGAGAACAGCAATAGAAATTAAAAAGCCATATTTGAGGCAGATTCCATGCACTAGTCAGGACCAAGGCAAGGGTAACTTCCTTTCCCAGAGGCTCCCTGAAAAGCTGATCCATCAGATGGTTATTGGCAGCACCTTAAAGTTCCACCCCACTGCTGCCGCCGGTGCAGATGGCTAGTTTGTGTCTCATTAGTACTGCATCTCCTGCCCTCTCTGCCTTTTTGATCTCTCTCAGCATCTCATGGTCAGTGTCCCCCACCATCATAAGAAAATCAGAAATATAGACCCGGAGTTACATTTGTCCTGTGCTAGTCTGAAATGCCACCCCAGGAGGATACAAGGGTATAATGTCACAATTAGCTGATTCACTAGACTGGGCTCTAAGTTTGTTTATAACAGATACTACTGCTCTACCACTGGTACAGCTACTTTAGCTATAGGTTTTATGGGAAAAGTGAAAATCCAGCCTGTGGTCTTTGAGCCTACCTTGGTGACTAAGGCTTAACACAGTAGAAACAGAGTTTTAAACAGATGTTGCTCCTTGAGGCCCATGCCCTTCATAAGTTAGGATAATGTAGTGCTGCTCCAGCTCTGAGGAGTTGGTCAGGGCCCTTGGGAGGGCACTGCTGCTCCTGCCATGCCCTCTGACACGCTGCCTCCATTAATGGCCACCAAGCTACAGCTGCCAACAGCCCATTGCTTGTGCATTAATACACAGCTTTTGCAGGAAGCCTTTTCTGCTTACAGGGTGTAAGCACGTACACACAATGTACACAAATGAAAAACATGTTGGTGAGGTGCCAGAAAACAGTGTAGCTGGCATTGGTGAACCATGAATTTAGTGGGTCCTTGGCTCAGGAGTTCAGCTATCCATGACCTAAAGCCTGGTTCAGTGCAGCACAACTCTCACCTTGACTCACAGTTAGGAAGAAAACTTGCTGAACTGCAAGAAACTATTTCATTTTTAAAAGGTAAGAGAAATAAAATAAAAATCCAAGGAGAAGTATAATAATTAAGGCAGTCACAGCTAGCAGCTCAAAGATACAATAGGGAAAGAAATTACATAAAATAAAAGAACCACCCAAAAAAAACCCTTACATGGAAAGGAATAAAAACCATATAAGAAAAAAATAAAGTGAATGGGAAAAGATCAGCACCAAGGATTAGCTGATGCCCACAAGCAGCAGAGGCTGCCATCTCCCTATGCAACCCAGGGCTGACTCCAGCCACGCCACAGCAGCTGATCAGGGTATAGAAGATGACAAGGACATTAACTGTGACATTAGTACCTTGTTAGTCCTAGCTATGTGTGGCACAAGGCAGCAGGAGCTGCTGGGTGTAGTTAGACTTGCCTCGGGCAGGGGAAGATGCCGGTGCAGGGGAAGATGCTGGCACAGAAGTGCCTCAGCCAGGGAGCACCATGGCAGCACCACGCATCCCGGGATGCAGAGCTGGAGCAGACGGGGGCTGTGTGGAGGCAGGGGATGGCCACCATCCGTACAATGGTCCTCCTCACATCTGCCACAGGCCAGATGTGAGCTTCTGCCCCCAGCTGTGGCTGATGCAGCCAGACAGGGACCTCGGTGGCGGCTGGGGAGGGTGCCAAGCACTGGCTGCTGTCACACGGAGCTTGGAAGAGCAATAGGTGTGGTGTTTCATTCCTCCCTGGAATGAGAGCTTTTACCTTAAACCAAAGGCTGGCTGAGAGGCAGTGCCTACCAACAAGTTATTTGGGCTGTAGCACTGGGTGTGATTTTTCCTGTGAAAGCCACCACGTGGATCATCAGTGCTACAGGGGGGAAATTTGCAGAAGATGCATGGCTAAAATCTGATCTATGTTTTGACCTTCTCTATTGCAGTCTTCATCTAGACTTACATTCATGTTGTCCCTTTTGCTTTTCCTTTAGCCAGCCAGTGTAGCGGGCTCTAGTAGCTGTAGGAGGTGCCTGTGCTGGGAGTGCTATTCCTTTCCCACAAACTTCTCCTCATGCAGAAATTAAAATTTAATTCTTACCTCCCTCATGTGTTTGGCCTGCTTTGTGTCTCCTTTCCATTCTCTCACACCATAACCAAGCAGATCAACTTCTGTCAGCACACTGAGATTCCCTAAATCGAGATTAATTCATAGATTAGTTACCTTTTGCTGTTCTGTATTTAAAGGGTAGTGGTGGTGGAGGGGATTAAGGAAAACAGAATGACAACAAAAAGATTACTTATGAGTTTTCTCTGAAGGTAGTTGCTCCACCTGAAATCCAAATGATAAAACAGGTGTCAAAGAGGAGTGGTGAAAGGTCAATATTTACTGAAACAAGCATCAGCCTGGAAGATTAAAGTCTGCATAATAAAAACCTACCGTTTCAGCAGCTGTGCTAAAAAGCTGTATAGCCTCCTGCAATACCAACAAACAGCCACAAGGAAAGACATGCTTAGCATTAGCTGCACTTTCACTTTTTGCCACATGAGACACAAGGATTGCTTGGCAGCTGTTGTCCAGGACCGCACCTCATGCCTTCCTAAAATAGGGACAAAAAGGAGAGAGGAGAAAAATCTCGTCACTGTTTTGCACTACTTGCTTCTCTTTGTTTTCTTACAAAATGAATAATCATCCAAGTAGGATACCACTCCAAATGAAACACAAAACATGAAATGTAAAAGGTGACTATATTTTATTTCCTTACATACATACTTTATAGACTTAGTTTTTCAAGTTTCTAGGGTTTTGGATGCAAGTGGTTCACATTTCCAAGCTCTCCTCCATACAGTGAAGGCTAGACATATAGTTACAACAGAGTCACAGGAAGATTGATATCAAAGCGACTGTCCAATAACCCAAAAAACCACATTTGCTTCAGGATGTGCTGATCCAGAGACCTGTACTGTCATTACTTTGCCATTAAGTCAAGGTTTTAAAGACTGGAGGTACCTGGGAGTCGCAGTCTCCAAAGAGGCCATATAAGGCAATATTAGCTGACAAAGCATCATACGACTGCCAAGGGAATTAAAGGAATGTTCCTGCCTGAATTTGGGCAAGTTTAGGGTCAATTTACAACTCCAAACAAAGATCCTCCCTGGGGATTTGGTAGAAAGCTCAGGAGATCATCACAAAGGGTGCTCTCATACCCTCGTCTGTGTGTTTCACAGACAAATCAGACAAGTTTCTGTTGGCATCACAGGCAGGGTTAGGGAAAGTTTTGGTTGTCTTTTGTTGATAAGAAGCCCTAGAATTGAGAGAGAGCCTGGAGACTGAAGAGTAGACAAAGGCAGTGTGTGCTCCCTAAGTGAGAAATTTATCCTCTGGCTGAAATGTGAGTATAGGAAATTCCCAGAGTTTATGATCAGCAGCTGCTCTATTATTAACTTATTTATTCATTTAGTACAAAACTTTAAGAGAACTCAACTTTTTATAAAGGCATCCCCAGAGAAGGCTGAAAAGATCCTTCTCCAAACAAAGGGAATTACTCATTGAGTGTAGTTTTATGGCAGTTGAACTTCTGTCCCTCCTGGCTTTAACAGGAAATTTAAGAGGGGCTTAAGTTTTCCAAGGAAGTTAAGCCTATGCACTGTGGACACCTATCTAGTCATAGAGTTACGTATGAATCCCCACCTTGGCAACAAGATAAACAGTTACACATACATTTTTATAAGCACTGTTGCATATATACAGAGCAGTGCTGATATTTGGCCTTTTCCAATATTATGTTGTTTGAAGAAGTTTTATTACAGGATGTCATATGCAAGCTGTCCGGAAGCAAGACCCAGACCACGTCTCTCCCATGAACACAAGGCAGGTTAAGAGCTGAAAAGGAAAAGGCATTAATAAACTTTAAAAAGAGGTAATTGGAAAAGCTTTTGGGGTGCTAGTTCCCATTTACACAAAACTCGTACTGCTGTAAACACTTTTCACACAAAATGATGGCCAGACCTTCTGTCGGCTTCTACTCATGTGCTGCACTAGCGTGTGTGTTCCTGGCACGACTGGGAATGTCCTGGTTTGAGGTAAAACAGAACCAAGGTTCTTTTCAGTAATTTTATTTTTCAATTAAGCCTCTTCTAACTCTCTGAAATTAACAGCATATTTTTCAGACCATCTCCCCTTCTAGCACAGATAATGTCTGATATTTATAGTGAATACCCAGGAATGGTATGCAGAGAGGCTCTTGCTTATACTTCTTGCTATAGTAATCAAGGCGAGCTAACTTTGTTATTTACCCGTTGGAGGGTTGGAAGTGGAAGAACATGGATGGGTTGCACCTGTGGGGATTGGCAGGCAGGACAGGTGACCCAAACCTGACCAACAGGATATTCCATCCCATCTGTCCCATGCTCGGTATAAAAGCTGAGGGATCAAAGGGTCATCCCTCTTTCTTCAGTGGCCAGCGTCCAAGAAGGACTTTGTCTGGTCACCTGCCTTTGATTCCAATCTGTGCGTTCCTGAATCCAGATCTGGAACCCAGTCCAGTCTGGGACTTTCCCAGTGGCTGCCAGTGACGTGACTGTCATCCTGGGAGCTTGATACAGTTTTGTATATGTTGCATTTCATTATTATAAATATGTTTCCTTATTATATATATGTTTCCTTTATAGGTATATATTTCAAAATACGTATTTCAAGATATATTTCTCATTATTTTCTTACTATTTTTCTCTTATTAATAATTTATTATTACGTATTTTTCTCTTATTAACAATTTATTATTAATATTGCCTCAAAGCAGTTTATTTTCTTTTTAACTCATAAGTCTTTCTCATTTTTTTCTCCTCTCTGAAGAGGAGAGAGGTAAAAGAGAGCATCTGTCATTTGTTTTCATGGCCAGCCCATAAGCAGGAGTTATGCCTGCACACGTGAGTAGGAAAAAGCAAGGCACACATTCACGTGCAACCAAAAAGACCAAAAATCTGAAGCTGCAGGAAGCATTTATTACTGATGCCAAGTAACAGACAGCAAAACATCAGCTGTAAGGTCTGAAAGTGGCGTAGCTCATGGAAACACTGGGACACTTGAACGTACAGCGTGCACACACACACTCTTACTGCTGATGGACACCAACAGGCACATTCTTAATAAGCACCCAAATTGCTACCTAGAAAACAACTACTGAGAATTAGTAACAGATGATAATCAAGCCATCACAATTTTTCTCTCTTCTTTCTTTAAGATAAAGGCATCAGCGATGGAAAAAACGCAGCAGACTGTAAGTAACTGAACCTTCTGCTAACTAGAATAGAACCTGAAGGCTTAAAAACGTGGTTCAGTCCATGTATCAGTGGTTGTTCTGGATTAATATTGTCACACTGTTGTATGAAAGCCAATGATGATTCACAAAGAATTCATTAACAACTTAAACATACAGCATCAAAAGGAAGATCCAGCAGACTTCAATTTCATTACTTAAAATGACTGTACGGTCCCTCTTTTGATTTTGAAGAAACTGGGACTATAAAAAGTGAGTGCTGGTCCGTCTCTTCTAATTACATACTTTGCTTTATTGAATACCAGGAATACATGTGAATGCAAAATTTCTTCCTTTACCTCTTTTACTGGCAAAAGGATGAGAAGTTTGCATCAACATGAGCTTGTAAGTTGAGTCAAACAAACTTTTGAAAAAGCTTTTGATGGTATTAAATATGCCAAAATCCTACTGGAGTCCGACAAACCCCCTTCCAAGGCACAGGAGCAGATATTCTTCAAGGAGCACTGGGAAACGTTGGTTTACTGATTTCAATCAAAAACACAAATAAATGTCAGAGAACATGAAATAACTGAATATTGTTCCCCCATTTGTAATTAGTATGGGAGATATGTAAGTAGGTATTTCCCTAACAAAAAGCCAGAATCACTAAACAAGTGATTTTGGGTATTTTTGCTACACTTGAATTACAACATACCCTGGACTTCATAAACCTTCCCTCCTGTCATGGGAAAGCTGGTGTTCAAACAGTACTTTGTGATTCAGTTACTACTTTCAGTGCTTATGTCACACTTAGAAATGTAATTACATTTTTTATTCAAGTAAATGACATTTAGAAGTGGCAGCTGGATCACGAAGTGCCGCTGGTAAAAATACATCACGAATGAGACATGAATTAAAGAGGGCAGTTTAAAATAGATCTTTCCGCCCCCTCTCTGCCCCCTCCAAGATTCTTCAGAAACTGAAGAGCAATTAAATTAATAACGTACTGGTGGGGGGAGTAAATTAAACCCACGGATATTTAAACCTAATGCATTCCCTGGGATACAGGCGCAATTCATCCTGTTGCTCAGGAGACAGCGACAGCCCGTGGGTGCTGCGACCGGCTGCTGGGGCTCACATTTCTTTGAAGAATGACCTCGAGCATCACCGCGGCCACAGGGAGGACCAACTCTTCTCCCATGCCAGACCATAAAGCCCTGGGACTTCTAAGACAGCTCCAAGCAGAAATTTGGATGAACAGAGGTTTGAACAGTGCTGAAGTAGGAGCTGATAGCAGTATTTATCTTACACTGCAAGAGGTACACCGTATTTTCTTTTCATGCCACATTATCAGCTTCCTGCTACGGCCAAACTTCAAGCTTTTACACCCACACAAAGTCAGCAAGAGAGACACACGGCGGCGGGGAGGCCAGAAAAAAAGATGAGTAAGAGACATCTGCAACATCTGCTTCTTTCCTTCTTTCACAAGTAACTCAAGAAGAGTCTCTAAAGGATTAGCTCCACATTTAGCAACCTCGGAACTCTTTTAGAGGTTGCCACCTTAAAAAACGCATTAGCTGATGAAACGCAAAATCTAAGGGATGAGTTTGGGAACCAGCAGCCAGCACTGTATGCAGCGCTGAAGCACGATCCAGTATTCCAGCATGTCTGATGGCACATTCAACCTTTTTACTTTTTTCCTCCCTCCCTGTAACGAGTCATCAGGAACGTAGCACTGTCTTCCAAAATTAAAAGCTGACTGTATGACTCCTTTCGAGGACATTCCTCTCCACAGTCCTTCTGGTACCGAAAGCAGAACCATAGTATTGTTACCATAAAGTGGGCAGGTTTGATACTCCTCCATAGTATTGTTACCATAAAGTGGGCAGGTGTGATGCCCATAAAGAGGGCATCACACAATATTCTGTTCCTAGATCCCGAATAGCAGGTATCCCCTGCTTCAAAGAGGGAGACAGACCTCGGGATACACCTGTTCCAACCCTTCTACTGCCCACCCATATCCCTCCTTCCCCCCTCCTCTCTCAGAGCCAGAGCTAGGAAGAGAGACCCCTCAACTGAAAGACACAAGGCTTGGCATGGAGGTCCAAGTCTGCTTGCAGTGAGCATGTGCCTGCAGAGCTCTCTGCGCAGTTGCACATCACTTTTTTTTTCCCAGACTATGTAGTATCAGTACTGAGGTATGTTACAAAATCAGTTAACTCCCTCTTTTAAGGGGAAACAAGCAAACTTATCCTTATAGAGCATTCAGCAGCGTGATGCACAGATGCACACATCTGCTCATACACCTCAACCCACTGAGCCAAGAGTGAGACAGAGCAAAGAGATGTTAATTACAAAATTAAATACCTTCAACAGATTACACCCCATAACAACTTAGAAGAGAGAAACATACCATTTTAAGTAGTGCCAAGTGATTACAAAATCTTTGATTCCCCAGTTTATTATCAGCACCATGCCAGAAAAATGAAAAACTACAGAAGACAGAACAGATCAAGCAAAAAACATAGTACATGGAAGCACTGCTTAATTCAGTAATTATTTCATTACAAAACCCTTCCTTTACAGAGCAAAGAAATGTAAACTTGTTAAGAAAAACTTCTTCACCCGTTTTAACATAACAACTAGAGATGAGGATCTCTACTTGGTATAAGAAGAGAAAGAGAATCATTTACAGGCAAAGATGGTAATCATCAGTGACTTATCAAAGGTTCAACCATGTCTGCTAATCAGATCTCAACTTCTACTCAAAAAAAACCAAAAAACCAAAACAGAATCTGAGACCCAAACTATAACTAGAATCACACAATTACCTAGAAAATGGATAGCACTGAGGTCCGTCACTTTCAAGAAAGGTTTTATTTCCACAGCTGCCCTGCATGGGAGTCCCAAGCGCTCCCTCAGCCCTTGTCCTCTTACTGCAAAGAGCAGAAAGGCTGGAAGCCTCCTTTGGACTGATCGTCAACAGGACCTGAACTGCTGCTGTCAAAGTCTATCCAGTTGTGGCACTCACCTATTCCTACTCCGTTGCAACAAGCAGAATGTGTTCTTACCTACTGCGTGATTATCTAAAAAATACCCCATTAGAGTTACCTTTACAAAATCAATCTCTATAATCAAGATATTAACACATGCCCAAGTCTGCACATACCATTTCCCTCTCTCCAAACGCTTACAAGAACAAAAGGAAAGTTCAGTTCCTGATCTCCTGTATAATTCAGCTTCCTTTTTAAGGCACAGGGTGCTTCATCCACGACCTTCAGATGAATAAATCTCAGCTACACTTCCATTTATGTAAGAATAAACATGAGAGGAGCCTTCAGAGAATTTACAGTCCAGAGCAATACATGAAAAGCATTTCATGCCATAAAAAACAAGCATCTCTTTAAATCTCCTATTCCTGAGTAAAAATAATGAAAAAATAAAATAACCTCCTTTTAAAGAAGAAACCTCTGAAATTTCTGCTACTGCAATGATTTATTTTTTTTAATGTGGAAAAAAATCTGTCCTCATTCGGAATTGCTATTTAATGCCTCTACACTTCAAACAGAACTTACGCAAATGCACTAAATCTATTATTTGAAGGAAGCCCACTCTAAGGATTCTTAGTATGCCTGCTGCTGAGCTGCATGTTGAGTCATCCCTAAAGCTGCTCATGTTTGTTTCTGGTTTATCTATTTGCAAACACAACTCTCAAAATGTCTTTTATAATGTTATTATTTTTTGCTGTGCTGAATCCAAACTGACAGAGTAAAGAAAATATTTTCCCCCTGAATATCTTTTTACGCTTAAATTCAGCTGATAGGCTAAGTGATACAAATACCTCAGGTTTTTCTGGATAACTGAAGCTTGTTTATGGGGAAAAAAAGTTGAAGTCTTACTTACCAATAAGAATTATCTTCCTCCTCCTGTTTTTAGATGTTATTTGCTAGACAGCACAAGACTTGTACCTACAGCCCAACCTTCCAAGGATGTGCAGTCATTTGGCGCTAATGAGGCTGCGTGGTACCCGAGGCAGCACCCCTCCAGGTCCTTCCAGGCAGAGGTTGAAGCAGTGGCTGTCCCCTCCCCAAGACTGCCCACCATGGGACCCTGCCTGGGTGCGCACCCGAGTCCCCAACAGCCCAGGCATCAGGGTCACTGCCACCCAGGAGGAATAGGGCCTTCTTGAGCCCATTGCCCCAAAGGAAGGGACTGGTGGGCTCTGCGACTCCTGCAAGACCCACAGCAGTGGCCACCATGTCGGCACTGGAGGAGGATGCAAGTGGCAAAGCAGAGGAACCCTCAAACCACTTATAAGGAGGGGTGAAAGACACCTGAGTCAAGGAAGAGGGAATGTCAACAGAAGCCCACATGAGAAAGATCTCAATGCAGGCAGCATAGAGGAAAACAAGCTGCTTATCAGACTCCACCAGCAGCGTTCCTGGGACAAAACTCCCTATGAATGGCCCCGGGTGACTCCCTTGGTGGTCATCAGCTGGCTCATTCCTAAGCAGCAGTTTGACACCTTGAGGCATCCCGTGCTGAAGTGCTGCAGCTCAGAGGAGAGAGAAGCAAAAAAATGCCAGTCAACTTAGTAGGCACACACTGCGGGACAGTCCAAGGAATTTTAAATTTCTAACTGTCAATAAACAGTTATCCCAAGTGATGCCCTGGACAGCCATAGCATCAAGTGACCCATGCCAAACAAACAAACAGAAAAAAATCGACTCGTCGGAGCTTGTTTATTGCCTAAGCAGTATGAGTGACAGCTGTTAGTTCTCACGGGCAGTGTGTGCATCTGCCATCAGGGTCTTGTAAAGACCCTGCTCTGAAAACCAGCCCCACGTGACCAGGTTGCATCCATGCAGCTTGTCATTCGCATGTCCACACAGGGTCTGACTGCTGTACCCTCACCACACAGATTTTGCCTCTGTCTTCAGAGCACAGCCCTCTCAAAAGGTGTACCAGACTCTGCCTGTTTTGTGCAGAGTTCTGCATTTTTCATATGGATTAATAATCACAAATAATTCACATCTCCTGGTGGTACATCAGATCACAAAACCCGCCTTCCCACTAGGTATGTGCAGAGGTTATTCCAGCTGGGTTATTCGTTTGCTTGGGAGTTTTACTTGTCTCTCTCCCTCTTTCCAAGACAGATTAGAAGCAGAAGGAAAGGGCAACAGAAAGCAAAATACCGAAGCCATCACTTTGAACGCAAATGACAAGACTTGGTCTTGCACCTCTCTCCCCCGGCCTCTCAGCGTTCAGCCTGATGAAAGTCAAAGCCTGAGCTTTATTCTGCAGAGCTAATGCTATTTGTCTGGCAGCAGCTGGGCCCTGTAAACCCTGTTCTATCTTCATATTTTAAAGGGCAACAGTTTCAAACTGGCATTTCTTAATTAGCTCACATGCATAGAAGTCCTTTGGCATTTTTTTGAGAGCACATTACCAAGCTCTTCTTCCCTAAGATCTTATGCAAAAAAGGCACATTGAAAGGTAAAACTGACCGCATCAAGATAAATCTAGTTTTAATATTCAGTGTAATACTAAAGTCAAAGCGAGTAAAACATTTCATAAAAATGTGATTCAAAAAGCCGGAATATTCAGTGTGAAAGTTCTCTGCTTGTAAAAAGCACATTATTATTGTTGCTAATGCACTTTTGGTATTGTTACAGACATTTGGATGCCAAAAGAAGCTTCAAGCAAAGCAATCTGGGCATGGGTCACAGCGACCAAGAGACCACGGCTCCCTTTTGCACAACCTGTCTAAAAACTGGACAGTGAGGTGGCGAGGTCTACATAAAATACAAATTATGCAGCCATGTAAAATGTGGTTTAAGTGTGACCTTGCATATTGAGCTCTTCTTGCAGGGCTGGCATTTTGCTGAGGAACAACTTATTTTCACTTGTAAATTAAGAAAACGATCTACAGAGTCCCGGGCAGTTTCTAACCTTGGAACCCAGCAGTGCTATTTTTTAAGATCTACAATGATATGCAATCACCAATTTTTAAGACCCTGGTCTTCAGCAAACACGTCACAGCTGAAATTCACGCACAGAAAGGGACACAAAACAAAACCAGCACTGAAGGAGAGCAAACAGGTCTGCAGGTTGCTCCCAGCCAAGGAGCTGATACGGTCAGCACATGCACAGCATAGAGCTCGGCTCGGAGCAAAGCTGGGGGAGATCGGTAGCATGTGTCTTTGTGACACAGATAGACCTGAAACAAGTATTTAAGTCTGCAGAAAGACTGATTTTGCACAAAGTTGGCAATTAAAAATTTGCCAGCATTTCCCTGGTGGCAGCTGACCTGCAGGCAGTGCCAAGCACCTTGCCATGATGCTTCTTCACGGCAGAGATGCCAGGGCAGACTTGATGACAGCCAAAGCACCACACCTACTACATCATGTCAGGGCACTAGTTTGAGGAGGATAGATTCAGATTACATATCAGGAAGAAATTTTTCACTGTGAGGGTGGTGAGACACTGGAACAGGTTGCCCAGAGAACTTGTGGATGCCCCATCCCTGGAAGTGTTCAAGGCCAGGCTGGATGGGGCTTTGAGCAACCTGCTCTAGTGGGAGGTGTCCCTGCCCAGGGCAGGGGGGCTGGAACCAGGTGATCTATAAGGTCCCTTGCAACCCGGACCATTCTATGATTCTACGATGCTAAGGCACACATTTCCCACTTCTGTAGCACCATTCACCCAAAATGATCACTCTGCCCTGGCAACATAAATGCTAAATGCTCAAAAAATCTGGAAAATCTCAGCAACATATTATAGAAGAGGAATCTGAGAGGGGTTTGCCCAAGACCACAGGCACAGCAGCAACAGGACTACAGACGGAGCACGTACAGCCACACCAATCCATACTTTTAGCCCTCCACCCTAACGCTTTATTGCACTCAAATAAGACAACACAACTCTTCTGCTCAGCCCACAGCCTTCTCCTCAGAGAAATGTTTGTTGAAAGAAATGTTTGGGCAGCACAAGTTGCCTTGCTAGCCACATCCCTCTGCACAGGTACATGGTGTAAGTAGCATCTGTCCCCAGCAGTGACATGGGGACAGAAGCTAGAGACACACCTGCTCTCTCTGTCTGTAGGGTCCAACACCTCCACATAGGCTTACACAGCAATTCCAAGCACTGGGCTCTCCATCCTGAGCATGCCAAAACTGGATGGTATTCCTCCTCAGCAGTGAAAAAATGGGAAGAAACTACAAAGGCAGAATAAGGCTATGAAGAAACTAAAAGCTGCTGGCATAAAAAATTCTCAGAAAATTCATGAACTAGCCTGCAGCAGTTTTGGAGCATTTTACAATATATTTGCCTTCACTCCTCAAGAAGTGGACGGTAATACCTGATCTACTTTTTTCCTCACTTATGTGGGGGTGAAACTGATACAATTTTTTAAGATCAGGCAACAGACAGCTCAACTATGAGTTATACTGTTCATGGGGAAAAAAAAAACACCAAAAAACTTTCCATCATACCAAATTTTTTAATATACAAACTAAACTCTAGCATCTCAGAACCAGTACAAGTTCCCCAGCTACAAATGTTGCTCCTAACACTGTCATTGACCACTTTTATGTTGCTGTCGCTAGACTACACGAGTCCTGACAGTTTTCTATCATGAAACACTGACATTGTAGTTAATAAATAACTATTTCTCTGTCTTTCTGGAAGGCGTGACATTGTCATGTCTGATCCCTGGCGCTGCAACCATGCAGAGACGAAACAGCATTTACCATGCCGGGAGTCCCAGCAACAGAGCAACATGGGCAGAGTTCCCCATTACTGCTACGTGCCAGCACTGTGCCAGCAATATCAACCCAGGAGTGCAGAAAGGATGCCATGTGTCCACCATGCCTTCCCAAATTCCCTCAAAGCAGAAAACTGATCCTAAAGAAATTCATGGTCAGATGCCAGACAGCAACTCAGATTAGCGTTTGACTTCAAAGAGTACTGTAACTCCTTTAGAGTCAGAATACCTGAATAAAAACATCAGTAGAATAGGGGTAATGTGGCCCAGTGGTAATTAAAAAAAAAATTCACAGCCTAAACCAAGAGGAAATGAAGAAGCTCCGTAAGATAAACTTTATGCAATTCTAATCACACCCACAAATGTAGTGTCCTGGTTTGAATTACACAAGTGTAATGAAAGTAGTGTAATTATGCAACCTTTTGACTCCTGAGCACTGGTTATTCCCTTGTGTTTTCAAAACAACTAAATTATAACCATACTCATCTCCCCTAGGACAGTTTGGCACCATGACTCCCATGGTTCAGCTGCGCGGGGTCAGAGGCACAGGACAGAGGTATTTCTGAATTCTCAAGCTCATTTGCCTGGGTAATCATGCAAAGGCAAACATTTTCAGACATTAAGCTCAAGAGAAACTGCCAACATTACTGAAAAACCCTTTAATGTTTGTTGTTATATCCTTGGTAGATAAGATGTGAGGATTTCACCTGGAAGTTGTATCTAAGAAACAAGGTAGACAGAAAGTCCTGGTGCTAAACAGGAAACCCACACCGTCGAGTTAGGACACCTGGTCACCAAAGTTAAACAAAATGAAAAAACTTATATACCAATAGCAAAAAGAAACTCAGAAGTATGAAAATTAAATAATTTTTCAGAAGTCCAAATCTGTATACAGATAATTATGCATAAATATGCATTAATATGCTGACCAGCATTTTAATGCTGCTTTTGCCCTTGAAAATCAACTCTAAAACTCTTCCTCTGGTGCTTAAACAACCCTGGTAGTATTTTGTACAGATATGCAGAATTGCAGCTTTTCCTCTTACCATTTGGTGTCCCCTTCAATTTCTAATTAACTTATTTGTCCAACAGTAAAGAAATAAAACTGTTAAAAGAGCAAACTTCAGTGACTAGATAGCAGTCTTGAGCCTTCAAAACAGCTCATTTCTTTCTGTTTCACACACCTTAGCTCTTTGTTTTCTCACTTGCAGAAACTGGAGTGGGCCAAATGACAGAAGTGGGAATAACTGTATTTGCACATATTAGGAATAAGCACACGAGCTTAAACTCACTTACTAAATACCACAGAAATCTGGTTCCGCCTCCACTGCAGAAAATGAAAGTATAAGCTGAATACAATTTGTACAGCTCCTCCAAAAAGCAAACTAGTTGGTTGGTATGAAAGGCAGTGTAAAATGATAGCTTGACTGGTAACCATCAAAGCAGAAATGCATCCCAAAACGTACAGTAGAAAAGCAGGCTGGTAGGGCACATTATCTTCAATCTAAAAGACCATTTGAGAGTGAGTTAAGAGATGTTTAATGTTGAGAGCTACTAGCAACTGGTAACCAGACCAGAAGGAGTGCACATCCACCTTCACAAGTCTTCCTGAATCACGTGCTCATTTCTGACCCCCTTTTTTCCTAAACCTTCACCTTTCTGATAGGAACAGAAGCCAGTCTGCAACACTTAAATTCAGACTGCACAGAGTAGAAAAGAAATGGAAAGAAAGAAAAAAAAAAAAGAAAAAGAAAAAAGAATAAACCAACCAATGCCCCCCCACACACCCCTCCACCCCAAATAACAAAACCTTAAAGGTCCACAGGCCGTGAAAATGTCACGCGTTGCTGATGTAAAGCCATGACGACCCCCGTGTGCGTCGGAGGCGGCACCACCCCCGACCAAAAAACCCAAACCCACCTCAAATACACCCCGCTCCTGCCAGGAGACCTGTCACTCAGCCAGACTCACCCCAACACCCTCCACACCCCCCTCCCCAGTTTTCCCCGGGGCGGCTGCCCTGCCCCGCATCCCCCCGGCCCTGGGTATCTTGGGGGGAGAGGGGGGACCACACACGACACCCCTGCGATCCCGCCGCGGAGCAGCTTTCCGGCTATTGCCACTTGGGAATAAACGGCCCCAAAAGAGTCAAGTGGAAAATAAAATAAATAAATAAATAAATAAATAAATAAATAAATAAAAGGTGGGGGGGAGAGAAGCGACAAATAAACCCAAACCCCCGCCGCGACCCCGGGACCCCCCCGCCGCGCCTCACCCGCTCCTCCGCCGCTCTCCGCCTGCACCTCCCCGGGGCCCGGAGCCCGGCCACCAGCCCAACGCCCTGCCCCGGGGCGGGGATGCCGCCGGGCCACCTCCCCTGCCCGGCCCCTCGCCCCGCTGTCGCCGGGGGCACCCAGCTCCCGCCCGGGCGCTGCCGCCCCGGGCTGCCCGGGAGCCGGGGTGCGGGAGAGGAGGGCAGGGGCAGCGGTTCCTTCGGGTGAGAAGGCCCCAAACCTCTTAGTTTCGTCCCGAAAGCGAGGGGTAGCGCAGGCAGCGAGGTGGTGGCGGCCCCCGTTTGCAGGAGGAGGGAGGGCGAACCCCTGTCGCCCGTCCCTCGGGGGGTCCCGCAGCTGAAGAGCGGAGATCTCCGTTCCCCGCAGCTCCGCCGGTGCCCGCAGAGAAGCCGCGCCTTGCTCTCACGCTCCCTTCTTTTGAGTTCTGTAGCAGCAGTTCCCTTAACAGAGACCAACGTCACCAGCATCCGTCTGCGATCTAGCCATGAAACCTGCCTGCAGCCTAGGGACTGGAGAGCTGGCGGGTTCTCTCCTCTCCCCGCCCCAGTCAAATGGCCCTTTCCTCACTAATTCCCTCATTAACGAGATGAGGTACGTTCATCCAGGAAGAAACTCACCCTTGCCAGGCACCTTCCCCTACAGCAGCCTGTGGGGCGTAGTTTGTCCCAGCCGTACGCAGAGAATTTGCACAGGCCCGGGTAATTTCTTTCCTGGTTACACATTAAAGAGCAGTTTTCTTCCATCTCTCTAGAGACTTTGCAGGGAAAACAGAAGGGAATTGTAATGGTCTGAACAAGTGACGCAGACTTAAATCTTTCACAGAGTTATAAGCAGTTTGCTCCAACACAGAGCTAGGACAAACTTACAGGGCTGGCTGTTGGTTGGTTTTTTGGTTTTTTTTCCCTAAAATATCATAAGATTAAAATGGTTGGAGGTAGAAAATAAACAATTTCCATGAAACAGTAAAGAGATTTGTACTGTCTGGCACAAATATCAGGCTGTTTCTCTGTCCATCTCAGTTAATCTGGGCAAGGAACAAAACAGACAACCTGTTGAACACTGGTGTGCTCACTTAGGCACAGTCACAGAAAGCCACCAACACACTTGTCCAGGTAAAAGAAAACCTGGGCTTAAAAACCAGCTAAGAATAGCAGAAGGAAATAGTTGAGTAAAGAGGCCTGGAGCTGTCAGCTGTGCAGCGCCATGTGCTGCTCCATCGAAAAATCCGTTCCGGAAAAAAAAAAATAATAATTTCAAAGTGCCAGCTCTTTGCCTCCCTGCAGCATCAGCGAGCTGGTGCTTTCGTTGGGACACGCAGTTTGTGGTTTGCCACAACTGTCTCTCAGGAGGGGCAGCTGTTAGGATGCTGTTAGGATTTAGCTGGTGCAGGATCTGCCTGCGAAGGCTCCAAGGTACCTGGGAATTGTTTCTGAGCCACGTCTTGGCTGCGGCAATCGCATCCTTCAGCTTCCCTTTCCAGCTTCCTTCCCGCCTTGACCAGGCCGGTGTCGGTGCCACTTGATGGTTTACTGTTCCAGCCAAATCCAAATTTGCCTCTTTCTGTCCTCCCTGAGCTGCGTTAAGATCTTAGGATTTAATAGGCGATTTCTTTGTGCAGACGGGCCTGAAGGTTAATGTTTATCTGGCTGCTGACTCATTAGGGAAGAGAGATGAAACATTCGAAGTACAAACACTGCTGATCAGCCCCTGTATCACTGACTCCTTCCCACTTCCCTGAGTTCAGGTCTTTTCTCCAGGCATATATTCAGCGGTTCAGTGCAATCTGGAGAATAGCCTGTGCCCCTCTACGCCTGCCCCTGCTGGCAATAAGCCCTGGGGCAATCAATCCATCAGAGATCACTGACTTGAAACCTCTTGAGGTATTTCTTTAACCAAAACTGTCCACGTGCCTTTTCTTCCTCCTTAAGGTCTTCCTGGACCTCCTCCCTGAGCCACTTACAGAGAGCTCTCTACTACCTTTTCCCATCTGTGGGCTTCTGCAGGAGAGCATTGTCTCTCCTCCTTGCAAGTTTCTGCGAGGGGACAGCCTCTACCCACCTCCTTCCCCTGAAAGCCCCTCCTTGGCCTGGGATGCAGATGGCTCTGGTGAGACCGAGCCAAGGAACACAGAGGCTTCCTGCATTCTGTGTTGGACTGGTCAGGGTGAGCTCATGCCATTCCTGTTAGCTGAAGAAGAAGAGTTAGGATAATCCTAAGGAGAGTAAGCAAAGTCTACATCTGAGCCAGGATAAGCCGCAAAAAGGGAAACAGCAGCCAGTCAGAAGGAGTTTCTGTTATGGATGGCGCAGAAGGGGAAACACGCTGCTACAAGGGTACAGAAAGCTTCAGAAAGGGTGAACTTCCTCAAAATATCTCGGGAAACAAACTAAGGAGCTAGAGGAGGCCTTACTTAAAGCACGCGTTCCATGGCAGCAGCTCCATGGGAGCAAGGGGAGAGCTCTGGGGAGCTCCAATTGGAAGCAGCCTAAGGTTGATGCTGTTCCTCCAGACTTTCTGTCATTTTGCACATTTAAGATCCTCTGACATAGCCATGTTCTGATGGCAAACTTCTACCACTTAGAGATATTTATGATATCTCCTGCCTTTAAGGGAGCATTTGGAACTTGTCCATAACATGAGCCTCCAGGTTTTTCTGCAGGTCATGACATCTCCAAGCTGCAGGTGCGACTGTGACTCTCTCTCTCCACTTGTGCCCAGAGGAGACTGCATAGCAATTACAGCAGAAGCTTATACTGGAAGCCGCACTGAGCAAGTGTGAAGACATTTTAGCTGTCTGTGCTGTTTAAAGCCACAAGTCTGCAGCAAGTGCCGTGCTCTTGCCCCCATCTGCAGGTGAGCAGTAGGGTTATAACCACAGCCCAAAGACCATGAACAATTCAAAAGGAGCATGAAAAGGGTCTGCTGAGACAAAAGCAAGGGCATCCAGCCCAGTAAAAGCAGGAAACCTAGGTGCAGACCTGGTCAGTTTCTCAAGTCCATTATTAACAGGCAGGAACCATTTCCCCACTTAGGATCATTCATTACTACTACCAAGGTCAGGTGTAGTCCAACATAGGGAAAAGTCATGCCTGTGCAGTGTGATCTGCAGCACAGGAGCTTCCTATAGCTGATCACCAGCTTGGTGAGGTGCCAAAATTTAGAGCACAGCTCTATGAACTTACCAACACTTCTCTTTGAGTGGTTCATTCTGCTCCATTTTTCTTGCTCAGTGAAGCAGTCTCTGTTCTTGCTTGCCTTTCTGTCATGTCTCCTCTGCATCTCCTCTGCAGAGTATCTCCCCAACTGGATTTCTCTCCCCTGACTTCTTTTGCTGGGGGTAGAAAGCGAGTCTCTACAAACTCGGCTCGTCTTCATAGATCAACAAGCTGTGAGAGGATCTGGCTTCCTGTTTCATTTCCGTTAAAGTTTTCAAAGTCACCCAGGCTGTGTATGCTTCTCCATATCCAAGCCACAAGAGAAAAAAAAGAACAGAACCCTGAGCATAACTCAGCTATTTATAAAGGTCACATCACTACCTCCCTCCGCATCTCTCAAGTTGTTTGGGTGCTGGAGATTGCAGGGTGATTTTCAAACCGTGATATTCTGCCCATGTGTGGTCTCTGCCTTGGGGGTAGTCCTCAGACAGTCATGGCCTCCTCTTTTCAGCTCCACCGGCATGTTTGATTGCTAAGCCTTTAACACTACTTCTCTTGTAATCAATGTGCTTTCTGTAGAAACACTGTGACTCTGAAGAGGAAACAGATGGTCACACAAGCATCTATTAAGATATGGACTGTACTCTGTAAAAGCAAAGTTTACACTGATATGATTAAGTCACTTCATAGATACAAGATTTTTAATAAGAATAAGCAAAGAGTCCTTTCCTAGGTTCTTTCCTTTCCCCTCCTCACTCATCGTTTTAAGTTAAATGAGACCCAGTGATGAAAATGCTGGGGCTTGTGAACACTCTGTGTGGCAGGGATCTGGGACCTTGGAGGAGTTCTGGAAAGCGATGTCATCTTTGCTCCAACAAGGTTAGGTTATAGGCAAAAGAGGGCTCCGAAAGGGAGAAGAGGACAGACCAGGACCTTCTGCACCCCCTTCTTGCAGGAAAGCCTCAGGCTCAGCTTTGGAACTGGACTAAGTTACAAAAAATACAGGATAAATTCCACACATACACCCCCCATGCATTTTTTATCAGAAAGAACTAAGAGGTTTATGCAGGGTCATGGGAAGAAGAGAAAGACAAACCTAAAATGGAAGATGACAAGTGTGCTGTGCTAGAGGCAGTGACCACCTGGGCTGATATAATCCACAAACTAAGAAGAGCTGTTTTTTCACTACGTGGCTCATGTTTGCATGCCTGCCTGTTTGCACACTTTATCACATTCACAAGCTGACGAGGAAATTTCCTTTGTCCACCCCCACACTTCTGCGGTGGGTGTTATCAGATGGGCTCTCCTACCCGTGACATCCCCTTGTGGTTCTGTGAGATACACAAAATGAGGTCTGCATTTGACTTCACCACAGCTCAACACGCTTGTTTCCCTGCTCGCCAGTGATAGGAGAGCTCTTGGTCTTCAACAGCAGTTGGGAAACCCAAACATGACGTGGCACGACATCACCCAGCTGTCTGCAAGCTTGAAGCACAAACGCTTTAGAGACCTGATGACCGCCCGAGTTGCAGGCAGTTTCATTTTTATTACTGAGCTCTAGAGCAAACTTATTCCATTCTTTCTGCTTTCTCCCTTTTGATTGGAAGCAGACTGTTACAGAGACAAATATCCCCAACTTCTGTGTGGTGTCCTGGTTTGAGGACCTAAACCATGACACATATAGTCACTTTTGTTGTGATGTAACAAGTTGTCCTACCCTCTTGTCTGTTACTTAGAAGAAAATCACCCTTTTAGGAACAATTATTTGTATCATTTGCAATTTTCTGCTGGAGCCAGAGAGGTTGGGGCAGGGCAGGTGCTTACCTATGCAGGTGCACAGCAGGTTGCTTAGTGGGTCAACAGGCTATCCTTTTCCTTCTGAAGACTAATAAGGAGATAAACATCAATACAGTCTACTTTCTGGACAGATTGTGATTTTGGGAGCATCAAGCAAGTGGTTAGTACAGAGTTACCTACCAGGGCCTGGGCTTGGTCACAGGAGATCAACATCACTGGGAAAAGGAATCCCTCTTACAAAATCTGTGATGAGCCTTGCTTTGGACAGTTCTTTGTAAATCAGATCTTTCATACTTGAAATGAGAGTCCATATTATGGCTTCTTTTTCTTTGGAAATCAACATGCAAAGACTCAGAATTCAGCTGTTTCTCTTTCAGGCTGTGATGTTACTGCCAGAACAAGACACAGCCTATTTGTAGGCACTTGCTGCGCTTTTTTTTTTTTTTTTTTTTTTTTTTTTTTTTTTTTTTTTTTTTTTTTTTTTTGCATGTCTAGTGTTAGTGCCTGGCTTTGCAACAGTGACTAAATATTTATGTTTCAATGTCAAAAGTGCATAGCAGCAAATCACAGTAAGCATTTTAAGATCTGGTTGCCATGAGTGACTCACTAAGACTACAGAACTGAAGATCAGAACACCCCCTTTCCCTGGGCTTCTCTTCTGAAGGAGAAGTGAGCCACTTTCTTCCACCTTCACTAAGAACCGCAGCAGCCATCAGCAGTGGCTTGTTTTGTGCTGAAACAGCAAAAGAGGATCACTAAAGGGAAGAAAAGAGCTCATTCTTTTTGGAGGAAGGAGTCACCACAACCCAAAAAATCAAATGCCATCAGTGAAAAGAACAAACCTTCTTCAGAGGGAGACTTAGCAACAAGCAGGAAAATAAAACAGATGTAAAAATCAAGACCAGAAAGAGAAAGCAGTAGCCTGTACACAAAGGAGCAACAGTGCTGATGGAAAAGTCAGGGAGAAACAAGGGCTTGAGCATGTACATGCACCCTTTCATAATGCACCTTATTGATCTAAATGACTTTTAGATTAATAGAAACAGTAACAGAAGATGTTCCTTTCTGAAAGACGCTTTGTGCAGTGATAGTTTGCTTATTCTGAATTGCAAAGATAAACATCCTGGTTCTAGTTGCCATTTTCTTTCCCCATCTCCTAACACAGGATCACCATCCACGCTGACAGCTGAAATTAGTAAATGCGCTTCTTCATTTAGCTGGTCAAAGCAGTCTACTGCTAAGCTAATATATCCTATACTTGTCTGTATATTTCACAACACAGAAGGAAAGATAACATTAATTTCTTTTAATTAGGATACGGGACAGGAATTCAGAAGATGAAAGCCTATTTTTGCATTTGCCAAAATCTTATGCATCTTCAGCAAATCTTTTTACCACCTGTTAAAAAAGGGGAAAAGAAATAACAAGCTTTCACCATCTGTAAAGCAAAGCTTGATGATTAAAATTGAGAGATGCTGAAAACACCATGGTGATGGAGACTCTTCAGCTGAATATACAGCCCCACTGTGATAACAAGCAGGACTCTCATCTCCCTTGGCAGTCAGTGACACTGAAGACAGAATTCTCCCACTTGCAAGGGATGTCAGCACCTTCCTCACAAAGGATTCAGTGATTTATTTTTCTGTAATTTTGTATGTATCTTACTCCTTTAGACATTCTACTATTTAGACTGCAAGTATTAGGATTCCTACTTTTCTGGCAAATAAATGACATATTTTCTTTAAAATTTGCCCATGTTACGAATGTAAAAATTGAATTTCCTTGCTGTTTCCAGGAACATACATGCACATTTCCCTTCCACTACAGAATTTTTTTCTCAGTGAAATTTGGCTTTGGATGTTGAGGACATGCTGGGAGAGTTGGAGTTGTTCAGCCCGGAGAAGACTCTGGGGAGACCTCATAGTGGCCTTCCAGTACCTAAAGGGGACCTACAGGAGAGATGGGGAGGGACTCTTTATCAGGGAGTGTATTGATAGGATGAGGGGTAATGGTTTTAAACTGAAAGAGGGGAGATGTAGATTAGACACTAGGAAGAAATTCTTTGCTGTGAGGGTGGTGAGACACTGGAACATGTTGCCCAGAGAAGTTGTGGATGCCCCTTCCCTGGAAGTGTTCAAGGCCAGGCTGGATGGGGCTTTGCTCTAGTGGGAGGTGTCCCTGCCCAGGGCAGGGGGGTTGCAATGACGTAATCTTTAGGGTCCCTTCCAGCTTGCACCGTTCTATGATTCTATGATTGTAGGATTTCTGGACCACCTCCCCCCCAAGACCCTGCAAGAACCTTGTTCCCTCAGCGTGTCAGGCATGCAGAGATCCCAGATGCCACCCGTGGTTATGCATAAAGCAGCCTGTGCAGCATAGCTCAGTCCTGATCCATCTCCTGCAGGTTGGACTCTGAGCATGAACACAACTAGTTACAGGAGTCAGGAGCTGGTGCTTCATATCAGCATCTTGCATCCATTTTACACAAGCAAGGTGTGGATTTTGAGCAGCACTAGAAGAACAAAGCAGAATTCTTGCTCCTAAGTTTGGGAGAAGGAGGAATATGTCTTGGATTCTGCTTTTATTTCCTCAAAATTACTTGTAGATTTAATCATATCCTCTGAACAATCTCGATTTACATTACATCAGAACAATGCTACTTTCTGTGGTACTTCAGGATGACAGTTTGATGATACTCAAAGCTGCCACCAAATTTTTATGGGTAGTTTTTACATTTAAAAGGATCATTAACTATACAATCACATAATTGGATCCGTATGTCACAGGTTTTGTTTGAAAAGCTCAAATGGTTTCTACATATGTTAAAAAACTTGGTTTAGTGCTGAGAGCTTAAATGCATGACAAATTGTCTGGGAGGAGAAATGAAAGGGAGACCATTTAAACTTCCATTTTTGTGAGGGGAGGAATCTGACACACTGGAGGCACAGCAGGAAACCAATGAGGAACAGAATGTACAACCGTTGCTGCTGTTAAATATAGATCCTTAGCTCTTGAGGCATTGAAGAGCTTTGCTCTTGGGGCTTCTTTTGCTAACAAGTGTCTCATGTCCAAAAACACCTCACCTTCTGGACATTTTAAAAAGTTGAGTCAGATAAGAGTATTCTGCCTCTTTCTCCAGCTACTGGAAGTTATTCCAGAAGGTACTGGAGCACTTTTCTATAGGTCAGGCAAGCATAATGTTGCTGGATTTTCAGTTTTAATTTTTATTAAGTCTAACATAACTGTTAAGTGCACAGCTCTATTCTGACATTAATTGTGCATTACAAGTGACAAACCCAAAGCAGATGATTCTTTATGCTCTGCTACATTTGTGTTTTTTTCCAAGTGAAGGTAGGAACAGTCCATCCTGCACTGACCTTCTAGTATTACTCTAACACAAAATGTACTAGAATGAGTCAAACAGTATGACTACAACCGCATTATGGCAAGGTAAATATCATATAGTTATACTTCCTTCCACTGGCAATATTTCCAGGAGACAGACTTCATAAAGAGCTACACCCAATAGTAAAATAATTTTTGCTCAATAAACAAATACAGAGAGCTGTTATAAAGTCCAACATGGAGCTCAGCCAGAAACAAACCACTACTTTTAAGTGGCAATATGTCAGCTGCAAATGAGCAACTCAACAGGAGCTGAGCCATTTGTATAGTCAAACGAGTAGGAGGCCTAAAATGCCAAAGTTAAGGCCACAGGTGGTAGTAGGTTTTGCAAACTGAACACCCTGGGGCTCCATACGTGGACCTACAGTTTTTGAAAGGGTTTTTTTCCCCTCTCTAAATGTAACATCAGATTTGTCTTCTTTATGGAACTAATTGAAATATTTCAAGAAAGCAGCCTAAGTGTGGCTGAGGGAACGGCAAATACACGCTAGCCAGCTGCCATGCCTCACATTTTCCACATCACAACCGAGTACAGGATTTCACAGTGCAACCCAAGCAGAGACCTCTGCTGCTGTCCTCCCTGCGTCGCCTAGCTGTCGTGACAGCTTTGCTAAGCAAAACACCACTGTCACAAACAGTTACGGTAGTTTTTTACATGGGAGCTGCACAGTATGAAGCCAGCTGCATTGCTAGAAACAGGCAGCTGAGCTCTGCCTGTCACACTGGCAGATTTAGGATGTGATGCCTGGTTGGCCGCCTCAAAAGGAGGCCAGGACATGCAGTGTGCTTTAAAACACTGTAAGCTGACAACATTCATAGAATCATAGAATCATAGAATGGTTAGGGTTGGAAGGGACCTCAAAGATCATCTAGTTCCAACCCCCCTGCCATGGGCAGGGACACCTCCCACTAGAGCAGGTTGCTCAAGGCCACATCCAGCCTGGCCTTGAACACTTCCAGGGATGGGGCATCCACAATTAGTCCACATTAGTACATATGAATTTCTATACACAACTTGTTTAAGTGCTGGATCTCCACGTGTATAGATTCTTCCCAACAAAACCACTCTCAACACCTGCACACTTTGTTTCTAGGACAGGGTACTTTGTACACAAACCTGTGCCCTTGTGGCAAGTACATCCCTGTGTTCTTGTGGCACGTCCATCTCCCTTGCCTATCTAATGGCCATCACCATAACTGAGGACAGGCAGTCAGCAGATGAGCACGAATTTCCACACATCTCTCATGATCTGCCATTTGTGCCTCTTCATTTTTCCCCAACACAAGCATTTCTACCCCACCCCTGCCAAGCGCAAATAGGAAAGACCTTTTTAACTGTTTCATAATTAGCAAAGAGCCATTTTGCCTTTCTTATCACAGAGTGGTGTAGGAAAGCCGTAAGTATGCACAGAAGGGAAGAACCTGGAGAAATATGAGTAGACATCTTGGGACACCAGCTCCAACAGAGCTCCCCAGCGTGGTACAACCAGAGCTCTGGGGATTGTGTCCTGCAGCAAAAAGATTAGAACAGCAAACCCTGCTAAAGGTAATGCTTTTCAGTGCAACACTTCTCTGCAGTGAAATGACATCATTTTCACTTCCAGTGGCTGGAGAAACCCTGAAATGTTAAAAAAAAAAAAAAAAAAAGTGACTTGATGACAAGAAATAACTGCAATAAGGCAGGGTGGCAGATGCCCCATGGCAGCACCACAGCATGAAAGAGAAATACAACAGCTGTTGATACTTAAAACAACCCATCCTTATACTACTTTGTTACAGAAGACCTCCAGCATTTACACAGAGACATATTCTTCATCTAATACCCCTTTATCCAATTGGAAAACTTTTCCCTTTCACCTCTAAAATAAAACAAAGAGGGAAGCTCAAGTAACTTGATAGAAGCTGATACTTCGCTGCCTGACTTGGGCAAAAAGTCAATGTTTGACACCAAGCAAACTTAACCATGGAAAATAAACCCCTGCATTACATAGGGCAATAATACCAAGGCTCTGAAAAAACTTTTACAACTTTGTCTGCAGTTTTAATGCTATTAGATTCCACAGCATGCACATGTGGTTTCAATACCTCTTTTTTTTTTAAAAAAAAAAAAAGCCACTCCAAAAATAAATGGATTATCACAATGGCTGCTTGCTAACACAAGGTCTGATGTGTGATAGAAATTATAAACTAGAAAAGTAAGATTGCTAGAAAAAATACTCAAGTTTTGGGAATAGATTTGTAAAGCAGATAAAGAGTTTCTGTGGAGCACTGAAGTGCAGAAATAGCTCACATCTGAACTAATGGAAAAGAGTGTTACCATTTCCTCCTTATTTTTTTTTGTACCAACAGATTGTGTTTAGACCTTGTAAGAAGTCTGAACTCTTGCACTTGACTAACAGAGAAAAATACGTTTCTTGATTATCTGTCAAACCAAACATTACAGACTCGAGAGGAAGATTCAACTTTAATCAAGAACTTGCACTACTTACCTAACCACACACAACTGGAAAAGTAACAGCATGCAAACAGAAACAGATGTTTGCTTTCACAAATGCCATCCCTACCCATCCATAAATCCTTTGGAGGATGAAAAGGAATCATAGTCCTATCAGCCATGTATCCCAGAACATTCTTCAAAGATACTTATAATATCTTTATTAAATACCAAATAAAGATATTTTCCTCTCTCTGAACTTTATCTCTGCAGTCTCTTTGGGATATTAGCTTCCAAGACAAGCAGCAGATACTTCTAGAGGAATGCTTTTAACTTGCACAGTGAAGAATTTTGAAGGGGGGCCATCTATTCTCAGTATAATCTTATCTTGCCTCCACTAGACCCATTAGCTTATCAGAAATTACTGGAAATACTTTTTAGAGTTAAAATCTTGATTATCGTTTCACATATTTGAACATGTTTCCAAGCCAATCCTCTTTCCTATCTGCAAGGATTACCATCCTCTTCAGCATTTCTCCCATCCTGCTCCAAAGATGTTGAAAGCTGGCTGCAACATCTTTCTCATGGCTGAGCAGCTGCACTCTCTAAAGCTAGTCATGACCTAGTAACAGACAACTTACAGCCAGTATAAAGAAGCAAGTAAATAACATTGTATCAGTCTAGAGAAAAAGACATTAAGTAAATTAAGAATTTGTTGTAAAGTTCCATACCAAAAAAGCAAAGCATGCACAGGCAACTATATCATGCTTTCTGTAGGTGCACCATTCGTCCCTTGGTCAGACTGAGGTGGTGGCTGGGATCAGACACACAGTTAAAGGCCAGTGTTGTCCACGCCTACTCCTAAGCAGGCTAAGGATGATGGAGCTGGACTCTTTTCAGTGGTTTCCACTGACAGGACAAGGGGCAACGGGCACAAGCTGGAACATAAGAAGTTCCACTCAAAAATGAGGAAGAACTTCTTTACGGTGAGGGTGACAGAGAACTGAAACAGGCTGCCCAGGGAGGTCCCCTTCTCTGGAGATTTTCAAGACCCGCCTTGATGCGGTCCTGAGTGATGTGCTCTAGGCAATCCTGCTTAGCAGGGGAGTTGGACTAGATGATCTCTAGAGGTCCCTTCCAACTCTGTTGAATCTGTGAATAGAACCCTTGGCTTCTCCAAGATGCCAGACAGAACAAGCTCACGCTGTTATCATGTCATGAGTAACTCAGATTTGAGAAAAGCTTTAATTTCTTTCCCATGAACTATCACATAATTCAATTCTGAGGCAAAGCCCTAGGAAACCAGGCTTCCTTTCTTTGCGCATATAAATAATCATCTATGTCTCTCTTCACCACTGTTATATTTCTACTTACAGCGAAAGCAAAGACAATTATAATTTTATGCATGACATCAGTTTGCAAACTTTGAATTCAGAGAAAAAAACCACCAAGAATTCTATGTGCAGTCAATATACCTTGAAGAAATCTATACTTTTCCAAATACATCCATCTTTTTGCAGTGTTTGCAGCATGCATGCACTCCACTGCAGCTGCCACCCTTTCTTACAGCTCAACATATTCATGTGTGCCAATGTAATTAGCAATCCAGACATTACAACCTTCATTTCCTCACATCTGGTGGTCCATCAGAAGTAAGGTACTTGGAGAAACAGCAACATAGGGAGAATGTGTTTTAAAGTGTGCAAGTGAATGACCGGTTTTCTTTTCTCCCATGAGTGCTTGCATTCATGCCCCACACTGTGTGACAAGTCCAGGCAACACCATACACATTCACAGAGTAACTGGGTGTGTATCTCAGACTTTGACTGAGCAGCAACAGAAGCATCTTACGTGGAAACTGAGGAACAGTGTAGTGCCTTTCTGCAAATGCAACTCCCCAACAACTTTGCAAATCACAAGGACAAGGACATTCTTCATTCCTATTGCCTGAGTTGTAGTGAAGAATGCCTCTCAGCAAAGGTCATGGATCTACCTTGGATCTACCTTGACAAACTTGCGGCAGGTCATGAAACTGCCAGCTAACCAGTGAGACTACTTCCTCAGGGTCACACCATTAGATCATTTAGTTTTGGCAACCACCATGTAAGATGATTGCCCTGAAAGGTTTGATTTTCTGCAGAACAAAGGAAAAACCCGAAGTTTCATGTGAGTTATGAAGCAAACCCTCGACCACAAAAATGTGCTAGATGGAAAAGAAAATAATGACATTAATTTCTTGACTCCTGGCAGAAACAACACACACCTATTGGCCCAGCATAAGCTCTTAAAACCCGCTGAAAAATTACCTGGAAGAAAACAACATTAGAAGGAACAGTTATTAGACCTGAATATCTCTCATGCTCCTGGAAGAAAAAAATTAAAAGGTGAAGCTGTGGCAAGCTCAGATGATTGCCTCATCTACATCATGACCACCACTGTAATAGGAATTCAGCTAGGATTTTCATACCTAGAAATTCCCTAGAGAATGGGATGAGAGAAAACAGAGAGCCATGCAGATGACTTCCCTGGTAGACATGCTGACCCCTATTGCAATCTTATACTTTAGCATGTATCAAATATTTATATGATACCCATACTTCATCAAATAGAGAATATAATAATTTCATTTTTAAAAGTAACAAACTATTAAGCAGGTGGAGGTCTTGAAAAGAAAAACGAATGCCTAAACATTCAGTGAAAAATCAGGTCTACTTAGAAAAATTAGTATTTAATACAAAAAGACAAAGAAAGACTAGACTTGAGACTTTAGATGGAAGAAGCATTCACTCAGGCTGTGGGATGGAGTACAACAGCATGCTTTATATTCTTTGCAAGTAGGCATGAAAAGCAAGGTAAGATCCCCCGTTGTCATCCACAACCAGTAACCAGGGTAAAAGCAGCAAACATCACCAGATTTACACCCTGCCTTTCTTTGTGAAAGATCCTTGGAAGAAACAAATTTAGGCTTCCATCAAACTCCAAAAGCAGTGAGTAATTTTGACATTCAGGCATTTTTTGATGGTGATGAAGTTACCCTCAGAACACCCCATCCTAAAAGCCTCCCCTTAATACTTCATGATATATCATTACATTCTTTTTCCATCAGTGTGAACCAGCCAGGACTGTCCACTAGCATCTGAAGCTCCCAACAGCAGCAACAAAACCAGAACAAATCAATGGATGCATTAACTCCTGTAACTGAGACAAGCACAGATTCCCAGCTTTGAGTTTCCCTGGCAAAGAGTCCAGAACCTGCCAAGTCCCAGGAGAGCACTCCATCACCAAAGAAGGAAGTAATCTCTCACCATCAGTCTTGAGAGATGGCAAATTAAATGATATCATTCTGCAAATACTCAGTGGATCTTGGCATCGTTGAAGGGAAAGTCTGAGAGCCTAAAGAACCATCCATCTCAAGGAATCACATGGTCTTCAGCAACAAACAGACAAGATGCATGAAAACAAGCAAGATAAGTGATGTAAATTGTTATTCATCCAGAAGTGATTTGCAAGATTCCCAGTGGTAAAACAGGGCAAACTTCCAGCTGCTGCCAGCTCTTCCTCAATATTTGCGAGTAATCCTTGGGATAGTAAGCCCTTTGCAGAGACTGAGTTCAGGGTGCTCTAGGTGAATTCCTGGTGCTGACTACTGCCTGGTGAGTCTTCAGGAAGCTTAATATGAAATTTCTGCAAGTAATCTTTGGAGATACTCCTGATGAGCAATTTCACTGTGCAAAGAAGCCTCCTTTCGCTGAAGTGAGGGTGCTAGCCTGACCAAAATCAGTGTTTGAAATTTAATTTGAAAGTGAAGAGTTTCAGCTTAATCAAGTGCAAGGCAGGTTACAATTTCCTCCCTCATGATGAGAGGAAATGAGTTTGATGGCTCCAGGAGCTGGCAAGAAAACTCCTGTAAAAGGAGTTCTTGAAAAAGTCAGTCAGCCTAGCTCCCCCATTTGATTAGTGAAATGAAAGTCAGCAGTAGTCAGCCTCAATTTGTTTAATATAAAAGATCTCCATGCTCAGTTCCATCAGAACAATCTCTCCCTAAGGCAATCATAATACCTCAGCTTTATCTGGGAAATAAGGCAGCTGAGACAATTCAATGACAGAAAATTAATTTTCATGGGTGATATGCTGAAAGGGAGATCCAAATTTTACAGGTATGATCATGGATGGGCTCTAAACTGATGACTGCATCTCAGCTTAGGAACACTATTTCAGGATTTAATATTCTAAGAAGTATCAGCTCAAAAGTCAAAGCAAGGTGAACATTTGGAATTTTTGAAAAAGGAATAGAGCACAAAGTGCTATTTTGCAGCTGTGTAACTCATGATGCACCTGTATCATGAATATTGTGAGAGCTCTGCCCTTCCCATCACAGAAAATACACAACTTGGAACTAGGGAAGGTTCAGAGAAATGCAATTAAGACAATAAATAACTTCCCCATGAGGAATAAATAGACCAGTGCTCTTCAGCTTGGTAAACAGATGACCAAATGAAAAAATAAGGTAGAAGACTATAAAGGAAATTAGGACACAAAAGCTGGGGAGATGAACTGCTCATTGTCTTTTCCAAAACAAAACTTGAGAGACCATCAAAGGAAGATGTCAGTGGGTCCTTCACACAGTGTGGAGTTCAATTACATAACCTGTTGCTACACAGAAATTATGGATATCAATGGTCTACTGCCATTTTAAAACAGCAATTAGGTATTAAGTAATCTTTAATAGTAATCTTTAACTTGGTGCTCTTCTTGAATACTAGGGTAAATAATGGCTTCTTTTATTGGAAGGCATAGATTGGCTAATGGAAGTTTGATATTAGTAGGCTTGGTGCTGGCTCTCCTGACATTACTAGGGGGATAAGAGGAGGTCAGACTACTCTTCTCAGTAACTTCCAGCTGCCCCACCACCCCTTTTCCCCTGAAGCTTTTTGAGTAGGGCTAAGGAGGAGATGAGAGGAGATTAGAGGAGATGAGAAGTGTTCCTGTTTTGAGGACAAAGACATCACTACAGAAACATATGCTCCTGCTTCTACTCATCAGGCTCTTGGACCCTACAGCAGGTGAGTGAAACAGGAGCTCTCATTCTTGTATTGATGCTTGTTGTTATGGCATGGCACAGAGTGCATTTACTTGGGAAATGCTGAGGTGACCGCCAGGCATGTGAAGCCTGAGGTGCTGGGGATGCCAAAGAGAGAGAACAGTGGGCACCAGCTCCTTTGCAGCGACGAGAGATCATTCTGCTCTTACCTCACAGTGCACACAATGCCTTTTGTCTTGACTGCTTGGGCAGATGTGAATGTGCAAAAAGTACTGGAAGTACAACCTCTACAGATGCAAAACCAATCTGTTACTCTTTAATACAACCTCCATCAAGATTTAGTTTCAGAAAAAAAATGCTTAAGTTGCAGCCTAAGGTGTAAAGCAGTGACAAAACCACTGCAATACCTGCAGCTCACTTAAACAAATATAGAAACTCAGTCTTACCTGGTTCTACCTCTCTCCATCCACATGCAGCTGAATCTCTGTAGCAGAAAAATCAGTAACACACCCACACCGAGTCTATACACACAGGGAAAGGGTATATAAAGCTTAGCTCATCTTCTGGACTGGAGCAGACATGGCAACACTCCCTGCACTAATCCCTAGCACACAAATACGCTGCTGTTTGCAGCAAAAAATTGGCTGTTCAAATACTTCACCAAACACCCGCTACTCATATGGTTCACTACACATAGCCGCAGGTTAATATATTCCTGTCTTAATTTCTCTTAAGATTTTGAGAATCGGGAGGCCTAACCTCAAGTCAGCCACTGTTTTTTCCCCCCAGTTATATTCATTTCTCACTCACCAGCCCCTCTTTATGCTGGAGTCCTACACTGACACCCTCAGCAGTGGGGTTTTAATGTTTCCTGACAATATCATGTAGCACGTTACATGCATAGAACATGCCGTTATATTTTCAGGCATCTTCTACCACTAATCAGGCTTGCACAGGTAATGACATCTTTTCAGGAAGCCAGATGCTTTTGCTGTGTCATTGCGCTTTTGCTGAATGTGGCCTGAACATGCATTTAGATTTGGAGAAAGAAAACAAACAATTATTTTTTCTTCTGTTCATCAACATATTAATAGTCCCATCTGCAGGTGACTTACAGTTCAGTGACCTCTATATTCTCACAAGAGAAAACCAGGCTCTCCCATCCCACTCCTCATGAGCACAGCCAGGTACGCGCTAGGCCTCTGCCCATTATGAGGACAACGTAGGTTGCTTCCCTGACCATGGAACTATATCTAGCCAGGCTTTCTGCTTTCTACACTTGCACCATAGTTTTCAAGCTAAGCTGTGTTCATCAAACGTGCAATGGAGAACTCTTGCTCTCCCAAAACCCACTTGAAAAGTACTGACACATGCGCTGACTTTAAAGTCTGGCAACGTCTTCTCTTCCTCCTAAACTATCAGTTAGAAGTGATTGGGGTATGTTATCAAAAACAACCATTTAGTCTGTGGCTACTTTCCCCTCTTTCAGCTATGGAATCTACTGCCATTCCGTATGCTCTGCAACATCCCCACAGCAGAAACCTCACACCAGCTGCTCTCAGCCCTGCCTTTGGTCTCCACTGCCTCGTCAGCCTGTGGTGCTGCTCTGTTGTCTGCAGGACAATCAACAAGATCTGGGCCCAACTGAGTCCAAGCAGCATTTGCAGCCATGACTACACAATTTAGCAAAACGAAAAAGGGACTTACACATATATTATCTCTTCAAAGCATTCGAAGAGATATCCAAGCCCATCATTCAGGTTTTCTTCAGCTGGAAGCTCTTGCACCACACAGAAGGTTTTAGTGCAAAACCCTCCCTCTGTCAAAAGCTGTTACCTTTCCCAAGTTACAGGGCCCACGGAAAGGGCCGGGAAACAGTGCACTCGTTTTTATATATGAGTGGAGGAACATATCTCTGCTACTTAAAAACACTTACAAGTGCGTTACTTCTCTGTAAAGCACGTGGGTAACTTCTCCCCAGTTTAGTGTATCTTCAAGTCAAGACAAAGTATTTTAGAGAACTTAAATATACAAAGTCTTCCATGAAGCATGTTGCCATCTGTTTCCCTGTCATGGAAAAAGCTTCCAGTGGCTCATCATTGGCAGTACGTCCTTCCTGAATATTCTGTCTCTCTCAATGTGAAATGTCTCTCTTGGTATAAAATTGTGAGGAATAAAGGGTCTGCTTCATCACTTGACAGGTAACAGCGGAAAAAAGAGTTGAAAAACATCATGGATACAATGCAGTGACAAGCACAAACACTCTGTGTTGTTCCCTGACCTTTCACTTCATTTTGAATTGCAAATGGATTAACGATAGCAAAAAGAGAGAGATATAAATGTACACAATGAAAAACTTTTTTGCTTCATCTCTTATAGGATGCGAACAGAGTTTAGCTGCAAAACCCAAGCCTTTACGCTTGAAAGTAACTTTTCATAATGAATCTAGAATGTGTAAAAGATGTGGGAAATCTGTTCCCCAGTTTAACATTAAACTGAAATACAACCCATCAGCCTTTAACTGGGAACATCTGGCAGAAAACTCTGCTGGTCAAAATTTACTAGCTAATAAAGACTGTAATGAATTTCCATGGTTAGAGAGTTATGCATGGTTTCTATAAAGGCAATCATGACACTACAAAGCACTCAACACTCAGAGCAAAGGCAAATATTATTTTGTAAGGCATGAAAGAAAGATACATCATTGCAATTTAAAATGAATTTTATGGCAATAAAATAATGTACTTTTTTTTCTTTTTAAATACAGAGCCCAA
Source organism: Calidris pugnax (assembly GCF_001431845.1). NCBI lineage: Eukaryota > Metazoa > Chordata > Aves > Charadriiformes > Scolopacidae > Calidris > Calidris pugnax. The sequence continues at coordinate 4,822,128 of NW_015090830.1, read as the reverse complement.
TTAAAATATAACCAAACCTAAACTTTCAAACTCCTTAAAGCAAGAGATCAGACAAATATGTCAAATATGTTTAATTTTTTTCAAAATAACTGATGGCAAAATAAAATATTTACATCACGTCATACTGTGTAAACATGTAACGTCACTGTACAAAGAAATATACATGCAAAATAAAGCAAAATTTAACTAAAACAATAAAGGAAAATAATACACAAACATAATGATATGAGGTTGGTACGAATACACATCCAGTTTTGAAGTCAGTTGTTTTCTTTTAAAAAGTTTCTGTACAACTTTACAAAAAAAACAAAAAACAAAAAAGGAATAAATAGAATACAGTGGAAGCCGCAAAGCTCAAAACTAACCCCAGCTAGGTTATGGCTTAAGACCCATATATCTAACTATTGTGGGATGTCGGCTTGGTTTCATTAAACATGGCATTTCACACAAACATAGATGACAACACACCCATATGAACTCCGTGATGCACAGAAAACCATCTCTGTCTTTTTAAATAGCTCACGTTAATATTACTTCAACCTTAAAAACAGCTACTAAGACAATTACATTACCTGCCAGATTCTCCTCATCTGACCACTACTTTCTGAATGTATTCTTCACCAAAGAGCACAAAATTCATTTGTTCATTTCACAGAAAGAAGTAAACACAGATTTGAAAATCCTAAAAAGTAAGTGTTTAGACTGATTTTGGGAAAGTCAGACTTTGGCATTTTGAATATAATAATAAATTTTAAAAAGTGTCACCCTACTTCTGAACAAGTTTGAGATTTGGGATACGAATCTCTCTTTTTTTTTGTTTTGAACAACCCTTAAAACTGACTAGTCTTGTCTAAATTCTATGCTAACCCTCATCTTAAACTAATAATGACAGTGTGGTAAAACACACCCACCCCTGCCCACCCAAAAACCCCAAACACACAGACAAAATCATAAAGCTCACCGTACTAAGTATGTGCTTTTTCTATATATTTATTACAGTTACAACAGAGGTCCTCATAAATAGTTGCATAAAATGTTAAAGCCACAACATTGCACATGATATGAAAGAAAACAAAATCCCAAATGAGTGCATTTACAGTATTTCATCCTGCTGTATACTGCTTGACAATCGGGTCGGCAAGCTGGGCCCCAACCCAAAGTCCTTTTCTAAGGGGACAGTGAGCACTGACCCAAACTGAAGACCCGCACAGTGGTATACCACCATTTAGGAAGGAGGAGGGGAAAAAAAAGGATAAGGGGAAGGGGGAAAAAAATTACAGACTGAAGGCAGGTAACAGTCTATATACAAGTAAGGCCTACATTTTATCAGAGCAAAACGATTCATTCTATTTGTATGCAAAAACTTTGAGGTTGGATGCACTTAAAAGCAGAGTCTGATCTCAGTGCACTGCTACGTGAGATACATACAGGCGAGGCAACTGGAAAGCTCTAGGACCAAGTGAAAACCGATGTTATAAATGGAGGCTGTACCAATGGGCAGCCATTTTGGTGAGTCTTCTCCAGGCATGATTTCATTTTTAACACCAGTGCTTTGAACATAGGCATTTCTTTCTTGAATAAATCTTGAAAACGGTAGTTAAGTTCACTTGCAAAATTCAACTCTTGTTTATTAAAAAAACTATTTTATTTTATTTTTTTTGCAGAAACCTGAATAAAATACTGTTACTGTATCGCTCGTGACTGCTTTTTGCAGAGTACAGTGCTATCGTCCTCCACCCCAGTGAAGTCTGCATCGCCAGTCCCCCGCGCCGCCCCGCGCGGGTCCCCCTGGAATGCGTTTGCACACGAACATTCGTTAGCAGCTGGTTGGCTCGGGGTTTGCTTTCCTCAAAATTCAAGTCAACAGCTGATTGGCAGGAGGAGTCTATCTCCAGTCTGATTGATTGGCAGGAGGAGTCTATCTCCAGTCTGATTGATTGGCAGGAGGAGTCCATCTCCAGTCTGATTGATTGGCAGGTGAAAGAGAATGAGAGAGAACTTCAGGCAAGGTCAAACTCTTGGCAAGAGCCTGCTCTGTAAGAAGTTTTTAATGCTACGGATGGGTCGAACATCATTCTGGTGTTTTCGCCGCTCAATGAACGAAGTCAGTCTGGATATGTCAATGCTGTCAGCACTTTTGCCATTCCCCAGCTGCAGCCATTGCTCCTGGAGGGCCAGTGCAGCCGAGGGACGCTTAGCTGGGTCATCCTGAAGTAGGAAGCATACAAAATCTTTGGCCTTCTGGCTAACTCCTTTGAAGTAGTCATCTGGGAAACTAAAGTCTAAGCGGCAAATATTCAGGCAAGTTTCCTCTACACTTTCATCCAGGAAAGGAGAGACGCCACTAAGAAGGACATACGTGAGCACTCCAATGCTCCAAACATCTGAAGTGAGGGAAACAGGATTTCCAAGAATAATTTCAGGAGCTGCAAACTCTGGGTTTCCAAGTAACTGGTGGATATAATACGTGGTATTGAGCTGGACTGCGTCTCCGAAGTCAGCCAGTTTTATTGTTGGCTTAGTGGAACTCTGGTCCACCAAAATATTTTCAGGCTAGAAAACATAAAAGCAAAAGTTAAAATGTCTTTTTTTCAAGTCAGATTAACACACATTTAAGGCTCCAACATTAGTGATTCCCAGCCACTGCTCTCAGCTCAAGAACGCAGCAAACATCTGCAAGCTACAAGGATTACTGCTGAAGGCCAGCTCTGCAAAGCTCCTAGGCAGTCCTACCAAGCCTTCCCCCAGACCAACCAACAGGCAGTTTCTTGCCAACTACAGTATGCAACGAATGTGTTTTAGCTGCTGGCATGATAATTTTTGCAGGAAATATAGTTCTGCCAGATAATACTGCGGATGTTCACAACAGCAGCTCTGCAAAGTCTTACAGGAACCTGTGTTTGAAAACATAAGCTTAAAGAACAGCAATTACAAATATAGGGTGAGTAAAGCAACTGCTCTATTTGGTTTATGACAGAGAGACAACAAAATCCTTGCATTTAAGACCATGTCAGAATTTTCAACAGAATTCAGTTTACTTGGTGATTCTTGAATGTAACACAGCTGCACAGATGGAAGTCAAGGCCTGTTAAGAGACTATGGCAGATGAAGATCCTGTTGGATGCACACGGCTTCAAGAGAACTGCCCCACTCTTGGTGAGCTGAGAGTGGAATTATTTTTATGGTCTTATTTCTGAAGCTACTGCTGCTTTAGCTGGGATCTTAGCAAAATAGGAGTGACTTACCTACAACTAGTTTTTAATTAGTTCATCTGTATGTACCCTGAGACTGGAAGAAGTACTGGTGAACTTGATATAGTACTAACAAAAATTAAATTTTGGGTCTCCATGATATGCAGAACCAGACTAGTTCTGCTTGGAAATCAGAAGCATGTGGAGGGAAGATGCAGGCTCTTTTTGCTTTTTATCACCATGACCCCTTTTGGCTGCAAAGATGACTCAGCAATGGTAAAATTCCTTATTATTCAAATACAGGTGGAAAAAAAGTGTAAAGAGTAAGTCTTTAATTAATATTCACATTAAGACTTTATATAACTTTTCCTACTAGAATGCATCAAATTCTTGTGGCTCAAGTAAAATTCCAAGGGTAGAAAAGAGGCCCAAAGAGGTTCCATTCACATAGATATCACAGCCCTCAGTATACAAAGATGAGAAACAGATTTGCAGGAATGAAGAAAAGGAGTCTCTCTCACAACAAACTCTAGGCTTCTTGAAGAAGAAATGGACTTCTGCTGCGAGTTTCTCAGAGAGTAAACAAACAAATGAATAAATAAGTAAAAACCAAACAAGACTGTTCCCATCCACAATTATTTCCAGCGCAAAGGACCACACAGGGTCAGCAAGGTTTAAAGAGAAAGCACAGGGAATTCAAAGTTTCTGCTTTGCTGGCTTGAGTGATCTAAAGTGTTCGGGGATGGAGCCCTGACCCATACCCTTCATACAGTCTCAAGCAATTCACAGTTCTATGTTCTCAGCTGTAAGTTTCCTAGAAGAAGAAGAAGAAGGGTTTTATGCCTGAAACGGTGCACACTGCCAGAAATCCCATTCATTCCTTACCTTTAGGTCCAAATGTGCTATTCTGCAGTTGTGAAGATACTGCACAGCTTCCAGAATCTCTCCCAGGTAGAGTCTGATCTTCCCTTCTGTGAGGTTTCCCCATCGTACGACGTAGTCTAGAAGGCGACCCTGGTCAGCCCTATTGGAATTACAAGGGTTATATTTTGGATTAATCCATAGATCAAAACCAAAAGAAAAACTTGGCAGGAAGAACTGTAGCCTGCAGTACTTAGAAGACAGAGAACTAGGGTATGAAGAGGAGATTTGTTATCAAGCTACCAGATCACAGCATTCCTAATTGACTTGTTCAACCACTTGATATAAAATAATTCCTGGACCTTCAGGCTAAGATAATCATCCACATATCAGTTTAATATCTCAAATTCTTTCCTTCTGAGTATTAAACTCAACATTTTAATAACAGCATCATACAACTGCAATATTTTACTTAGGTGTTTTCAAACTTCTATGAAATCTTGAAGTTCCTTATTCATAAACCACTATAAATGCCCCAGAAAGTCAGTGTAGAGATTGCATTTTACAGACAATGTTGGAGTTTACACACATTTCTAACACTAGTATGTAGTTGGTGGAGGTCTCAAAGGTATCAAGAAGGCCAATGAGCTGGGGATGCTGGAGATTCTGCATGACTCCAAGTTCATGGGTAACCTGGTCTCGCTTCATCAACTTCTTATTCACAAACTTAGTGGCTACTGCTCGCTTGGTTCCCTTCTGGTCACACTTCTTAACGACAGAAAATCTGCCCCTGAAATACAATATTGAAAGAAAAGAATTAACCAAGAGATGCAGCAAGGTCCTACCTTCACCTTGAAAGATATCCTGAGAGAGATCTAAATTTACATCTCTAATAAACTACCCTTACAGACCAGTTTCTGGACATAAACAAAAGTTTTCAGTGCATGAATCTTCTGCAAAATGTGCCTGTATAAATAATTATCTCCTGACAGACATCTGTTTTATTGCATTGCAAAGAACTCAAGTCAGAGTAGCATCCAGCTTTCAAAGGTTGAAACATTAAGTTGGACAAATGCACATTCTACTCATACGTACTCATACACTTTGCCCATTTTCAGACTTTTTTTTGCCTGTAACTGTCATCCCTAAATAAAAAGGTTTAGGAGAGCTTCACTACAGAAGCAGCATCAGTCACTGTAAGGCATTCTTACAAAAATAATAGCCCCTTAATCCATGATACCACTTCAGCCTAAATACGTTCTGTTTATGCAGTGCCATCTAGTGCTGGTGACATCTTTGCTTACTCATTTTGATTTAATACAATGCAATTCTAGTCTTTTAGGCTCATATGATAACTATTTTTCAAATAGAATTTCATTTTTAGAAAGAGAAGTTAATATTTTAACGTAGATAGCTTTGGAGCTCAGCATACAGAACGCACCTGCCAAGCTCAGCCACTTCACTGTAGAGGGAATCAAAGTTGTCTTTCCAGATTACCATGATCCCATCACTTCCAGGACCTAAAAAAGGACAGTACAGCCAAATTTTAATACACTCAGATACTTCTCAGAACTAAATTGTTGTCATCCTAACCAATGTATTGTTTCAGATGTTTACAAAAGGAGTAATATTTGGACTTCATATTCAGTTTGGGAATAGATTTCAGGAAGAATTTGCCTCAGTCAGACTGGCCCCTATCATTTTTCTTTTGTAGCTGAGTGTGTCTGTATTGAAAAGCAGCTCATGGCCTCATACTGCCCATCCTCTTGCAGCTCAGAAAGAAAATTCTCCCTGTAATAAACTACTTCATCAATGGTTTATAAAGACTACTACAGCAACAAAAGGTAAAGAGCACTCTTTACTCTTTACACAAGATAATGCACAAGAATTGACTACAATCAAATGGGAAGTCCTTCAAGTCCAGAGGACTGAAAAAGACTTAATGGTTTGATGTTGAAACCTTACTTTGTGCTACAGCCTTAGAGTTTTAATTTTGCTCTTATGGACTGGGGAAACAAAGGCTAGGATAGCTCCAGATAAACTGGGGCCAGAACTTCTTTGTAAAAGTATTAGTAGGGCTGAGTGGAAAGGCTAGCAAAATACAGCCGCCTGTCTTTTGGAGTCCAGTTGCAGAGTAACCAAGACATACCAAAATCTGGTTTAGTTTTGATTGAAAACGAACACTTACTTTTGGAAAAAGTCAGTAAGACCAAAGACTGTGGCTGAAAAACAGTAGTTTAGTCTACAAGACTTCTGTGACTCTGATTCTGGCATAATCACTGTTTGTACTGCTGTTAGGAAGGACGCTCATTACACGAGTTCCTTAAAGCACACAGTTTCAAACTGATTCTTGTCCATCGAGAGCTTTTTACTCCCCTACTAGAAAGCTTCCTCGGTTGAGATACCAACAGTGGAATCACGCTGCCCGCTGCCCTGTTAATCCCCATATGACACAGGATGGCAGCAAGACAAACTGGATTACACACAAAGCAGCCCAGGCAATGCAGCAGAACAAATTCTGTAGTGGAACTAATTCAGATGCAGTGAGAATTGTCTGTACAGGAATAAGTAACCTTGACAAGTTGAAGGAAACAAGAAAAAGAATAGGTATCTTATGTTATGTCTCATTATCAACAGTATACCTGCCACTGGGGAAAAAAAAAAAAAAAGTGATTGGATAGTGTAGCAGCTACCTGAAAAAAACCCCTTTATTTTTCAGGAAACATTAGTGTAAAGACCAAAATTTTATTTTCTGTCTCTTTTATATATTGCAACACATCCATCTTAGGGCTTAACTAGTGGCTGTCTTGGGTCAGTGAGCAGGAAGTGCCGGAATAATCACTACCTCAATATGTTTGGCAGTATGGCACTGACTGAGGCTGAGCTCGAAGCAGCAGCACTGATTACAAACCCCGAAAAATTTCAGATGAGGTTTTGGAAGGGATACACCTTTCATAGTCTGGTTTCAACATGCCAGAAAAACAGTAAAGTTTTTTTTGAAAAAAAGGGAAGAAAGAAGATATTTTGGAGAGGTTCAGGACAACTGTACCGGTCCCAATTATCAGCTGGGACAGACGTACAAAGACAGAATACAACACTTTGTATCTTATTTTCTTTTACATGAGTCAATTTGAGACAGAGCTATTTCACCTAAAATGAATGAATGAATAAATTAATTAATTCTGACCAATGGATAAATATATGGGCCTCTCAATAGATTAAAGGACCAGGATAGCATCAATTGTTATAAACAGCATGTAAGAAAGCCTGCTATCCTGCAGTCTCCCTGTGTTTTCCCTAATTCTAATAATGGAGGATCCTGAACACTAAGAGAAGAACAACTGAATGTACAAACACACACTAAAACATCCCTATGCCATCAAACACATCAAGTAAATTTTTTTTTTTTTTTTAACCTTGCTGCCTCCAAAACCCAGGCACTTTTCATCTTTGCAGGTTTCCTTTTTGTTCTCTTACAAACATTCAGGTTGTCTCACTTCAGGTACTAAAATATAATTTAAGTGTAGATCCATGATACAAAAACGAGGAACAGTTCAATGTTCTCCTAAATGCTATGGCTTCACAATTAAAGCAAAGGAGCATATTAAAATAAAGAGCAATGCTACTCCTTTCTTATCCGTACACTTTAGAAATTACACGTTAGCGTGATAACATTAATTGAGACTAAACTCAGAATGCAGATGATAAAATCACATTTTTAGTACGTCTGAACTAGAATTGACAGATAAGGTAAATGCCTGTTGACAATATTGTGTAGGAATCTCTGACTCTGTAGGAGTCTGTATGAACCTCTAACTAGTTACATGCTAAAAGTGCATCTATACCTGCTGAAACAAGTAATTATCAGAGACGGAAAGGTTTGTTATAATACTTCTTTAACAGAGGGATGCCCAAGAGCTGGGGTCTTCTCTTTCCTGTACTATGGGTACCAGACACTTTGAATGTAATTACATTAAAAAACCCAGAGAGACAGGCCTACCTAAAACTCGTAGACTGGCGGAAGATGAAACCGAACCCATATCGTTTGCAGCTATACACGTATAGATACCATCGTCTTCTGCAGTCACTCCAATGATTTTCAGTGAAGCCTCTCCTAAGTCACTGGGAAACACAATGGCAACCATTAACTTTATACTAATTTTACAAACCTTAAGGTAGAGAAATCAGACAAAGTTAGGTTGATACTGTTAATATTTCTTATCTCCAGACTCTGTCTCTCTCTGGACAAACACTATTAACCCTGTCCCTGCCACTTCAGAAGCGTCTACCAGAGTTTGAGCACTTTGTGCTCATCACAGTTGTTCATCAACTATCTTGGAATGTCCTACAGACTATTAGAAAAACATCCTCACTGACACTTTGCCTCAGCGCATCCCAAGCTCCATTGTGTTTGACAAAACAAATGCCTCCCCTGTTTCTTCCTGCTTCCTCTACTTCCTTCAAATATGAGAAGCTGTATTGACATAATGATCCATCATTGTTTTTTCTGAAAGGTTAGTTTTCATCCCTGACTCCCAGCATATAGAAGCTGATCTAACATTTGTACTTTCAGTGCTTTCATCCCTTGTATGAAAGCTCTCCCCTTCAATACAAAAGACGACCTCAGCACAACTTTGGAGACCTCAGAGTCTGGGAGAATTAAGAAGGACTGAAGTTTTCTGTCAGCCCGAGGGCAGAACAGCAATAAGCTATGTGAGATCACGGGAGAAAGATTCTGCAGGCTCTTCCTTAATCCTTCTCACAGCCGAACCCATCTTTTTATTTGATGGTTTGACTTTAAATGTCTACTTTAATCTCACTCTGTGCAATTCACTTTTAGTACTTTTTTGACCATCTGCCATGGACATGAACAGCAGATCATTTTATTTGCAAAAGTCCCTCACAAATGTGAATACTTGGCAAGTTCTCCCTACACTTTTCACCTCTAGGCTCAAAACAACCCTAACAATGTGTTATTCTTTCACAATAAGGCATATTTTCAAGATTTACTATCATTCCTATTGCGTTCCTTTGGATTCATCCCAGTTACTGCAAGTCACTTGACTGACTGAACTAAAACCTATTTGCTATGGTCTTCACCACAAGACTTAATTTCAGGGGAAAAAAATGAATGTGAATCTTAGGAACACAGTAAGATGACACCCCTCCCCAGCTTAAGAATAATTCATTAGTATTGTTTCTAAAAATCTATCAGCCACAGCCAGCCTGATTTAAAGGATATAATTCTGCAACAGTAACGAATCACAGCGAATCTAACTCTAAACTCATCTCAAAATAGCCCTGGATGCAGTAGCAAGGCTGCCACAATGCCTCTGCCTCCCCATAAAAAAAATGTACCCAATGAAAAGGAAAAAGCAGCAGCAGCAGGAGGTAAAAAAGAACAGTATAACATGCCATCAAGTTTGCAGGTAAGTTGGGCTATATCACACAACTTCTAAGAAGAGAATATACTCTTCTGGCTATTAATGAGCAAGTTTTCACAAAGGAAATCCTACATTCTGAATTGAGAACGTAATTCGTGAACATTTCTTCACACTCAAGTTACTCATCAAACAACATTTTCTGTATATAAAAGAATGCTTTTTCAGAAAAAACCCTCTTCTAACATGCAGTTTCACATTCCAAAATGCAGCATTTTCCCTTATTAATCAGGTTACCAGCTAGTCTGCTAGGTTCTATCATAGCAAAGCTAAAACTAGACAAAAATGTTCATTTCTGTGCTTCAACAATAAAGACAGTGACATTGCCATGTCAGTGGGAACCAGAGGCTTTTCTTTGCAAAATACTGCAGCGTGATCTGAAAACAGTCACCTCCCTCCAAAATGATGGTATGCTACTAATGGAAATAAGGGATTGGCAGGAAGGCATGTCACAACATACTGTTCTGGTTAAAGCACTAGGTCAGCGTCACAGAATCACAATGGCTTCTGCAATAGGTAATCAGAAATACCAGCTGAATTTTCTCTTGTTTTTAAAAATCAACTGAATATGACATTCGGGTACCTCAGCCATACATAGAAGTTACACAACATTTCCAGAAAATCACAGAATATTTCTGCCTGAGGGCAACCCTATCTTTATGCCTCAAAGCCAAAAGCTATCCTGTGCCAAGGGTACAAATAGAAAATAGAAGTTTCAGCAGTCCCTGTTGAACATTACACAAATTGCTGTACCTGTACGAAATGCTGTGATGACCGTCATTGCTCAGTGTGTTATGATCAGGACCTTTCCAAGTAACTGAAGCCTTGGGGCGACCACAGACTTTACACCTAAGCACGATGGTCTCTCCTGTCTCACATGTTACCTCACTCAATGGTGTTATAAACTCTGGGGGAACTGGAAAAAGAAAATGAATGGTATTAAGTCAATTGAAGTTAATAAATTTGCTTTTCTATTCTTTTCACTCTGCTTTATTAGACAAAGTAGTAAGGTACTTTAAATCTCCATGGTGTATCTACCCCTCTACCCTTGGAGCACATTCATGGTTTGGCCTCTTACTGGAGGTATCCAGAGCTAGTGAATTCTTCTCTGTGTGAACTTGGAGACAACACTACTGCTATGCCACGGATAACCCTGAAGCCTACCATGGTGAACCAAACACCCTGTTTATGGCAAGCTGAGGCAAACCTACAGTGGAAAGTACTGAAGGATGAGCTCAGCTAGCCTCTCTCTGCAAAAATCTCTTGCCAAAGGTAAGACAAAACACCTCACTCATCCAACTGAGGCACTGTAGCAGTTTCCCTTTTTCACAGGTGAAACTCAAAAAGTTTGGTTCTGTGTATTAAGATGAAAACCCAGTTTGGCTCTGAATCCAGAGGGCCACTATCTTTGTCCTGATCAGCCTCTGCACCGGAGAGGCTTTGTTTCCTAGGGAGCAAGGTTAAAAATGAAGCGGCTCCAACTCCTGGCCTAGTTATTTTGCAAATTCAGCAAGGCCTGACTTCCATACAGTCTCCATATAGAACATGTCACATGGTCCTTGTGGTTTATGTTGTTTTGGACTTGTGAACAAAAATGTGCTCCTCACATCTTAAAAAAATAGTTAATGAAATATGTCATATTTGTCTCCCTTATCCAAAATGGGCCTATGTATATTTTGATAGAAAACTCAGTTCCTGACATCAAGCAAATCTAAAAAACGTAAATACTGTTTTAATCAAACTGTATTTACTGCAACTATTAAAAATTAAAGCAACTTACCATCATAAATGTAATTGGGGTTGAGAAGCTGAAAAGGAGAAATTAAAGAATTAATGTCCTGATAACCTTATAATAACACTCTTTCTGCAGCATCTTTATGCTATATAATCTTTGAGCCTGCAAGTGTGATATCTTCCTGTTTTCAGATTTGGCAAACACTATCCATTAAAACCACTGTTACTTCTAATTCCTTCACATGAAATTCTGCTAGAAGTTACTTTTAAAGATATCACAACACAAGTTTTTTGAAACTACTACATCTTTGTAACGCTTACCTTTACAGAAACCTTGTTGGCAAGTCCTTCTCGGGATTTGCGGTAACCATTTTCTAGCTTGCCTTCCCTTTTGCCGTCTTTATCTTTTTTCTCAGATTTCTTCCTTAAACGGAGTGCTGTGTGCCAAGACGTTGACTTCCTGAGTACAGAACATTAAACTTTGATTAGTTTTTTTTCAAATCCATGTTACGTATTATACTCTCTAATTTAAAACAGCATTGGAAAAGTATGTCAAAATGTTATTTCATTGTATTAAAGTATACTGAAATGAAGTACCTTACGTACTCCATAAGAGATGCTACCTTGGTTAGACTGTAAGCAAGCCAGCAAGATTAATCTGTAGTTCAGGATTTCTTGAAATCATTGCTCAAATGTTAAACTTTCTATATGAAAATACAAACTGTCAATCAAACTGAGCAATGACCAGTATGAAATTTGTATAAAATACAGCCTATAGAAGCTTTAGGGCTAAGAACTTTCATTGCAGATTTGAGAGAGATCTTCCTAGCACAACCAGTCATTTTCAACAGGTTTCTGGGTCAAAGCAGAAGGCTAGGAACTCCGAAATGTTGTTTCACTGTTGTCCTAAACAAAGATGTCTAGCCCAATGACTCATTTTATTAAATAAAGCAGTAGCTATTGCTGCTTTTGTATCAGGTGTTCTTTCATCATCTTTCCCAGAAGATTGCACTACCACAACTTTTTAATAAATAATATATGCTTCTGGGCTCTTACTAGCTTGTATTTTGAAGTTTGCTAAGGGACCTCTCAAGTACTCATCTTCCTTGATGTTCATTTATTTCTCAAAGATCTCATCAACTTTTGGTTAAAAAGCCTTGTCTAAATTGGAAGCTTTTCCTCCTCCCCTTCTACACACATCCAGGTACTCACTTGATGGTTCCATCAGGGTTGTCAATGATGACTGCACTGGTATGCCCCAAGACATAGCCGGGAATCCAGCCCTCGGCTGCGGGGCACTGATCAGTGGCGGCTCTGAACACCAAAAACATGTTCTGTTGGTTGCTGGCTAGGATCTGCACGACCTCTCCTTGGTAGACATTTATCTCATCCTCCTTCACTGCCGTGTAATCGTGTGTCACCAGCATGGTGGAGATATTGCTACTGCTGCTACTTTCACTCTGCAAGTGTCAATTGGAAGCAGAAAGAGAGGGGAAAAAACAGAAGGATCAAGTTTAAAGTTCATGAAGATGACAGGCTGTTCTTGGCCTGCTACATTACCTGCATAATCCACGTAACTTAAGCTTTAGTCAAAAAACAGAGCTGCCTATGTCTATATATCTTATGCAAATTAGTTTGATCTTTGAAAACCTTCACATGGAGCTGCTGCAGAAATTTATTCCCCCTGCTCACTTTATACATAGATCTCAACTGGTCTTCCTTTCAAGCTCATACACTGAGCCTCGCATCTTCATCAGGAAACACAACTACAGTACAGCACGTAGGACTGTTTTTCATGGTCTTACAGCTGCAGTTACAAAATGATAATCATTACTTCAAACTCTGGAAAATCCAACAACAAAAAATACATCTAGTGTTTCCTAGCACTATTTGTCAGATCTCAGACACCAGCCTTCTGCACAGAAAATATGACAAGGTACAAAAGAACAAAATAGGTTTTGACAGAGCATCTCAAAACCACAAGGCTTGTCTCTGGTTGAATCTGTATAATCAGGTTTATTCCTTTTAACACACAGGATGAGGTAAATTTCTAAAATAAGAAATTATTCATTTCTTGGGCAAAACAGGCCCACTGAACTATCAGAATTAAGCTGGAAATCTCACTTTAACTGATTAGTGACTGAGAGCTGAATGTTAGCTGTTTTTCATACACTTTCAACTAGCGTTCATGAACGTTGTTTATTTCCCCACCGAGCATTTGCAGAAAGCAAATTATGGCTTAATTCTGGCTGATCAGGTGTACATTAAAAGCCATACTACTTTTCAGAACAAAAAGTCTTCTCCTGTCCATGAATCCACTGGCAATTATTATTTTTCAAAACTAAATCTCATTTTGTCTATTTGCATGCATGAGGTTTAATAAATGGAAGTCTATTATCAGACTATGCAACCTATTCCCTGAAATAAGATACTTCGTCTTGAAACAAGTTAAAACCAAAGTGAATGGCCTATTAATGATGTGACAGGAAGCATGTGTGTGTCCCCTTGTGTTTTGTCTCTGTTCTTACTTCAAACTGTTTCAGGTCACTACCAGGGAGGGCTCACTATTGCTTAGTGGTAGCTAAGTTGAAGAAGGGCATCGGTACCCAGCTGTAGCTGGAGACTACTACTGCTTATATAGCATAACTATATCTTAGTACCATGTCTGTGCTAGCAGTGAGTGGAAAGCTCGGCACACAGGTTTGAAACAGTGTCACCTTTTTTCTCAAAACTGTCCACTATTTCTCCCCTCAGTGCTGAGGAGATGCAGCCCGGGTCAGTGGACAGCACGGGACACTCCCAGCCCTGAAAACCACGTTCTCTTCCAGTCTGCTAATGGCCTTGCACAAGTCACTCCATCTCTCGGTGCCTGTGCTTCCCCATGAGTCCTTTGGCTAAGAAACCAAGACATTTGGAAAGGAACAGTCTCAGATTACTCATTCATAGCATGTTCAGCACATTGATGCTTGGATTTCCAGCCTGTACATTTTATTCTAGCTGGACTATTTTATTTAAATGGATCATCAAAGTCCATTCCATATTTTCTCCCCTATCAGGATAATGAAGCAAATGCTACCACAGAGAGATAGATGTCATCCTGGCTTGTTCCTCTACTAAAGGATATTTATTTTAATTCCAGATGCTGTATTTCTAGTGGTAGAACTCATTTTGTGTAGCTTAGAGGACTGTCTGCATGGTCTTTTGTATTAGCAAGCCCTGCCCCATTATTTAGGCAAACTGGAAACAGTAGAATCAAAAAGTCAGTCTCATTTTCAGTCATTTTCTAAATTAGGATTACAACTTGCTAGATTCTTTTAGCTAGATGAAAAACAAGTCTATTCAGAGAAAGCTGCCTTTGTTAACTCCTGTTAGACTTACAGGGCGAGATGAAGGGAAGGCTGAAGCTGCAAAACCAACCTAAGCCCCGAACCTTGTCCCACACACTATTCCTGAACATACTGTTTCTTCACATGCAGTCAAATTTTTAAAACTGCAGGACTGACCTTTTCTGAAGAATGAGAGATTGTGAATGGTCAGACCATACTGTTTCTTCACATGCAGTCAAATTTTTATAACTGCAGGACTGACCTTTTCTGAAGCATGAGAGATTGTGAATGGTCAGACCATTTCTTTTTAATAGTTAAGTCTTGAAGGATCATATTAAACTCTGAATATTTCTTATTTTCAACAAGGAATTTGTTAAATAAATTTGTTAAATAAACAAGTGCCTGGTAACTACTATGTGGCAAACGTTCTTGTGAATGTGTTTAAATCAGAATTCATTCTCACCACAGAAAGATAGCCTTTTCATTTGCCTTGCAAGGAAGTAATTATTCTTGCACAGTTAATGTTTTTCTACAGCAAGTTCTGCTGGTCATCACTGACCTCAATTATGGGATTAGAGGAGGAGGGAAAATCAAATTAGAAAAAATTCTTCCCATATTCCTGAAATACCAGCAAATGCAATTATTCTTCCTAGAAGTAACTTTTCCACAAGTAACCAACCGTAACCATGTGTGCATATAAATACACACATCAAAATAAACCTTCACAACCAGTTTTCTCTAGCGTGTTGAATGTGGTGTGGAATCCTGCTAAATATGGTCTAGAAATGAGGTTGTAAATGACGAATTATGACCCACTTCAGTTACCAAACTAAAAAAAAAATTAGTTGTGAAGCAGAAGGCATGCATTCAGATATTATGTTTTACAGTAAGATAAAAAGAAGCCATGGTGTCTTTGCTGAGATAGTATGAAAATTCAAGTGTTTTGAAAACTCGGTGCTATTCCGACTCTCCCTCTCTCTATTTTTAATGGAACGACATCAATTAATATTACGCAAGTCTTCTCTGCATATAAAAAGTACAACCATCTTGATTCACATCCTGTGCAGTAATTGCAAAATACTCAAATTACCCCAGATATTATATTATCATCACATTTTGCTAGACTGAAGGTAAACACAAGATAGAGCTAAACCAAATGAAAAGCTGAAGGAAGACTGGGATAAAAATACGACACATGCAAAGCAAATTTTTTCTTCTGAAGCTATTATAAAAGTAAGTGTAAGAACTAAGAAGTCAAGAAAGCTCTGTGTGTTAAACAGTTCTATAAAGAAATGCATGCATTTAAAAAAAGGTCTGGCAAGTTAGGTGGTTTGCAAAATTGGTATTGCATACTATTTGTGAAAGAGTGGAAAAACAAACATTGGTGAACACAACATTTAGTGAGAGAAAAATCAAATGCGAGTTTAAAAAAGAAAGGCACCGTAGCCTGCCTACCACATCCACGGCAAGTGCCTCCAACCTTTTGCGTTATATTCGCACATGCCTCTGTGATTGCTGTGTTGCATTTCCTGGTGGACGTTATTACAGAGAATGTGGATTCTGATGATACCCCAGCTTTCCGCACAAACATACCAAGCGTATACTAAAAGGTTGAATCTCCAGAGGCCCTAAACCAGTTCTTCTTACAAAGCAGAAAAGACAAGTGGAGCCGCTATTTGTTTTGGTTGTAGTAGAAGGAGGATTACTTTAGCTAGGTTTTGTTGGCCTATTTTGAGTGGATTGGAGGAAGCTTCCTTGATCAGACACAGGATTTAAAAAGAGAATGTTGTACATCAACTAAGGCTGAAAGGAGAGGGGGGAAAAAAAATAAATTAATAAAAAATAAAAATCAAGCATCCCAGGGAATGTACTGTAGATGTCTCCATGAAGTTAAACCTCAACAGGACAACGGTGGCGGATTTATGCGTGAAAGGGAAAAAAGCCCCAAGGCAATCTGCCAAAATCTTGAAGTCAGATTTAAGTGCTGGCCGCAATGCGTACCCCAAGGTGCTCTGGCTGCCACGCTTCAGCATGTTAATTATGTGCCTTCAAATTAGAGACGAAAAAAGCAAGGGGAGCAAGTTAGTACGTATCAGCCTAGTGATCTATGTTTTCAGCAGAGGCAGAAATTGCATCTAATGTTAGCAGTTGCTTTTGTGTCTGTATACATATCCATGGTTGTATGTATACATACACAGAGAGGTAGGCAATTTTTGTTGTTTTAATGTGCAGAAGAGATCCGAACAGTTGATTATTTCAGAGCAGTACAGCACTGGAGAGCCAGAAGTTAGTACGGAGAGTGATGGTAACGCACAGAAAGGGAGCATGGGAAGGTTTTAGAAGAGCTCGCAGGACAGAGGTGCTCCGCTCTTACCCCATTACTCTGGGTGGAGTGAACTGACTGCTCGCTGGTCGAGGAGCATGTGCTCATGCGGTCTGTGTCCTTGCTGTGTGAAGAGTGGCGGTGGACCTGCCGCTGCAGGGAGTCATTGTCCCCAGGGAAAGTGAAGGAGCCAGGGCGGCTGGCAGGGGATGCTGGGATGGAGCTCCAAAAGGAGCCCTTCTGCAGGGGGCTGCTGGGCGGAAAGGTTTCTTTGCCAAAAGGAGAAGGGAAAGTCGTGGAGAGAGGAGAGTTCATTGGTGAGATGGCTCCTGGCCTTGGCTTCCCAAGCGTCAGTGATCCTATGCTGTTTCTTGATCGACTGTCCTCTGAGCTTCCACGTGAGTCTTTCTGGGCTCCATCAACCGAGCCAGAAATGTTTCCCGCTGTCTTCCTGGGACTTTCAATTACTTTCATCTTGGGAATCTGCTCAGCTTCTCTCTGAGGACCATCCGGTTCTGCATTGGGAGGGTGCCTGTCTGGCTGGCTCAGGCCAGTTTCTAAGGAGGTGTTGTAGTGTGGCAGGGAGAGATTGTGAATGGACATACCTGACATCTTGTCTGCCTCTGCTTGGGCCGAGGCTGCAGAGGAGACCAGGACTGGGGAATGGTGTCTGACAGGCTGGGGGATCCGGGATGGCCGGCTACGGCTGGAGCTGGGGATGCCACTACAGCTGCTGGGGCCGCTGCTGTTACCACTGCTGCTCCCGCTGCCGCCTCCACCACTGCTGTGGTTCCTCTGGTACTCGATTGGGGACGTCAAGGCTGCAATGGGGGCGGGGGGGGAGGCGATCGGGGAAAGGAGGGCAGGAAAGGGAACAGGAACAGTTTAAAACAGGCATGTTTACTGGCAAAAGGGGAGTGCTGTTCAAGTAAGATAAATGCCCTTAGCAATGCTGGTTGTGCCATAGGTCTCAAGTCATTTTTCTACATCACACCTTCATGACCTGCTATATGTACCTCTATTAAAGATGGAAAATCTGAAACCAGGGAGAAATGTTTTCCTTTAGGATCACATTGTCAGTCAGCAGCCAAGCTGGGAAAAAACAGGCGTGGCTCCAAATTCTCAGCTCGTTGTTCCATCCATTACAACTTTTTTTTTTAAAAAAATCTAGATTGGGGCAACAACCGATTGATAAAAAAATACAGCAAGAACCTTCTAGTGTCACAGCAGAGACTATCATCTTCTACTTTTCTTCTGCAGAATCTGAGTGTTGTTGCCACAGTAAGACGTGACAACAATTGCCACCAAAATAACATAAGCAAAACATATTCTGAATAGACGCTTAAACTGACACTTGGGTTTAGCCTTTAAAGGCTTGCATTTGCTTAAAAGGAGTACATTAACTCTCCACCTCAACGGATGGTGCCAATCTTGACTCACTCCTACAAAACATTTGGAAAATTTCACCAAAAGAACACCATGTAAATGCAGACTACCACTCTTATAATAAATGCTAGCATCTGTTCTGAAACAGAAATGCAGCACATATCCCCCAACTGTTCTGTATTAGCTCAGGAAAAAGGAAACTTGCAAATTATTTCAAAGCCAAGAAACAACAGATGAGAGAGAAGTCGTTCAATTATGAACTCAGAGGGAGAGGAAATAATTTACCATTTAAAAAGTTGCGCTGGTTTTCCAAAATTTGGTTAATTTCATGTATCCATAACTGGCGGACTCCTGGACTAGCGGAATGCAAAATAAAGGTCTCTGTGACATCGCCCGTTCTTGATGTTAGTGCAAATTTACATGGATCGCTGTCCACATTTTCCTCCAGGGAAAGGCAACTCACCTTCATGAAAAAAAAAAAAAAGAATTTACCTTGTGTATTTTATGAGAAACATACCTCTAAAATCTCCTACTTAGGAGCTCATAGTAAGATCTTCAAATGACAACCATTCCTTCCTTCAGTAAAATAATACAACGAAATGAAGGATTACAGTAAACTAAGTGTTAGTGTACATCTCACTAACACGCTGTGCCTGAACAATCTCCAGCTGGTCAGTATGACCCAGTGTTCTTCATCTTCCCTCACTCTTCCTTCGTGTTATTTAAAACACTGAGCCTGCTGTGCAGCTCTACCACTGGCCCACGCTGAAGGTTTCTGCTGCAGATACAGCAATGCTTTGGAACAGGCTGTCCAGCCAGTGCTAAACAGGATGTTCAGCTGGCAGGCAGAGCACTGAGGGAAGTTAAAGGAAGCAGGGTCCACTCAAAATGCTTCATGAGGAGGGCTAGTGGGCCCTAATATCATCAGGTTTTGTTTCAGGCAAAGCTTGAAGTGGGGGTAAATGCTTTTTGTTTGAGGAAGAACTGACGTGTCTAAGAAGGTGGCACTACTTACAAATGTCACCTACACATCTGGACTGATTTTAGCTGAAACTCAAAAGAAGGCATACATAGAGTTATTATCTTTCTTTGCAATGACTTTATGATGTGGTATACACACAGTAAAGAGCTGACTAAACTCTTTCTGAATGCTCCTCCAGCCTTGTACAAGAACCTGCTTTGGTATGCTTCACATGGGAAGCATCAGAATGCTGGGATCCAAAGACTTCTATTTATCAGAGTAAGCACAAATTCAGTAGGAAGCAACTTCAGGAAATGACTGATCGCACATCTAGATGTCACTAGTGACTCCACACTGAATCAGAAACTGTTACCTTATCAGAGAGTTTGTGCAGGAGGACGCAAAGACTCACACACAAAAGTTACCTTGATACTGTTTTTAAACAAGAATCCGGGCATGGAGAAACCTTTCTTTTTATCTAGCAGCTCACTGAAAATGACAATCTGCTCAAAGAGGAAGACCCGTCTCTCCTTGCAGCGTGGCAGAAGTCCTGTGTCCTGGTCTGTAACCAAGAATGTGTCCTGGAGCAGGAGCTTACCCTGGGCTACAATTTTACCCTAAAAACAGAGACAAGCAGAAAAACATTTAAGTGCAGTTCTTAATTTCTTTCCCCAATCAACCTTTTTGAGCAGATGCTTATGCCAAAATACTTTGGGTAGTTACCAATTTCTGAGTGTCACTGACTGTTATTCATTCACTGATCCTCCTTGTACACAAAACATTCTTGTGCCCTTTCTCTAAAACCAAACATCATCAAAGTAACATCAGTGCTTCCTAGATTTTGCAGGACTTAACTAGCCTGACTGACACAACAGGTGAAGTTTCCTACGAAAGTCCTTTCCAGCGCTAAGACTTAATTTTTCATTCACTGTTTTTTTTTGCACCAGCTAAACAGATAGTGACGGAGCACCCTACCTCATTTCTCCCCACAATATCAATGGTTAGTCTCTAGAGAACCTGACAAAACCTCCAAGCAAAATCTCAGCCAACTTACATCAAATCCTTGCAGGCGGCCAACATTCATCATGTCATTACACCGTTTTGGTACTATACACATGACCTCTACAGCTCTCTGTTCAAGACAAATAAAAAGTCAAAGTTTCATTTTCCAAATGAGTTAGCAGCATAAGATTTAGTTTCATTTGCTATGGTTGCTTTAGAACAGAAATGTGAAAAGTAAACACTTATAATCACATTCTACAGATGATTAGAACAGGAAAGTGACTCTATCAAAACAAGAGAAGTTCAGAGTAAAGAGCATTCAGATCACTAAGAGAAAATGTCTCAAGTACCTCTAGTTCTGTTGTGTCAAGATTAGCTTTCTTAGAATATTTGAGGAAGTCCTGAAAAAAAAAAAAAAGAGTTCTTTTCTCATTAATTGGCAAAGAGAAATCCTAGAAAATCTGAATTAGCTATCCTCTGAGAATGACAGACTGCAAAAGACACAAACATTTTTTCTTTTTAAAACTCGTTGCTGCAGTGCTTGCCTCCTCTTAATTTTTAAGATTTATTCACCATTTTGCTTTAGCTCTTACAGAAACATGTATTAAGGTAATGAACTCCATGATACACAGGGTTGCTCTTCAGTAAACATTTATGTGATATTAAGATGGTTGCAAATATAGATGGAAAAGTTGGGATAAGTCCCAGCAACTCTCATCACATTTAAATCTGAAAACAGTTAGGAGATCCCTCTTGTGTTCATATGACACTGGTACAAATTCTAAACATTTCCATGTCACTGACTTGAGTTCATTTGGTTTTTTAATGTTAAAAGAAAAAAATGAAGCTCTGCCCAAGCTGTTTATGGCAATTTTTATAACCATCTGAATATACTTAGAAAAGAATGTTACTTTCTAATGTGGGTTCTGTTTGGGTGGAAAAGAATTAACAATATTGAAAAAAGAAAACATATTCATTAACACATATATGAAATCCTTCATCTCAACATCACTTTACCTTTAGTAACAGCTGGTATTTCATAATTCTCTGCACAGGTTTTATTAGTAAGTCAGTGAGCTGAAGTCTGTGGCCCAGGCGTTGCTTTAGATCCTGAGGGTTGTAAAATAAACACTTTTTGTTTGTTCAGTTAAAAACAACTTTGTTTCCTTGACTTAGAAACACAGCAGGATATAATAATGAAATATCAAGGATATAACAATGGCTATCAGAGCAGAAATTGGCAAAACTCAGAGCAGAATCTAATCTTCAGTTAGCAAAAGCTGGAGTCCTTCCCCTTATCTGTATCAGCTTTGTTTCCAAAGTATTCCTCTATTCCTCTCTTCAAGCATCTTCCATATCTTTTTTGGAAAAGGTTGTATACTGAAATGTAATTTTTTGATCACAGGTTGTATATAGTCTATTTTTGACAATGATGTTTGCTCATCCAAAATTGCCACTTCCTGCAAGATGGGCTGTTAACTGCCTGGCCTACAGCTAGTAAGGATGAGGCTCTACTGATTAATTAATATCTTATACCTAAACTTTCGTTTTCTTCCCCTAGAGATTAATACATCTCTAGGAGCCTGTATCAGACCTGAGAAATCACAACAAAAATGACAAGAAATTATAATTTGAAACAGTAACAATGATACGTGCTGGTTTTTTTGAGGGAGGGGAGGGAGGAGGAGGGTTTGGGGTTTTTTTTGCTTTGGTCAACAGATCTGATAATGCTTATGATTTTTACACACTCTTCACCTTGCATATATCCTCTCTCAGGAACTTACCTCAAAAAATGTATCAATGTATTCCGAGACAATGTGCTCAGACTTTGGTTTGTTTTGGCAGTAAACTATGTACATGTGCAACCTTCTCTCCTAGAAGAACAAAGATACAGAATTATACGTTATCATCAAGAAAAAAACCCCACATGCGAGACTGAAAAGAATTATTATCATAATAAGTTATTCGAAAGTATAAACTTGAAAAGGTCTTTTTGCAGAAAAGAAGCAGCTATGTATGCAGAAACTACAGATCTGAAAACACATTTATTTGGGAATATGATGACTACTTTAGAAAGGCAACAGAAGTAAAAAAAATTGCCACCGTTACAACTACTCCTGAACAGGTGTTTAGAGATGATAGCTCAGCAGGTCCCACAGTAAAATTAAGTATGAAAATGGTTATTTTTTTTCTTTCAGCAAGAGGAATGGATGGAGCCTTTGAAATATCGTATTTTTTATTTAATTTTCATAATCTGATTATTATTCTAGTGTATCAATGTTCTCCTCCTGTTTGGCTCCTGTACAGGGTAGTTAGGAGAAACCTCTCAAGTCTTCTATTTGGTATTAGCTGTCCTATGGGAGTTTAAGAGAGGATATAGGTGATGTAGCCTGGAAATGCTGGCACTAGTGTTTTTAAACTCTGATTCTGTATTTCATGTATGTGCTTTTAACACCAAGGCAACAAAACTGAAGAGAGAAAGCATAACTTCAGTCTTTAAGATTCATTCTTGATGACTGACCTTGCTGGTTAAGAAACACAGACATATCATATGTCTATTACCTACTCCAAAATCTTTATCATTTTGCTAGGATCAGTTTGCTGTTAGAGGCTCGGTGCTCAGAGACTGACGGGTTACTGATCAGTGAAGACAAATGGAAAGTAAAGAAGGAAAAATGAGATGGAGATTGAAAAGGACACAGAACATAGATTAGGAGCAGGAACTGAATCGTCATGTTCTAGCTGATAGTCAGGGTTTTGCTAGAGGATGTTGTAATAGCATCACAGCTTGCCTTCCCATCTGGAGTGATAAGGCTGCCTTTCAAGACAACTCAGTCACAAGTATACCAGGAGAAAGTAAAACACCAATCAGAAACAGGAAGTTACTTCCTCCAGGTTTCCTTTTTTTTTTTTAAAACAATGTCTCAGAAATGAAACAGCTCATTCCTCATCATTAGTCCAGGAATCAGGCTTGGCTTCCAGTGTTACTATTCCATTAATGTTTGGTTCTGTGCACTTTTGCTACCCTGGTATTGACTTCAAGCACTGACTACAGGGAAAATCTGAAAGCCATTAAATCTGCTTTAATCCAGTCTGTCTTCAGTCTTTGCACGCTTGTGCAAATAGTCAAATATAGCAGGCAAGTCTTCTGCTGTCTTACATGATTTGGAGTATTTTGAGAACTCGCCTGAAACAGATATTAAATTGTATTTCTACACAAAGAGACACCAAAATGACTGATTAGTGGCATGTCTGATGTGTCCTGAATTTTGATATCTAGTTTCTAGATAACTAGTTCTTCCAACTTCTTTCTGAAGTGTTATAATATCCACTTGTATCACATGGCCATTCCTTTTAATAAATAAATGACAAGTGGAAAACCAGGGACTTGTATAAAGCTATAAAGGGTACTGTGTTGGACTAAAATTAACTTTCTGGCACTCTCAATTCCTTCCCTAAGGGACAACAGAGAAATCTCAACCACTATCGTGATTCTCAGAAAAGGGAAGGATACGGAACTAGAATGCACTGAAACCAGAAAGAAGAATGAGCCTCTTTCCTATTTTTGTTTCCTATGTTCCAAGGTACTGCGTGGATACCTGGGATTAGATGGCAGGTGTCATATGAAATGACAATTCCCTTGCACAGAATTGGAACTGAATTGAAAATGGGGCCCTCATTCATATTTCCTCTTCACTTGAAGATATTGGGAATAAAAACTAGAGCATTTACTTAGTCTATTTGTAAGCTCTCTCTCCACCTCTTCCAGTGAAGAATATTTTATGGCATTTTCTTAATTGCATTGTACCATAGATAAATCCTTAAGAATCAAACATGTTAGTCAGTAGCAACAACTGGGGTTTGCCAATGAAGATGTTTGCACTTACATGCTTAACAAAGAGGGATCCCAGCTTTTCTGGATCTTCAAGGCACTTCTCCAACTCTCCTAAAAAGAAGCTGAACATAAACAGAATAAGTACTTTTTTCTGATAGCACTCACTGCAGCAACAGGTAATTGCAACACAACGTTGTCTTACTGCAAGGTCCACTTTGTGTCCTCTGTCAGCAGCTTTGGATATTCATGTATGTCCAAAATGACAATGTTGGAAGTGCAATATTAAAATATAGTTTTCCAAAACAACACACTGAATCCATGCCAAGATGAAAAAATACTGGTGTTCAGTTCTTTAATTTCATATATTGATTGAAAATTTTCTCCTTCCTAGTCTGAATGCCTGAGGTGCCGATATTGCCACACTAACACCTTAACAAATTCTCTAGACTGCATTCTTAGAGGAACCATTTTTGAAAATAAAGCCTCAAACAACATACAAACTTCTGTACATAATATTATCCATACTATAGATTCTCAGTTGAAGCACTTGTTTATATAAGCATCCTTGTTTAAAGCAAATCTTCATACCAACATTTGTAAGCTGAACCTACAGTATCTAAAACTCAAAGCAAGACCAACTGTATTTACCTTGTATCTGAATATTTGAGGAAAAATAATAATTTCTTAAAGTCAGTCTAGTACTTTTTAGGTAGAATTTTTCAGCAGATGGTTTTCAAGTTAATACGTACTCTCTGTGCCAGTCATAAATCTGGTGAATATTTCCAAATACAATCTTGTCTTTGCCTTTCATGTCATCGGGTACACCATCTTCCTTCATAAGTGCCATATAGCCCTGCAACCGTCCAAGGAAATTCACTGTGAACATTTTAACTTAAAAAAAGCGAGATGTCTTTTAATCCCCTTTTTCCCAGAAGCTTTCCAAATTGTCTGTGCAACAGCTTGCTTAGGACACAAAACCAACCCAAACCACTGCTCTGTAACATAGCATAACATAGAGCACAGACACAAAATATCACAAATTGGCTTGAGGTTGTCTACCCAACACTGCCCAGTGCTAGAAAGATGACTTCACGTGAGCTCATTTAGTCTGTGTGAACAGGCTCAAAGCATAGAGGAAACTTCTACAGCCCTTCTCCTTATTGTGCAAAGCAGTTGCAATGCTTTGCCAGGTAGGGCTGTTACTGGTTTCCGGTCTCCTTTGCTCAGTGTTTGGCGTTTCAGTCATCCGCACTAACCCTGCACCAAAGCCTGCTGAGGAAGAAAGCAGCTGCACTGCATATGGGACTACCACCTGCAGTAATGAGCAAACCAAACACCAAAAAACTTGAAGATCAATTCTATTAGCAAGCATTCTAGCTGCAATAAAGTTCTTTTTACATTTTCCTTTTACATTTTCCCACAGTCCTGTCTTCTTGTTTTTGGTGTATATGTACTCATCTCACCAGGTAATTCTATCACATTGATAGAGCTGGGAGTGCTTTTTAAATTTTGGAATATTCATGCAACTGTATTCCTTCTATTTTTTCCTAATACTTCTATTCCTAAATAGCTAGGTCTGGTTTTAGCTTGCAAAATTTATGTTTTGATGTCTAGCATTTTCACCAGGAATTATTTTGTTAGTTACAAAAATACATCTGTTCATAGCCTTCTAGTGCACCCTTTAAATACTGTAAAAAGATTATCACAATGCTGATCTTTCTTTCTTTCTTTCTTTCTTTCCCTCCATTTAAAACAGAGTTTAAGAATTGAACCTTGTTCAATGTCATGCTCATTCTCTCTACTCTTCCAAAAGCATTTTATTGTAGCTGAAGACTGAAAGGAGACGTGTGATGTTACCTCATTTTACAGAAGGGGAAACTAGGAAGTCTAAGACAAGCCCAGCAGTAGGAGAGGAAGCAAGTCTTTCAAATCCAAGATATTTGCTCTATATGCTGAGCTATAATGCATTTTTAAATGTAGCTGTGCTAAATAGAACCATTTAGTCTAAAATACCGTTAGGCTAGATGTAGTGATCTTAAAAACTGATACTCCTCAGAAGAACAATAAGGTGGGCACAATACAGGAATAATGAATGGAATAAGATTTGATGCAATATTTCTATTATGTTAAAAACCTGCAGGAGGGAAAAATCAGAATGCAAACGTTCACATTTTCATGTCTTTGTTTTGAAAAAAATGGTGAGGTTCAAGCTACATAGCTGGTCAGTACCACATTTAAAAAAAAAAAGAAAAGAAAAACCAAGAGAATGAAAAAAGTCATACCTCAACTACGTAGCCTAGATCTCGTACATAATCTCGCTCTGTCTCCACTAATTCCTGTAAGACATAGCTACAATGGAAAGAAAATGGTGAACACATATTTCATTTAAAAATGAAACAGATTTTTAAAAAGGATTGATGCCAT
The DNA here is from genome assembly GCF_001431845.1 of Calidris pugnax. Lineage (NCBI taxonomy): Eukaryota > Metazoa > Chordata > Aves > Charadriiformes > Scolopacidae > Calidris > Calidris pugnax. The sequence continues at coordinate 4,795,644 of NW_015090830.1, read as the reverse complement.
ACAACTTTTTACATATTTGTAGACACATATGTTTGATAAGTAGAGCTGAAATGGAAGAATTAATGCACTTTCTAAGCAAGATGCTGCTTGGACTTTGGAACCGGAACAGGCTTGCTTCTGTTTATCTGAACTCAGATGTTTTCTTATATGTGTCATTAAAATTAAACATTTAACTATTGTTTAAAATAAAATGCCATTACATCTCTGGTCTGGAGACTCTTAAGTATATGAGCTGTTATTTCTACCCAGAGATTTAAATAATTTTGAAACCAGGCATGTTTTTGTTCTACCATGGTAACAGTTTACTACATAAAGAAATTAAGCATGTGGTGGAACAGAACAAGGGCAATGACTAGTATTTTGAAGCCTAATAGCCCTCTGATAAGCATCTTCCAGAATAACTGAGACTGACGTGTGACAGAAGTCAAACATCGAATGACTATAATTAAAAATCACAGGAAATTTAAACTGTAAATCATGTTGGAGAAAAAAACATTTTTCTTTGCATAATATGACTACATGCTTGACAGCTAACACAAGTCCTCCCCCTTTCAGACAAACAGCTTCTGTTGCCAGTTCAAAGTGGACATTTTTCAAACATTTCGTTTCTCAAAACATTGCAAAAAATGGAGTACAAAATGTGGTCTTACTGTCGTCTTTTTAAGGAGCTGGATTTCCTTTCTTCCATCTCGTCTATGGGCGATGAGGAGGAGAGAAGGGAGTTATCTGAAGGGTTGAAGGATGGACTGCTGCTGTCACCCTGATCTACCAACAAGGAACTTGGACGGTCCTCCAGGGCCTAAGAAGGTGTTCAAGACAGACAGCAACAGTGATTTATTTCCCATTTATTCACATGACATGTTTACATGCAGCTGTATATGGGAACCTATGGGAGATCAATTATTGAAATGCTTCTTGGCAAAGGAGATCTCAAGCTTCCAGGAAACCAGCCAACAACTTAGCTTTCTAAGACAGATAACCTAACATAAATGTGCATTTGAGATATGTCAGTCTTTCCTTCACAAGAAAAGAAAGGAGTTCAGACTATCCTGTATCCTGCTTAGGATGTAAGTACTTCTATTGTTGAAGTGTATTGCCAGGGATTAAATTACATTTGTCATACTTTAATTCTGGCATATGCAAGTAGCTTTCAATAATAAATAGGACATCTTTAAAGGAGATCCTTTGGGTGTTACATTTTTTTAACACAACAGAAGTGGCACTCTTTGTCAGACATTTAGTTTATCATATTAACTAGCCAAAATACTGACTCATTGAAGAAAATAAGGACTTCTACACTGTCAATGTTGCTTTGAGCTTCATGACAGTTCAGATCCTAGGAAAGAGACCCTGTCTCTTCTGCCAGATACAGTCTCCCTAGCATGGACTCCACAGGCTTCCATTTCTATAAAAGATGGAGAAGCCATGTGAGAAATAATACGAATGATCTTCTATGAAGTATTTATTGGACTTCTTCAAATCAAGTCCATAATCTTGGACAACGCTACAGTTATGTATCACATTTTCCTTGCATGTGACACACCCTTTAATGCAAGACACATTTACTTCACCAGGGTGGGGTTCAGCTGTAATCTTTTTTGTTTCCCTACAAAAAGTAAAAACCCAATAATGATATGACTGGCCCCAAAAACCAGGGGAAGCTAACCCTTGGCTAAAACTGTGAAATGAGAACATCTCCGCCAGGGACTATATGCATGGATCATTAAGTTATACCCACTGCTAAGCTGCCTGAAAGACACACGGACTATCAAACTTTCCATTTACAAAAGACCTTGTTGAATTCTCCCATAGATTGCTTCTTATTCACCCTTCTGGTGCAAAAGAAGTAAAAAGCAACGTTAATAGTCTGAGAGAGTGCAGCAATTATTTCATGCAGTAATGTAAGTAAAATGTAAGTCTTTCTGAATGTGGAAACATACAATAGAAATTAAAATTTCTCATTCTGAAATTCCAAGCTGCTTAGATTTAGAATGAGCCTGGGAAATATCAACCTCTGGTAACATGGGGTTGCCATGCTGCAATTCTCTGCAGTTTTCACAGTGGCACTTCTACTATGTCCAACAGGGTCTAATACTGCAAAGGCCAGACCAACAGGGTTTATGTTAAAAAAAAGGTTTTGAGGGTATCACAGAATTGCTGAGGAACCTCTTGAGACCATATAGTCCAATCTCCCTGCTCAAACAGGGTCAGTTAGAGCATTTTTTCCAGTACTGGGTCAAGCTGGATTTTGAATATGAAGGAGCTTCTGCCTGGAATTATCCATGCACCCTATTGTTTGTCAATGACCATCTTCAGAAAGACAGAAATTTTAAAACACAGGAACTTAAAGTCGACACAGATTCCTTCTACTTAATTTGTTAGCAAACACTAAAAAGCAATAAAGGAAGCACTAACATGCAAAATGATCCTTTTACTCTTTTACTTATTTCTTCATTATCCCTTTGCAGGTAGATAGCATAAATGTTTCTGTGTGGGGGTTATCTGCTTTATTGTTGAACCTTGCAAGATTTGCTATGAATTTAAGTTTCAGGGAATCTTCTCATCAGGCTAAGACCCTGGGGTTTTGCATTCATTTTACTAATAGGACACACATTTTCTGCCACCTCCTCACCCTCTTATTTTTTGCTTCTCTATACATAGCCATTTACCTACCTACACCTTACAAAAGAGGGTGTACAAAATGACCCATACACAACCTAAAAAGTGACTTTTGAAACAGGCTTCATTTTTTTGCAAGTCAAAGTTCCTTTAAATAGCAAGTCGGGACTTGAAGACAAAACTTCTTTAAAGACATAACATCTGCCAGTCAGCCTCACCATTTTACTTTTGACGAGCTCTTCAATTGCACTGACTAGTTCTGCAGCACTGGGTGTCTCGGAGCTGGTCGGCCGTACCAATAATCGAGAAGATGTCTGTGCAATGACACAAAGGAAGGAGAATCCCAGAGTTAGCCTGGTACATGCTCAAGGATCAAGAGACCTCCTTCACTTCTCTGTCAGACAAAGGTACCCAACAATAACTGTCAGTGTAATATAACACTAAGATCATCCCTTCCAACTTGGGCAACCGGAATTGGAAATTTTAAGTGACCCCCACAGAAGTTAAATGCTGGGATAAAAATTCCTGATCCTATATGCAGTAGAAGTCAAGGAAATATCCTTCATCTTGCTGATAATGCCTGACAAATAGCCATAAAAATCACCTGAGCCAATTCTATGTACAACAAATAGCTTGTTAATGTATTTTATTGCTGGTTAAACAAAGCAAAAACTGCAGAACAGTAATGGGAACCAAGAAGACTTGAATAAAGGAGGAAGCATAATTAAGAAAAAAAAATACACCAGTAACTGAGGGGCATTTACTTCTCTACAGGAGCTGGGGTATACTGCCCAGATTCAGATGGGAAATTGAGCTCACCATTCCTTGTGCCATCCATTTTCCCCAATGGTATGTGTAGAGCACAGAAGATCTCTGGCCTCATAAGCTATAAAATGCCAGTTTATAGATACAACTGAAGGTAAAAGGTGTTCACAGTAAAGGATTCCAGGAGAGGGCCATCAAATTCAGCCTTGGTAATTTGCAAACAGAGTTGTTTGCATATTACATTTATCATTAAATAACTGGAAACAGGGTGTAATATGAACTTCACTTCATATTACGAACAGCACAGTGAACGTCATGTAGCACAGGGTAAGCTGTCCTGCAAATGTTTCCAACAAACTGGACAAAGGAATGGCACGTATAATGACTTAACACAAGAGGTTCTGCTCAAATCAAGCATGGGTGTAACAAGGCTCCCCATAAGTCAATACAAAAAAAAGAATATACAGATTTTTAGGTAGTTTGCCTTGCATTCGCCTTATTTGGAAAGGAAAACAGGGGTTGGGTAAGCAAAGGAAATACAGACAACTTTAAATGGAAAGATACGGGAACTGAGCCAAAGCAGAGACAGAACACAAGTCAACATAATGCTGCATCAGAGTTTACAAAAAGAGAAAACAAAAAGCAAAAATAATTAGTTTCATATTAACATAACTGATCTTGAAATTTTAATACTGTTTATCCAAAAAGTAAATGCAAACAACTTGTAAACTGCCATCAAATGCAAATCCATGAAGTGTGCAATGATTCTACTGAACGAAAGAATGCATACTGTGCAGATGAGCTTTTAGGGGAGAAAATGGTTGTGTTATTTAGTGATATTAGACAAATCAGCATGGCCTAGCACGTGGCGTTTGCATGCACACCAAGAACTGAGCAATCCCAGAGCTAGCGTGTCTTTTAGGCAATTGTATGCTCCTGACATCTGACTGTTGACCAGGTCTTTAAGCTGTGCTTGTATGTGGGTTTTCACTGTGGGTAGAGAGCTCAGCTTAGCCTTACAAAACACTGTTAGTGTTGGAATCAGGCTTCGGTCAAGGTCCCTTTTCTCTGTTATTCCTCTATGGGAATATAAGGGGTGCGACTGTTGGTAAAACTTCAGAACTGGTTGGTTTCCAGTTCATGTGGTTATATCGCGTATTATCTGAAAAAGGAGGAGCTGCACAGATGAAGCCTGCCTGCTGACCTTCCCCATGATCTACTCTGGGAGCAGAATACACCCCTTGCCCAGAAAACAAGGAAAGGAGGGAGCAACTGAGCACACGAAGGTGTGAGATGCTGCTGGAGCCCACAGCAGGCTGGGCAGGGAGAGAGAAACCCAGCGAGCAGGGAGTTTCCAGCACGGAGCACAGACCAGGAGCCCTGGAGAGGAAGAAGCGCTCACAGTGAGGCACAGATGAAAGCCAAGCCTCTGAGGTCACAGAAAGGAGGAGACATTCCTTGGGATCCAGAGGAGCTGAGCAACCCAAGAAACCACTGAGCGTGGCAGGAATGTGAAGGAGGACTCCACCCAAAAGGCAGACAACCAGGAATTTGTTTGCAAGCCTTTTATTAATCAGTAACTCCATCAATAGAGCCAACTGACTGATGCTGGGTAAAACTTTGCTCTGGCTTCTCACCACCATGTTCAATAAAGCATTTGCTTTAGGTACTGGAAACTGGTGGTATGTCTTGCTGTGTGGACTTCAGGGAGGCACACATAACCTCCCAGGTTGCCACGAGGGGAATTTTTTGCCTCTCACCATGCAGTAGGACAGATACTGCACAAAAACAATGCACCACAGAAGAATCACCTATTTACATGTTTTAAAAAAATATGGTATAATATTAACTTTACCAGATTTTGACTTCTGCGAAGTCTTTTCTGGAATGCATTTAAGCTACTTTAAAAACTATCCCAACATGCTTTTACTGCAGTGGGTGCATGTTAAGAAGTGAAAGGAAAATTTACTGGGCATTGAAAGTTGCTCAAAACCTCTTACTCTACTGTGGTAAGGGTCTGGCTTCACACCAGAAATACAGAAGTGAGCAGACACTAACTTACAAGCACATCCCTTCACATAACTGTTCTTGCTGTGTAAAGAGAACTATATAAGCAAAATTCATTTTTCTCTGGAGAACTTTTTATAAGACTTGCATATCATTTTTTTATATCACTGAAGGGACATGCAAATTTGGCAGCTTATCAGCAGGAACTTTAACAGATTTTCACCAACATTATTTTTATTCTATTTCTAAGCCTCAAATTGAGATTATTATTTTCTAGCAATAAAATAGTATCTCAGCTCTAAAGGCTGGCCAATTTTTGCTTGGTTTATTTCAGGCATATTTCCCAATATTTTAACTCCCTAAGTCATATGTTATACTTTTTCAATTCAGAAAACATGTAGGAATGACATACACAGAGCATGGGGCTTAGCCATTTTGACCCTACAAATGATAGCTTCAGGGATGAGTGAAATCCTCACTGAAACACAATGGTTTTAAGAGAAGTGAAAAAAAAAAGCAGAAATAAATAAGATCAAAGTTACCAATAACATCTGCATCACTGAGAACAATGAGTAACATGACACAAAATTCACATACACTATTCAAGGCTACAGATTATAAAGGTTAAAAATTTTAAGCAGCAAAATGGGGAGAAAACAGTAATGTGTATACTTGCTGCACAAGTCCAGACTGCTTCTATTCTAATTCCTAACACTTCTATTTCCAGGCTTGATACTTGTTCCCTAAATGTTTGATCCAGGTCGAAAATTGAAATAAGCCCTCTCAATGTATGAACATCATTACATTTAAGAAAAACAAATTATATGCAAGTAGAATCTCCTTCACACAGTTACTACCTACATCCTGAATTTCATTACTGATGCAAAATGTTTTACCCCCAATTTTAATGTGCCTTTGTTTGTAAAAAACCAGCTGGATTACTACCCTTATTTGAATATTAAGTTTTTAGTATACCTTTTTCTCAAAAAAACCCAAAAACCATCTTAGAGTTGATGTGAACAGCTTCTCCTGCTAAGGCATATACATAGAAAATTTCTTTCCCCTGAACTGAGGCTATCCAAAATAGTAGGGCTTGGTGAACAGCCTATGATCTAAAAAGGTTATGTACAACCATTAATTTCTCCAGATAAACTTTATTTGCACATAGTATTTTAACCCCAGTACCCAAAGGTATGATTATAAATCAATTACATTCTAATCACTGAATATGGCATCAGTCAAACAGGGAACCCTTTTATGGTTGTCTAGAGTGTCACAGTGATTACTTCTACCATAGCTGCACTATGTACATTACAGAGACCTTCAGAAACAGAAGAAAGGTTTGTACAAACAGAGGTTATCTCAACATGTGAAGCCTCCCCTGCTTCCTCCTCCTACCTTGTCATCCTGAGAGTCGGGCTGGAGCAGACTGTGTTGCTGAATTGCCATGGGAGGAGGAAGCGGTACAGCATCCGCTCCCTCTTCGCCTTCCTCTTCTCCGCAGCTCTGCATGCCTGAAGAGGATGACTTGGAGAGAGTGCCACTGCTCAGCCCCTCGTTCCGTCCTCTCTGTAAGTAAATTCAAGACATTCAAGCTCTGTCACCTGCTCAGCAGCACAAAGCATGTTCAACATAAGCTTGTCTTAAACAAGTCTGTTCTGCAGATTCACCTCTCTCTCAACAAGTCAAGATGATCCTACAAACCCGGTGCAGTTCCTCAACAGAGTGGGAATAAAGCAGATGCCAAAGATAATGTTTTCAGTGTTTGGTAAAAGCAGATGGATCGAGATACTGAGAACAAGACATTCAGCTTGAAATTTACTACAGGAAAGTGTTACCAAAGCCATGCTTGCTTTCCAAGATCCACACTCCTCTAACTTAGAAACTCAAGAACTTTGTATCTAAACTACAAACCCTCACAGCAAGGTTTATAAAGGATATTAAAAAACTGTATTGCAACACAAAATACTTTGTCAATTATCCTTTCTGCCCCTTGTCCCTTAAAGTAGTGAGAGCAGACTGCTTGTATAATTTTTACAGCTGTGTTGAAAGATAGTCCTTCCAATTATACAAAGAACTATGATTTCAATTAGCCAAAATTTTAATGTAACTGATCTTGCAGGATAATTTAACTATCTTTACAGGAAGACAGCATAGACGGTTATTGTTTTTTCCCAACTTTAAGGCAGTGGCCTTAGGTCTTCCCCTCACAGAACTGCAGAGTAACAGATACTCCCAAAACAACACTACAACTGCATCACAGAGGGCCTCTTTCTACAGCCTGACATTCAAGGACAGAGGCCAATATTCCTTCCCAAACCACAGCTCCCAATTCACCATGCTTCCAAGTCTCTAGTCTTTTCTTTCCCTATGTTTACTGTGTAACTTCACTGACGTTCCAAGCTTGCAGAAAAGTATGTTGGGAGCAAGAAAAAAAGTACTAAACAATTAACCAGGCATCTAAGACCATTTTTCTGTATGATAACTACCAAAACTGCTAGTCAGATTCAAGCCTGGTAAAAGGGAACAAGAATAACTGTACAGCATGCAAGTGGCTGTGCCCTTGGAAGCAGTAATGGTTCAAGCTGAACCATAGGTTTGTAACAGAAGAGAATTTAGCTCTGTCTGTACCTAATCAGAGGCAGGCTTTGCTCATACATGAGTTCCAGCATTAGAAGGAAGGGCACACGAGCACATGTTTGTGGAAGGAAAGAAACCCTCAGTAGATGTCCCTGGTGGCAAAATCTGGAATAGTTCACAATCTCTTTCTCTCTGATGAAAACTGCCATGTTTGTTATTTGACCAATGGTGACTACCTTTTGATTTGAAAGGGCCAGTAATTTTTCTGTGCCCTAACTCTTGCTTAAGGTGTAAATACAGCCTCAAGCAATTAAACAGCTCTCCCCATATCTTTCCTGATCCATCAACAAAGAAATAAAAAATAAGTTGATTATTCCCAGAACAGGAAGCACCTTTACTCACAAACTTCTTTCCTGAGTGGGATAGTGAGACAGTAAAGCCAAAACCAACGTTTTTACTCTTCCATTTCTCTTTTTCAGCTAGAGATACTTTGCCATGGAGCTTTACCAACACTGTCAATGCAGAAGGGCACCAGCTGTGCCTGGCACAGCACTTATGCAGAGCACAGCAGCCATCAAGAATGACATGCCACTTTGCTCAACTGCTGGACAGTCAACTGAGGAGAAAACTTTTAGTTCTTTAAAAACATAAAAACAAACCTCAGGAAGCTTCTCTGAATACTTACCTCTTCAACGGTTTCATCTTGTGGGGTCGCTGCACTATCGTCAGAGTCCTTTTGAGAGCCCGCATCGGCACTTTTACGAACCTCTCTACTCTTCTTATGCTTGTGGGCCAGTTTTTTGACATGCCCGTCTGCTTTTCCACTGCTAAGACGCCTCACGGGACTGGTAAGCCATTTTCTCAACGTGTTGCCAGGGCGCTTGGGGCCCGGGGAGCTCTGCGCACCGATCATGTGGGGCTGAAGAGACGTTACCGAAGCAGGAGGACTGGCATCATTGCTGGAGACTGAAAGGGAGTCTGAAAAAAGAAAGAGGGGAGTATTTTACAGCTGAAACACTGGTAAGTGAGAAAGAAGGCAAACAACATATGTAATAATGGGTATCAGATCAGAATTATGGATGAAACAACCAGATTATTTTGAAGCAACCTGGCCTTTAACGAAACCACAACTATCCGTGTTCACACTGCATGTGGCCACCCACACATAAGCACCATTTATATTCTTACAACAGTCAAGATTCATTAAGTGGCTCCTGCCTCAATTATAATTCATACTTACGGTTGCTGATACTTATTTGACAGTGGATTATACGTTCCATGTCATCTAACTTTATGGGATGATATGCCTGTTTTATCTTTTAATGTATACTGCTTTGAGCATGATCATGAAGGGTAAAAATAATTGCCTCAATGAGATATGTAAATTGTCTTTCAAACACTGGATTTTATTACAAATGCTCCAGTTACTTTCAGTATATATTTTTTTCCCCTGCCCTTGGGATACGGGGGATGAAGAAGCCAGAAAACAGCTAAATGTCTGTCCTTTGCTTAAATCCTCTCGAAGTTTTGGCTGTTGCTTTGTTTGCTTTTTAAAAAGGCACAGAACATCAATGTTTAAAATCCCATTTGCTCAAATCTCAGGATCAGCAGTATTTCTCAGCATGACAATGCCTGAAGTTCTGGAGTCAAACAATACTTTTTTCTCAAGCCATGGTTATATGTGCATGAGGGCAATACTACTTTCCCACCAAGGCTCCCGTCACTTGAACTGTACCTAACACTGGTTAGCTATTGTGAGACTACGGTTCTTTTTTAATCCAGCAATTCTGTTTTCCTAAAAACATACTTCTTTTTGGACACATTATTGTAACACCACTCCTATGAATATTAAGTACCACTAGGGTATTAACAAGACTCTCCTAGGTTGTCAAATACAGGGTTTCCCCCCCCCCCCCCGGTGTGTGCACTTTTGTAGATAGTTTATATAAGGATGACATAAATAATGTTTTGTTGAATGTTTCTACTGCTGGGAATTAAATGCAGTGCTTGTGTTCCTTCTTGAAGCTTGACACAGATGTTCAGGTCACCTCTTCTGGCAGCTTTTCCGTAAGAGGCATACTGCCAGTCTGACCAGAGGTGGTTTGAATTTTGTAGAATAAGATGGTCACACTGATGTAGCAATTAACTTCATTGTAAACACCCAAATTCCTTGGATCTACACACAAGTACGTGAGCCTGCTCTGTTTCCATAGAGCGTTAAGTGCAAATTATGGCTTTGAACTCCGATGGGAAAAGAGACATAAAATGTGAATATAATAAGTTAGGACTTTTTATTTTCCTTCACTTTTCAAGATGGTCCAAAAAGCGCATCCTTTCCTTGGAATGCAAAAGGCTGTTTTGTCAAGATTTTTCTCGATTCCAGTAAAACCCAAATGACATGTGACCATTAAGATACATCAGCTCTGATGCCAAGAACTCCTGTAGCTTATACTGTATGAACATATACATAATAATTACTAATAACCACCACTTTCATCATGTTTCCATAAAACAGAAGATAAACAAACTCTGTAAAGCATGCTTTCAGCCCAAGCAGCTAGCTGTTAACAGTTTAAAGCAAGTCCCCCAGATTCAGAACTCCTCTACAGAATTATCTTCTAGCCACAGCTCTAGCTGTGCTGCACAGAGGTAAGGGGATTTCCTATTATGCCACTAACCTGGTTTCAAGGCTTTAAGTAATGGGTACTACCAAAACCAGACGCAGTTACACTTCTCGGCTTTGTCTCTAAATCTGGGGATAGCAGTCCTACAGAATTGCCACAATACTTTCTTGTTGAAGCAGGAAACATAAGGAAGAAATTAATTATAACAATGGTTTTCAACTTGCAATCTGAGTATCCCTCAAGGCCCCAGATTACTCCTTAAGGGTCCTCAGTACATACACAGGAAAAGCAAGCCCACTAGCCATCAGCATCCACATCACAACAGACTTTTAACTTTATTAAAAAAAAAAAAAAAAAAGAAGCGGTCTGCTTATTAAAAAAATCCCAAACTAAAAACTTCCAAACATCTGCAAGCTCTCTACAGGAATCCAAACAATCTCCTATTAAACCTCTGTAATAAATTAGTTTGACTTCTCTTTCACCAAACTCAACTTCACCTTTATTCTATCACGCATATTTTAATTCTTATCAGATACCTTGTTTCAGAAATCACACAATCATTGGCTGATGCGTATATCAACGAATTACCTTCTGCCATTCTGCTAGTGGGACATAGAAGAGGAAAAGAAAGTGCTGGTGTTCTTGTAAATAGGTTTCTAAAAGCATAAATTAAATTCTTTGTTTTCAAGACTCCCAAGCTTGACAATGTTATAGTCACTCAGCCAAGTTTTTCTTTCATTTGTATATATTTTTTGTCCCAATAATGGTTCATACAAGTTCCTTCCATAAAAATAAAATAGAGCATATTCACATGGTTATAAAAAAAAAAGGCAATTAAGCCTTTGCATAAGTACACCATGTACTCTTTTGTATTTTTGTATCTGTTTCATTTCTGTCCTTCACAATTACACCTTTCTAAGAAACAGGCAGTATGGTAGTGCAGTAACTGATCGCTTAAGATTTACTTTTACATAAACATGTCTATTCCTAAGCATGTGACATGCTTGCAATTAATAAACCTGTTTTTCTTTTTATAAAACCTCTGCTCTGCCTCCTCATCTCACCCATCCTTTTGACAACCAACACTTAGCAACTACCAAATTTCTTGTAAAACTGAATAGTACAATGGAGAGCCCCTGAAACTGTGGGAGAGTATTTTTGTCTGAGTGAACTTCTTCTGTACCACTCCTACTCTCAACCCAAGTCAGCCAAGAGTTTGTGGGCAGGAGGAGGGAAGAGAGCAGGAAGAAATACGTACACTCCGCTCAAGTGGAGAGGATCTAAGAGACAAAACAACGTTAGCCAGACATGTTTCACAGCACATACTTTAGCCATAGCCTCCCACACAGCATTAGTTTTCATTTGGCATGCAGCATGTAACTGCTTCTCATCTTCTCTTCTGCATGATATAAGTATTATTAGGGCTTCAGGGAATCATAAAAGTGGACAAAGTGTGAGCAGTACACCAAATGATAGCACTGTTCCACTTTGCTCTTTAAAACACGAAGGCACTAGGGGAGAAGAAAAAGCTTAAAATGAGTAAGAATACTGCATATATCTAATTTTATTAAAAAGGGTGATTTTTGTTTTTGGGGTTTTTTTGTTCGTTGTTTTTTTTAAAAAGGGAGGTTTAAAATCACTACTGTTTACCTGAACAGAGTATCAACCAAGCCACTAGCCTCTTCAGAGATAAGACCCAATTTTTTGTCCCTCCTTAAATTTGCAGAAAACATCCCCACAGCACCATAGGTCAGTGTTAACATTCACTACAAATATTCCACACCAGTATTTTCCCAGTGAGACCCTTTACCATCCATTTTCCCATCCTACCCCAGCTGACAGGGGTCCAAATCCTCACTCTCATCCGCTTTCTCAGGAGACCAGTTACAAGACTAGAGCACAGTCATGAAAAAACCTAGGTGCTCAAGTTCATATATTTTAGTAGAGGCATTGCCAGATCCAAACATTAGGGAATATCAGTATCCAATACAGGCATTTTCAAGAGCACAGAAACAGACCTTTCACCTTCACAATGAGAACAACCACATGGGTGTGTCCTATTTCCCCCTGCCCCACCACTTTATCACTACTTCTATCTATATAATTAGGGATACAGACTTGGTTTGATTGATTACCGTGCTTGGGAATGTTTACACTAAATTGGCTTTGTTTCCTTTATGACTACATCGCAAATTGTTTTTCTAGGATTGCTCAAGAATAATTTATCACTAAAAACATGCTAAGAGGAAAAAGGAGTATTCGAAATTAAACCAAGAACAACATAGACTTTTAAAATCAAAACAGATGGAATAAATTTGGGATATGCTAAACCCAACTGTGTTTCTAGTACAGTAAACTTTCTAGTGAGTGTCAGATTCCCTTTTAGAAAAAGATAAATGCAACAGATGGCCATCTTGGAGAGAAAAAAAAAAACCATGCACATATAACCATCACACACAGCAACACAAATCCAACAAGAAACTATCAAATTTAATAAAATCACTATTTGCTCAAGGAGAGTCTGCTTTGTAATTCAATAAAGTATTTAAAAAAATACTAATGGATGGGCTTTGTTTTATAATTCATAGCCACAATAAGAAAGCATTTAACTGTCATTTCTCTCGAAGTAAAAACCACATATGTTGCTCTGGTGGTGAGGTCAGAGAGTTCACTCAGAGTCCATAAATATATTTTGAAGCTAAAGAAAAAGGGCAGGCAGCATGGGTTCTGACCTCCTCAAACTAGAAGATAAAGTTACCTCCAACGACAGGCAAATTTTTGAAACTGGAAGGGAAATGGGAATTCTCATTCTAGTCCCAGATTTCTTAACACTAGAAACACACACATCTGTGATTAATAAACTGGTTTTTTTCCCTAAAAAATAAATCAGCCATGTTAAGCTAGTTGATGACTCGAAAGACTCTGCTTCATATTAACTATTTCCATATTGCTGTTTTTAGAGTTTTAGTATTTACAAGGAGAGCAAGGGGCTACAAAAACCTGACTTCCTAACCTACAGAATGAAATTGAGCCTGTTTGATGCCTACTCCCAAAATGCTGCAAAATTGAAAATAAAAACATTTCAGCATCTCTGGACTATGAAACAGGGATGGGGCAAGGAGTGAGAAATGGAGCAAAGCAAACCTAGTAACCCCAACTGGCATGTCAAACTGCCACTGCAGACCCACCATCCACCACAGACTTTGAGGACCAGACCCCACAAAACCCATCACATGGGGCATTAACCAGCTGATCAGTAAGATTTGACGCAGGTACATTATGAGTATTTGACGGTTTCTGTTGAAGCCACAGAAAGCATGATCTACACTGATGCACTTGCAAGCTTAATATGTAAGCTGAAAACAGCTCGAGCCCAGAGATCTCCCAAGCCCCTATCTAACCTACAAACACACATGCCCCAATCTGAGCCAAGTCAACGTACCATCAGAGGAAGTGAAAAGAGTTTACAAGCATCTAATCACAAAAGCCCATAAAACCCTGTCTGCATACACAGTCATCACTTGTTGTTAGATGATGTTGAAAAAAAAAAAGAAAAAAAAAGTGTGTGAGGTTTATTTTATATGTGGACACATAGTTTCTGCCTGGAAACTGCTTTTGAAGTATGAGGCTATCAATCTGTCATGTACAAGACCATTCAGATACTTTTGTATGTGTCAGGAATTTTATTTCTCTCCTGCTGGGTATCCTCTTTAGACTGGACTGTGTATTTTTTGTAAACCAATACTGGAATACACATCAAAAAGCATTAGGTGTGTTTCAACTTTAACAAGCCACCATAAAAGCAGTTGCCATTTAAAGACAATGCAGCTTGAGCTTTATCAGGCTTGCAAATGGGGAATTTCCACCATGCCCTTTGGGAAGCATGAGTTTCACTTATGATATAGAGATAGTGCAATGATTTTTATGAAACTAGTTTTTCAAATAAAATTTCACAAAATGCAGAAAGCCAGTACTCAGTATATAAAAGAAAATCTTTCAATCACATTTGTGTTTGGAGTGGAACAAATACACTGACTCTTCATCTCAGGCCAGCAAACCTTTCCTGCCTTTTATTTCAAGTTATTCACGGTGCTGAAATACAATTTTGTAGCATTTTCAGTGTGAGAATAGACAAAGAGTTCAACTCCTTAGTGTATCTTCCCTGATTAATGAGTTATCTGTATTAATTTTGACTGATACAGACACTAGTCCAGAGCAGTCGGATTTAAATGTATTAAATAATTAAGTCTTCCAAGTCATCAAAAGCTGATTGTGTTAATATCAGATAGACTGGAATTTTGAGCTTGAAGCTAGATACTCTACAGCTGCTCTTAATGAGACACTAAGCTGCCCCACATCCCTGTTGGCAATTAAAAAAACACAATCCTCTCCCCAAGACAGACATTGTCACCTTAATAACTTCCAAAGGTCTTTCTGAAATTTAGAAAAGTCATTCAACAGACATATTTGCAACAGCACCAGAGAAAGGAATGAAGAAAGCCTCTTGATTACTGGCAAAACCAATATGTTCATTTGAGTTAGAAAATTAGTGGCATATGTCTGAAGGGTTTAACACTTATGTTACTATTTTTTTTTTTTTTTAATATCCTCTCCTGAATTCCTACCCTGTAAATGTAAAATCAAGGTTTTACATTTAAACATTTAAATAATTTCACATGCATTATAGATTGCACACAGAGAGAGCTGTGAACCCATCAACTGCTATCTAGAAACTAAACACCAACAAAATTTAGGTGGAAAAATCCCCTCCTCTTACAACTGCTGGATAGTTTTTCATCCACACTTGTTTCCCCCCATCTCCCCTCCTTTTTTTTTTTTTTTTTAAACAGGAAGAAGGGATGATATTGTGCCAGAAAAAACTTTCCCAGGTTAACAGAACTAGTTCTGTTTGTGCTCCCTGGAATTCAGACCACAGGGATACAAACCTCACAAACCCAAATCTTGTATATTACTACAAGCACAAGGCAGCACTACTGAAGGGGAGAGTGGACTCTGTGGGGCATTTCATTCTTTGCAATAAGCTGTTATTCTCTCATGTTTCTAGAGAGAACTATATTTTGTGTCACAAGTAGGAAGTATTAAAAGTTACTCACATTGCTTAAGTTTAGTTTCACAGTTTGTGAAAACCACAAGCTTTTAATAGATAAAATCTCAGCTTCCCTATACATAGCTTATATTTTAACAGGCAACGTTTTGATCTCAGCTCCACTCTTTTGACCACCTGTTTGCTCAGATTTAAAGACAGCTCATCCATGTGCCTGGCAGGACATACCAAGGGCAGATTTATATCATTTAGCACTGTTTCAGAGTCAAGCTCTCACTCTATGTCAGTGCACTGAGCCACCCTCTCTTATCTCTCTACTGATCGCCCTTATCATTTTAATATGATTATCTCCTTGGGGAAGGGGGAATGTATTTCTACTAACCACTAATTACACAGGGTCTTGCATGCTTTTACATAAGTGCTAATTAACAGAAGTCCATGTTCTAATTTTCAAAGTTTTCTCCTTTTTGTGCACAATCTTCAGTGAGCTTCTTCGGGCCAACCGAGGCCATCAATTAAGCTACTTACCTCTTGCACTTCACCTGGGCCTCCTAAGATGTGACATCAATTTACATCACCATGGAGCAGCACATAACATTATTTGCTCTGCAGAGCTACAGTAGGCAAGATTTTCAGTGAGAGATTTAACCTACGCGCAGTTAACTCCCTCATAGGGGCTGACACACACCATGTTATTAAAATTAAGGTGACATCCTTCTTTCATTAAATAGTTGTGAAAGTTCTTCAGTGCAAACAGAGGAAGAAAATAAGATAAATACTGCTTTTCTATATCAGAAAGCAAGTTTCCCCACGCACCAATGTAATTTCCCAGTTTCCCTTTAAATACAGTAGCTTTTAAGATCAATTTCTCACTGAGATGTTTCACAAAGTCTCAACTACATCATCCACTCTCAAAGTGGTGGGTGTTTTGGAGCTTTCCTAAAGAATCATGTTATTTTTAGAAGTCTTATTTATATGCTATTTTTTCCAGATGCCTAGCATCAGCAATATCCAACTACGTTAGAATAAAGTAGAAGTAAAGTAGAATAAAGTAGAAGACCAGATGAAGGCACAGCCCATCCACTCCTTCCTCGAGAAGAACGGATGCAACAGGAGCAGCGAATGCCAGGAACGACTGTGTTCCAAGCCCAGGAACACAAGGTCCATGCTGGGTTGAGTTGTAGAAGAGCTGCAGACAACCCCTTGCCTCTAGCCTGCTCCTCACTACTGCTGCTGCTCCTTAGTTTAAGATCTCAGCACAAGAAGCTGGATGAGGGCACAGCACAGCTCCTGGAGCAGTGGGAGCTGGCAGCGTTACCTTCCTTCCAACTGCTCCAAGTTACAGCCTTTAAGGAAACCAAGCAGCTAGCTGGTGGGGAGAATGAGGGCTGAGCCAAAGAAAGAAAAGAGTGAAGCTTTGGGCCTGGGCCTCGTAGGCAGCGCTGATGCTTAAGACACTAGACAGAGAGTTTTTCTGATTGTTGACAAGCTATTTGTCTCACGCATGCTGTGTGCAACCTACTTTTGGAGAGTCATGCTGTGTGATGTTAGCAGCAAAAATGCAGCTCTGCTCTTGGTGGAGAGCTGTGTGTCACATACTACAAATGGGAACCACTACTGACACAAGATTTGCGATAAGCGGTTTCAGACTTTAACTGGGGCATCTGCACAATCCATTTTCACTCATCTGTTACTGAGCTGCAGGGTTTTATCATCTGCTACTTAAACTTCTGCTGCAAAGTAATTTTTCCCTAGGAAATGGATAAAAATAAATGCCAGTCCTGGAAACACAGCTCTGGAGCAGCACAGCAGCATATCTGATATGCTGCGTGCATCAGTCCAGAAGAGGAAGACGTGAGCAGATATGAAACAAAAACGTCTATATCAATATAGATAACAGACTAGCCAACCAAAGGGAAAAAAAGATGCGTTCAGCAAGTCCTCAGCTCTACTTAAAGCAGAGAAAGACATGAGGGAAGGGAGGGAGAGAACCAACTCTGCAGAAACTACATGAGGAAGAATCACAATTACAGACGCTATTTAAAGCAACACATTTCATGCTTCCCTGTGCAAAAGTTCAGCAACACAGAGCAGCCCAATGGAAGGAATTTGTCCCATGCAGATTTTAAAACATCCTCCACTACTCCAGTAAAGAAAGCTGCATTTTAACTAGGTTATTACAAGCAAGTTCGAACCAGCGTGAGCTCAAAAGGAAATAGGGGATACGCAGTTCTACTGGTGCAATTTTGAAATTGAGAATATACACATGGATATTGAGGAAATTAGTTTCTGCCACCCTTATATAAGGGATAAAACCAAACTTCACAATTATGAAGGCAAAAAACCAATCATACATAAAATGAGCATAAAACGCTGAGCCAACATTATTACTTTTTTTTTTCTTTTGTCTGGGAGTTTGAAAAAAAAATTGAGCAAGTATAACCTCTGCCATGTAGTTACAAATTAGTGGTCTCTAGAAGCTGGAAGTAGATGGTTAGATAGTAGATAGTTATTCTCTCTTTTCCAAACACCTCAAAAATTTCCAACACATGAGAAAAACCCCCAAAATTCTCTAGTAAAACTGAGAGAATGAGACAAGAGTCAAAAAATATACTTTGAAACACAAAGGGTAGCTACTAATAAAAATTGCTAAGCATATCTTTAAGGGTATTAGTAAAGTTCATAAAGAGACAGTACACAGTGCTATCATCGAGTTTCAAGAACAAATGATACAAAAGGACTAATGACTTGATCATATTTTGCTTAAAAACCCTGAGTTATTAGACTATTAAACTAATAGTTTAGACTATTAGAGTACTAAAACACTACTTTTTTCCTCTTCTCTTCACCTACTGCAGTTAGACGTTAACATAAATACACATACTAATCCAACAGCAATTTTAACAGTCTTTTTTTCTTTTCCCCCATCCTCTTGATTCAAAGCAGAAGAGTTCATTAGAACAACTAGCGATTGTTTGGAGCCACAGCTTTAGCAACAGCTGTACAAACACATCAATCTCAAGTTAGGAACTCTGCCATGAGCTTAATAATAATATACTCATATCATTTAGCTTTGGGGCTATATAATAACTTTGGTCATTTTCTCTTTCCAAATGTTATACCACTGTAGCCCTCAAAAAATAAATCGAGAAAGTAATTAAATGAATTGGGAGGGAAGATGGAACAGCTAAGACAGTGACAAAAATTGGTCTTCCAAAATTCCTACATAAAAAAAGATGTTTCCTTCTTATCCAAATAATTGACTCTAGTGCTAGTGATAGAAACTAATTGTACTAACATCACTTTGCACCGTAAAATGTTGAACATGGAACTTTTCAGTGCACACACTACCTGGAGCATTAATGAGTGGAGTCAGGCCCTTGCAGCCATGCCACTGCCAGCAGCCTCCACACCGCGTAACGAGGTGACCGTAGGTGATGACAGACAGCTTCCTCCCAGTTCAGCCTCACCTCAATAACTACATTATCAAGAGCAGTCTTAGATTACAGTGACTGGAAACTGAACTGGTTTTAAACTTTTTGTCTTCAGAGGGAAATGTAACCTGAGCAATGCAAGGAGAGCACACATGATTTTAATAAAGGTTAGTCACACTGGAAATGTAGATTTTTTTTTTTAAAAAAACAGACTTACAGTCAAGGTTGACTAGCAGATAGATAGCTATTGAAAGTCGTAATGGTAAACTTCTGCACAGATGCCTTTTCAGGATGAAGTATGTTAAGGGATTAGGAAAGGGGAAGATACTCCTCCACAACCTTGTCAGTAAAGATTGAGTTAAAAGGGGAAAGATAAATCCTTGGTATAGTTGTATTTTAAAAAAGCAAACTGTAAATTAATGGAAGACATGACTTTTTATCTTAATGTGCAATTAAAATACACTGAATACTGAAAACGGAACCCATCACTGCCATGTTTAACTTGATTACAGTCTCTTTAGGAATAACATATGCACTGCTGAATTTTCTTTGGCATGATCAAAGCCATGTCACACACAAAAAAAGCTACATTTTGCTGTGCAACTTTTCTGTTGGTTTTATTTCCTTCAATTATTCCCAATAAAGGCTCAGGAGGAAGGTGATGTCATGAACTGCCTTGCCCACCGTGTCATCTAAATCTTGATTCCTCAAATCATTCCTCAGTTCCCATTCATCTAATAGTACCTAAGTGGCCACAGGAAAATCATGTGATAGGATCATGGCAGAGCTGTCCAAAACTGGTTTGGAAATAGGAATCAAAAGGAAACAAAAAGGTAATGAAAAAGAGCTAACACACTTCTTTTGAAAGGCTACAAACTAGAATTCTTATTACTTGCTTTAATTAGACATAAAGGGGGGGTGGAAGAGGGAAATCGGTATCAATAATAACTTCTACACAACAATACTGTTACAGTAAATCACCTTTAGGTTACAGACTCAACTTTAAGCCTAAATTTAGGGGAAAAGTTAGTTATGTGGAGGAAACAAGATAAGGAATTTCATTAGCTTCTATGCCTTTTTCTACTGAACAGACATTCCTTCTTTTCATGAAGTCCCCAGCACTTCACACTATGCGTCTAGACAGTGGGTCTCTATGAAGCTCTCCTCTTAGAACAAACTACACCATGTAGTTGGATTGTTGGGTTGGTTTTTTTTAACCACTCATTGAAGAAATTTGACTGGAGGTGTCCAATCCCATGCTCAAATGCAAGGATAAAACAACAACAAAAAAAGTGGTTTAATAAACATACTGTACTATTCTCTGTGAGGAAAACCAATCCTTACAGGGAAGGATTACTGATGTTGTCTTTTCAAAGCAATATGGAATATAATTAACACCATCTAAATCCCGTTCTTCTCATTATCTCCAAGAAAGGAGAGAGAAAGTCAGCACAAGCCTTGATGAGCAAATTCAGCAGCTGCTGGTAGCCACGTTCAAAGGCAGATTATGAACACATTGTTCATTACTAGTCTCACAATGAGCACCTAGAGGAAACTTTCATTATGTGAGATGATAGCTCATTCTTATGCTGCTGCCTCACTAAAGTAATTTGTCTAAAAGAGACGTATAACATAGCAATAGGCAAATTAAATTGAAATATGAGCTGAGGCAGTTTGGCTTTGCTCAGTTTAAGCCCATCCATTCAATGCAGAATTTTTGACCATGATATGCCTCAAATGTTTCATTGCAGGAACGCTCTGAGACATGTGACAAAAAGGTATGTAATCAAACTTCACCCTTCTTTTTAAAGTTTAGTCAATAATCCTTCTAGTCTCTGTCTGTCTCTGTTTCTCGGAAGCCTTCTTGGTATTAACTACGCATTTTCCCATCATCTTTTTTGAAGTTAAATCTAAGTTCTTCACTGCTTAACGTTTTGAATATATTTTACTAGTGATATTACAGGAATACAGTCGTCTTAGCAAAATCTGAAAAGGCTTATGTAAAAGTGTTTTTTTTATTATTACTGAAATGAAGTTAGAAATCCTTATTATGTGAAGTTTGCATTATAAACCTAACAATATTTCTTTCAGAAGAGCATACATTTTCCTTTCACATCTTTCAAAAGTTTTTAAAACTAGGAGCTGAGTAGCTGGTTTGAGATGGAGCTGGGGGTAACAGACCCATTTTAAATTACTCCAATTTCATGCAGTACTTATACAAGGTCAGAGAGGAAAATGCTGCAGTGGAGGGAGCAGACTTCCAAGGATTGGAGGCAGAAGGCTGCCTGGGGCTAACTCCATACACACGTCTGAGCCTCGCTGCTGCTCAGTCTTGGCTTATTTCACAAAGCAGGTAACCCACCTGACAGCTACATGAATGAAAATATGGCATTTTCAAGTGACTGAAAAGGTATATCCAAATTATAGGAGACAAAAATTCGAAGTAGCTCAGGTGAAACTATGGATAACTGTGGATCTTATCAGCTTGCTCAAGTAAAAAACCTAAGCCTCAAATCTGCAGGTTCATGAGTAGGGATGGCAGTTATGAAAGGACATCAGCATCTCTCTTGCATAAGCTCCTACACCTGAAATGGGTTTATTTTTGCGGGGATGGGAGGGACAGGTATAGCATTTTCTGCCAGATCAATTCCCAGGTCTGACTGCCTGCAGGACAGATAGTGTTGACGTAAGAGAAGCAGCTGGATACCAAGTGCAAGCAGGGTAAATAAGCTATTTAATAAGGTATCTGACACATAGTTCAGTTTTTACTAACCAAGAAACAGCACCTTCAGCTAACTCTCTTGCAAGTCCTGCAGCCCAAGTATTCAAAAAAGCCATGCTGCAAGAACAGCGAGGAAGGACATACAGGTCAGGAGAGCAGCACCTTTGCATACGTAACTATATAGCTGATACATGAGCTCAGTTTCAGGAGGCTTTTTGTTGCATGCTCTTGGTGGAGATGGAAAAGCACACACAGCACATACTTAACAGCTTCCATCTGTATTCTAAAAGAATAGACTTTCAAAGTGTAGAGGTGGATCTACGCCAAGAATTACACCAACCCATTAGTAATACTGGACTCTCCCACTGCATCCTCTGAGTCTGATCCTCAGAGACCTCTTATCCTCTCTTGGACACCATTTGCTAACAATTACTGTATAGTAAAAGCATCCTGCTTTATGGATGAATTATTTCTGAGGCTTGATATACCATAAAATGTTATGAAAGAGGAAAAAGAAAGCTAGTTTGATTCATACACATTCTTTTAAGCAATCCATTGCACATATAATAAATGTATTTCTTCAAAGCCAAATAAGAACTCTCTCTACTCCTACAACCACCTTTCCTGCTCCAAACCAGCTCCCAGATGGTTAATAACTTCAGGATAAATTTTAGGTTTGTAGATTTATTTCCTGGACTTCATCCATGAGATTTGCCTCTTGAATTTCCCAAGCGAAATACAGACTCACATGATCCACTTAGGGACTGAAACACATACATCCTATTGTTTCTTCTAGCTCATAAGGTAACTGAAAAAAGATGTTGTTAGTTCCAATATTCAGTTCCAGAGAAACTACTCAGCACTCTCTCCAGCCAGATAACCATAAACAACTTCGGTATTTATTCACAGTTGTCTCAAATACAGAGCATTTTTAACTTACAGGAATGGGTGGAATTACCATGAGAATTGGTTTCCTCCTGCCATCACTGCTGCTTTCTCCAACTGATGTCAGATAAAGGCAAAATACAATACTTACTTATAAATTTCAGTAGTTTCTTGCCAATTCATTACTCCAAGCCCTATTCTCTTTCTACCTAAATTTGAATGCATTTTTCTTCCTTCAGACTTCATGAATAAGCGGGCAAAAAACTCAGATTGTTTAATTAAACAGGAGCACACAATTACTAATTGCATGTGTATGTACTCTAACATTTTATTGAAGAATAAACCAAATTTTTCAGTTTCTTAAAAGTTCTTTAAGCAAAGTCAAAACCTCAGTAAAGTCTACTATGAGTAAATTCATGCACTAGAGAACATTCTGAATATTCACCTAAATCCCAAATTGCCAATTTTAAGTTTGCAGTGGCCACAAATGCTACAGATATAATTTTTATTCTTTCCAGTTTAAGAGATAGCATAGCTGCAGTTATACTGGGGCACACAAGTAAGCTTTGTTCCCCTATTATGAAAGGCTATTGAACCTCCGTAGAACATGGTCTGTACACATGGACATCTGTTTTTAAGAAACAGAGAGAACAATGAAGAATGTTTGTGAAATCGTGTATGCTTGCCAAACAAGACTTCGTACATGTCTATGATCTTAATTTACGGTAATAATGGAAAGCATCTTGCTGATCGGGATTGACTACACCCAGCACTTTAAAAAACATGTTTTCTAAAAATTCTTTGGAAGTAAAAACCAGATAGATTTGAGCCTGACTAACCACTGCAGCAACAAGAGTTCAAAAATGAAGCAAATGAGCTCCAGTGAAGAGAGGAGAATGAAAAGCAACAGAAAGGGGAAAAGACTCTTGTCGGTGCATTAACAGACCTCCAGCAGAACTCGGTAGTCACAGCTCTGGGTGAGCACTTGCTGTAAAATATTTTGCCGCAAAGCATTCTGCGTATCAATTATTATTTGTAATTGACTCCTTTCACCTCGATCTCCCTCTAATATACTCTGTACTTGTTTACTTCTAAAAAGTGGAATAATTGTTGTTTTAGGAAGTGATTGCGCAGCACGGGGGGCTATGGAGCAGTTTTCTGAGTACAGAGCTCTGTTCCTGGGATCAGAGATGATAGCCTGCTTACGTTCATTCCCTCTGGCTGGTACACTGATGCTCTGTTACCCTTCAAGGAACTACTGAGAGTTACTACCATCCCACTGACATGCGACCCTATCTTCAGATGTCCCCGATAAGATTACTTTCCATTACATCCTTGATTTCACGTTTGCAACCCTTCTATCATCCTCCCTCTCCTCGCAGTTCATCTGCAACAGCAGACTAGATACTAATAACTGAAGTAAGATTGTACCTTGCCTTTTGCTGCTTATTTTAAGTGTATGCTCACAGCACCAGGTACGTAAGACCTGAACCTAGCTGCAAACAACTTGCATCTGAAAAGGAAGCATCCCAACAGCTGCATCAGCTCCAGACACCAAAGGTTAGCACTGTTTTATCCTGCAGACATTTCAGACTGTTGCGTATCAGAATCAAACTTGTTCTGCAGCAACAGTCCAAATACCAAGAACAAATATCATTTCCTGTTAAAATTACAAAGGAGGAGGAGGAGAAGACCCAACAACAACTCAGTTTAACATGAACATCCCTATCCTAACCTCTGTGCTTCTGCACTCAATACCGAAACAGACCAATCTATTTCCCAACCACCCTTTTTTTTCAAGCTCTATTCCCAAAATCATTACTTCTCAACAATAATTTAACAAAAGGGATAAAAAAAAAATCCTCGATTGTTTAGTATCTAACAGTAACATACTAAGAAAATTTCTGCTGAGCTCTAAAACCAAATTACTACCATTAATAACATTTCACAGAGCAAGTTACCATTTCTTATTTCTACAGTTCAACTAAAAAAAAAAAAAAAGTAGCACATGCATTTTACATGCTTTTTCTGAAAGAGCTTACTGTACAGCATCCCAGCAGTTTACAGAGCAGAGCCATTCCATAACCGCTCGTTTTCCCGTACAGGTCCTTTCTGTTATACTCTGCATTTTTTTTTGGCTGGGGTCAGAGGGAGGGGAGAGTAGAGCAGAGAGAAGGAGAAGAGAAAGCACCCTACAAAACTCCTATGTAGATTTGAAAACATTACCCAACCAACCGACCTTCCTCCTCCCAACCCATTATCTCTATTGCATATATATTTGTACCTAAATCCAGGATCCAGTATTTACAGCCACTCGGCTGCCCGTTGCCACAGCAGGTAGGATTTACTGAGTGAAGCGATCCCAGAGTGTCAATCTGTTTAATCCTGTTTGGCATGGTGAGCAGTCAGCTGTTCCGATACCCACAGCTTACAACCTACTTGCCCGCACCCCGGAGATGCGTTACAGCTTCTCCTGAAGATGTTCACCCAGAGAACGTTAGAAGCAATGCCATCAGATTAAGGAAGTCGCTGTTATCTTCTCAGTCTGGCTTAGCCCCCTGCCCTGCCGCCAGAGCAGCTCCTCTCTTCTAAGGATGCTCTCCTCTGACTCACTGAGCTCAGTTCCAGTCTTTAAATTCACATGTGGGAATAGCCAGATGCAGCAGATTACACTCTACCGTAACTACCCTAATTGAGGCTCAAGTTGATCTTAAAAAATACAGCAAACCAGCTATTTTTCCTCTCAGCCTTCAGAAAAGACACAGTCTAGTACCTCTACAACACTTTATAGTAACTGGAACGCACAAAACCAACATTTAACACCTCTTTTTATTTTACAGTGCATAGTTATTTTGTAATGCTTTAGCTAAAGCCAGAAATACAAAAAAGACGGACATTTTCTGGACAGCTAAACCATGCAGCACTTGCCCTGCAACTTCCATTTTCCTTGACAAAATCTGTACCAAACAACAGATTCTGCTTTTACCTTCCATCACCTCTTCAGCCTTGTTTGTGAAAAAAATAAAATCCAGACACTAAAAAATCCACACCTTTTGATAAATTTTAGATCTTTCCCTGGTTTAAACTGCGTTTCAGATTTTTTCACCTTTAAGCTCATATTCTGCAAGATAAATTTCTAGTTTATCAAGCTGTCTTCCTGTTCAGTAAACTGAAATTTTGTGTATTTTTCCTCTATGCGTTCTTCACCTAGCATGCCACACAATCATTTGTCCATAAATATTTATTTATGGTGGTTTTTTAGCTGAACACTTTACAAATCTAGAAAATACATTTGGTTTCTTCCTCTGAACATGTCATTATCTAATTTTCAAGGACATACAAAAAGCTACATTCACTAGATAGATAAACAGGTATGAAGCCAAAGCAAGGATTAAATTTCTGTAAAAACAGATATGAAATGCTTTCATCATATTGTCATGAAAAAAGAGCCCTAAAATGAGATTGAACAAATACTGTAAAATACAAAAGCTTGTAGGGAGAAAGAAGAAAATAAAGCCGTGAGGGGTTGCCAATGATAATAGCACAAACAAATGCACGTAATGCAAGGATAAATAGGAATTTTATGTGGAGCTAATAGCATATAGGGTCCCAGAGTCAAAGGCAGCTTATCATCAGCACTTACGTTGGCTACACACACTTTGTACTATTATAGAGCTGTGCTCACCCTCCACCTGAGACTAAAGTTTTGCTTTCTTCATGTTTCTAAGGAAAGCCACCCTCAATTCTGAATTAGTTTCTCCTTCATAGCCTCCTACACTGAAACCATTAATTCTGATTCCTGAACATTTTTCTTCTGACCCAAGACGACTTTCAAATGACACTGAATTCCTAAGTGGGGAGGGAAAAAAAGCAGCAGAAGAAAAAAAACCCTGTTTCTTCAGGATAAGTGTTCTTTATAGTTTGCCACCTATGGTGAGACTTCCACTAAGGCTAGTTTATTCTTCGTGAAATTGTAGAACATCTGAAAATGATTCTAGTTTCTAGTTGAGTAAGAAAGAAAATAAATGAAACAATCCCTTTCCTCTATTACCCAACAGTTCCCACGGACATCGAGCATACTAAAGAATATCCAGCCATTCTTACTGCAGTTAAACTCCCACATCTTTAATGCTTAGAAAAAATTAGGGAGGTTATCAATATACCTTTGAAACAGTGATTTCCATATATAAGAACACTTCTGACTAAAACACAGCAGAATTTATACTGCGTTTGGGTTGGATTTGTTTTGCTTTTTAACTGCATGTAGACTGACCTTGTAACACAAATAATATATGCAGGAAGATATTTTAAATGCTCTGAGGACCACATCGTTTACAGCGTGCTATTGCAAGAAGTTCTTTTGTTCCTACTCAATCAAACACCATTATCTTCAGACTTTGCTTTGGACCTTTCTCTCTCAGTAGACAAATCTCACAAGTAAATCAAGGTGGCGGGGTAGAAGGAATGACTATGTGAAACACTTGATAACCATGTAACCTGTGAAATATGTTTTAAGAAGAAAGGATTACGGATACACCGTTGTCTTTGGTGTACGTACAATAGTTGTAAAAAGCAATTGCTCCACAGGCAACGCTAGAGCGGAGACAGCAGACTCCACATGAACGTGCTGCAGAGTCACGGTGAGTATTAGGTAAGAATTTGATTGGAAACCACCTCAATGCATATGCAATAGCTACAACTTTCTTATGGTCCAAGACTGAAAGCTCAGACCTGTAACTTCTCCTACCAAAGTACAAGCAAAAGGGAAATGACTCCTACATCACAGAAACAGCATTTCTTAATTCAACATGCAGGGGCTATTATTTAGTAACACTATCATGTTAGATTAAACACCTGAAGATGTATCATGATTCTCAATTTCCATCTGAGAGAGTGACCTGTATCACTATACGTAATTTTAAGCCCAAACAAGCAGCCTATTAATGCCTTTCTATGGCTTACTTCAGGCTTGACCACAAAGCTCTCTTTGTCCTTTAACTCCACCAGGTTTTCTGTATTCCAGAGCCTTATCCTGCATTAGCTCTCCCTGTCTGCGAGACAGCTCTTCCGGCGGCGCCTCGCATCAGCAAGTTTTTGCAGGAACTCATCCTTGGTAATAACGAACCCACCAGGTAATCTTAATTCTGAAGGCAAGAATACATCTACATGGCTTGGCCTTTAGGCAAAACCACGGCTGGGGACAGAGCACGAGGTCAGTGCAGAAGAGGCTGGATTGCACGGCATGTTGCACAGCGGCACTGACCCGCACCCCCTTTCACCCACTGCTTAAATATTCATAGACCCCAGCCCAATGGGACAACAAACTTGGATCAAACCAGCAAAGAAAAAAAGCTCATGTACTGACCCACGTCATTTGACACCATTTAAAATGGTATTTTTTTTTTTAATTAAAAATTACCTGTTTCTTTTTTCACCTTCCCTGCATAAAGCAGACATGAGTTTTCCTGACTACTCATTTTATATAATTTCTTTTAAAAAAGTAGACAGTTATCCACTTCATTTCTGAAAGCAAAGCACTGATGAAAGGCCCATCAGACCTCCAGCAATTGAAGACATTTCTCAGTTAGTTAAACCTGTGACAAAATAAATGTCCAGGTGAATATTTTATCAACGACTATTTCATGAAGATTTTAAAATTCCAGGCAAAAGACACCTATCACTTTTAAGACAACATTTTGTAAGAAAGACTACATCCCAGTGAGTAAACAAAGAAATTAAAAAAACCCCAACTAGCAGAACACTGTATTTCCTCAGTAGATAAGGCAGCACATACTTTGTACAATGTATGTTCATGAAGCATCCCATGCCCATATCTATTATTACAGTGAAGGAATGGGATCAACTTTCTGCAATTAATCTTGGGGCTTACTGATGGACAATATCAGACTGCTAAAACTATTTTAAGGTATTAGCATATTGCCAGCTCACCCCAGCACAAAAGTAACAGCTCATCAGCCTCTGCCACTGACGGTGAGCAAATTAGCTCGCTACACCTATTCTGGGTTGCTTCAGAGACTGAAAAAGAATACAAAGGGCCAACTTTTGTCTCCTTAATACCTACCTTTTGTGAATAAAAGGAAAAAGTTTCAAAGATTATAGCATTAAAAAAAAACCAGCTTCAAAAATCAATGTTGTTCTCGGGCAAAACTAAATCTGTCTTCCTCTCTGGAATCTTCCTCCTTGTATTCCAGACATTCCATTTACCAAAACAATTAACGTATTTTCCAATCAGTACTACAAAGCTATTAAAAAAATTCTTGTTCATCTTAAGAGTAGAGAAGCATATACAAGATAGTTGAAATTAATAGAAGAGTGAATTCTTTATTCAGTCCTGCCAGCATCAAAATGCCACACTTTTAAAACCATTTTTGAAATTATCTACGAGACAAATGCTTTCATCATTTAGAAGCGCAATTCTTACAATTTTGAGTCATATTTCTCCATGTGGGAGAGAAAAGATTCATACTTTTCCAAAACTGCAGGACCAAAGACCACCCAGACCTAGGAGGCCAAAATGAGACATAAATCCATAACTATTAAAATTCTTGAACTAAATTAACATTGCACAAACCAATAGGAATTTTATTTACAATATGCATTTCCCATTTAAAAAAAAATGAATTGGACAGACTTTGCATACAAATCCTATCTTTGGCACGTTAGACACTCTGCCTCACACCAGAATACAGTCTATCACAACCAAGAAATAAATCTAAGGTTGAATCTTCAAAGGTGAGCTCCCCCACACTACAATTAAAATTCTGAAAGGAGCCTAACTTTGCCTTTTCCTCAGTGTACAATGTGTCCACAGTTTTAACTGCTTGGAGCACAGCTGCGCCACTAGGATCTGGTTTCTTCAGCTCCACACACAAAGATCATCCTGTTCCCAAAAAATAGCCTGACTGCTCCTCAGTCTCACAGATAACACTGTTGGTCTGCAAGGAGCGGAATCGTTACAACAGTGGCTCTTTGGACTTATATTCAGCGTGGTGTTTCCTGTTCTTTACTACCAACGCTGCCAGCTGCCAGCGACACTTTAAATTGCATCAGTCAGAAATTGTATTTTGCAATGAATTGTGTGAACATCCTTAATTTGAAATTTCCAAGAACTCCTTTCAAAATACTGGGATGTTTTAATCAAAAAGAAACTAAAGCAATCAACAAAACATGCAGGCTATTTAATTAGCTGGCAAACCTGGGAAAAGTATTTTCTGTTTGAAGGTAAAGAGGTATTTTCAGCTGGGTGATTAATAACCTTCCCTTCTACGTCTTGGCTAAAGCATTTGTCAAGAGATACTGATATCAAGACACTGAAGTACTCAGGGTTTAATTAAAAATACTGGGAAATGAACTATTTATCCAACTATTCAGTCACCAAGGCCAGGATCTAAACAAGTTCTTCCTGTCTCCAGCTTTGCAGAACATGTCCTTGTTGTTGCTCATGCCTACAGTAAGAGAGAATATCAAAAAGCACATGAGATCGTAAAATCTCTCCCATCTTAATAATTTAGCTATTATTTTCTTGAGGTTTTAATTCTGCACTCTGCTGTAGCCAAGGAACTGGAGCCTTTATACCACTCCCAAGAATGAAGAGGCTTTTCAAAGAAATGATGAGATGTTCAGTGTCCCTGGTCTTCTGTTTATCTGGAAAAGCTTTGGGAAAATTCTGACTCCTCAACACAGTCACCACTGCAGCATGCCAAATCAGCTTGAAGGATCCCAGCCACTGTCAGCAAAACCACAACAAACCAGCTTCAGATAATTCAAACAAAATCTTTTGGATGAGTGTAAGGAATGTTGTTCCACATACATTCACTACTTAGCGAGGGGTGTGAGGGGAGAAGAAATATGCCATGCCTTGTCTCTACATTGGAGAAAACACAAGAAGTGTTTCAAGTGAGAAATACTTGCTGTCCTAATGAGACATGCTGAAGAAACACTCATTTTTGACATTAACTTTATTATGCAAGTTACCCTTCATCATCCCTTTTTTTGGTCATTTGAATTTTCTGATGTAGTCTCCTCAGCCATATTTAAAACACCCTTTCTCTTCCCTTCCCACTCCAAAGAAAAACAGAATCAGCCTGTTGGCATGAAAAAAACCAATCTGGTCAAAACAAGGTTTAATTTTACAAACCAGTTGTAACTGAACATACAGGAGTTGGGATTCTTTTAACATAAATCTCTTAGCTAATTATCTTAACTGGAAATGCATGCAGTCAGAGACAAAAGGAAAGGTTAAGGATATATTTGTCAGAAGTATTCAGAATATTGAATTACATTCTTTAAAGTCACTTAAAAGGAAAATGAACAGTTCTAGTAACCAAACTAGGTCATTAAAAATAAAAGAAATGCTTTTAAAATTGGACACGTGCTCCCTCTGAGAAATACTGATGCTCAAGTTCCATACATATGTGTCTGGAGGAACTGCTTCTGCAAGTTGTGTGGGCTACCTGGTGGTTGGTATTACTGACCAGAACACCCTTCTTTTTCCCCTTCTGCTAAGTTCAAATTGTACAACTGCATTTTGGTTAGGTACAAAGGGTTACATCAAAGATCTCTCTTCCTTTTGCCTCTGCTCAGTACTGTCTACCACAAGCCATGGTAGTCACGTAACGGACCAGCTTAGATGTGGCAGAGGAATCCCAGCCGTGACTCAACACCCTGCCACTTCTGGAAGCAACAAAGGCATGTGGGCACTGAAAGCACCTGTTTGGATTTCAAACGTTAGCATTTAACACAAAGAAAACCGTACATACTTTCACAGCTTACTTTATTATATTAAAAGATACTTCAGCAAAATGAAGCAACTTCTGCAATTCCCCTGCATTACATCTAACAGCAGAGGAACATTAGAAATGGGCATTTTCTCTCTCTGAGCCCGGATTTCACATGCTGTATTTTTGTAAATTATAAACACAAATTTGTTACTAAATAGATTTAAGTATATTTGGAGGCTAGCTAGGGAGAGGAGAAAGACAGGAGCAAAAAATCCACAGGACGGGATTATTCTACACTGCCTTTCAGATGTTATAACACAGGAACACTAGAAAACACATACTGCCAAACAATTCTGCAAATGTGAGTGTTTCTGCAGTGTAATTAACATTTTTAATATCTACTCTGAATTTTAGATGTAGAATGATACAGTCTTGAAAAAGGTAAGACATTTCTGTTTGGGTTACACAGTACATGATTTACAGCCATCTAAAAGAAAGTTAGCTCTGAGCCAACATGAACATGGTTGCTCAGTTCACAAAATTGAACAAAATACATCACCACTTACTAGAATTGTGAAAATCCAGTTATGAAATAGCCACTCTAGTTCAATG
Source organism: Calidris pugnax (assembly GCF_001431845.1). NCBI lineage: Eukaryota > Metazoa > Chordata > Aves > Charadriiformes > Scolopacidae > Calidris > Calidris pugnax. Next base: position 4,763,590 of record NW_015090830.1, on the reverse strand, counting down.
CTTTAGAAAGTTCAGAAAGCAGCTTCACTCAGTTACAACAATGATGCTTCTTTAGGACAGCAAATAAAACTTAGGTACAAAAGATTTTTTTTCAATGGCCACAAAGTTTTTGCACATTCTCCTTTCCCAGTTAGATCCTCCTGAACAAAGCATGCCGTCGTGGTAGAAATTTTAGATTGCTAATAATGTTAACTTCCTGAATCATACAAAAAGACCTAAACAGACTCTAAATCCTAATACGCATGTTCTCTTGCTGACAAAAATATGAGGTTAGTATTCTGAAGAATTTAAACTTTTCCAAAAGGTAATATTATCTTTCAAAAGCATACAATCTGACAAAACAGTGCTATCTCCTTCTGCAATTTAGAATGGCATTTTGCTTTATAAAGCTAATAAAATGCTTCTACATGAAAGATGAAACTGTCAAAATAGATAAAATACTTATTTTCAAATAAAAATAATTACAGAAGAGTAAATGCTTGACATCACCTCAACATCTTCAATAAAGTAAGGCAAACAGCAAAAGAAGATAGCGAATTATAATTTACTCCAGTTCTGAGGACTGTAATCTCAGCATAGCTTTATGAAGATGATGTGAGTGAGCGCTGGCTCCCATAGCCTGGGCTTTCACTTAAGCAAGCAGCCAGGACACAAAGAGAACTCAGCACATGCCTCCAGGGTACGATCTGCTGTAAGCACCTTTTGTTTAGATATTACTCTAACCAGAGCTCTGAGACAGAGCTCATTCCAAGCTGATTCTGGTACAACTGCATTTAGCCCTGCATTTAGTTTTTAGGACAAACACACCTAAGCCTGTTCTGCTAAATCAACTAGCATTTAGAATGTGTGTGGTTTATTACTTTCTTTTTTTTTTTTTTTTTTTTTACCCCTGTGACAATGAGAAAATTGAACACAAACCACACAGGGACAGAGCAACAATCAAGTCAAACCATGGTAAATAAACTCTTTAAAATAGATTAGCTACTGATATAAAAATTTTAAGATATGTGGTTAATGATCTGGTGGTTTTCACCAATCAAGCTTTTCTGTTTAATATTGCCTAAAACATAATTCAATCCAGTCCACCAGTCTTCAGTCTTTTGGGCTTGGTTTTGGTTGCTTCTCTTTTAAAAACCTCTCAATATACTTTTTTGCTAGTGTTTTTTTTTTTTTTTTTTTTTTTTACCCCTGTGACAATGAGAAAATTGAACACAAACCACACAGGGACAGAGCAACAATCAAGTCAAACCATGGTAAATAAACTCTTTAAAATAGATTAGCTACTGATATAAAAATTTTAAGATATGTGGTTAATGATCTGGTGGTTTTCACCAATCAAGCTTTTCTGTTTAATATTGCCTAAAACATAATTCAATCCAGTCCACCAGTCTTCAGTCTTTTGGGCTTGGTTTTGGTTGCTTCTCTTTTAAAAACCTCTCAATATACTTTTTTGCTAGTGAGCCCTGCTTTCTTTCTCATGATCTTTTTCATAATTACAAATTTTCTACATTTAACATTTCCAAGAATCCCCTCTTATTATTTATATGGGGAAAATCAACATCTTGAACTTCAACCTTGGCGACCCCATTTACATCCATGTCCCTTCAGCTTTTCTGTAGAGAGCAAGAGATGACCATTCAGCTTTACTATTACCTCTTTCTAGGTGGCTTCTCTAGCAGCTTTCCTTCCTTCAGCATATTTGCAGGTTTTTACAGGCAACTAGATTTCCCTAGACTGTGTTTAAGGAATCTCCATAAGTGATACTTCAAAGCTTATATTAACAAGTGAACATAGGCCTAATAAGGCTATGATCATATCCAGTGCACTGCAGCAAGAATAACTAGAGTGTTTCATGAGTAGAAATACCTTTTATGATTCCTTTCCATTTCTTATGTGGAATGAATATATTTTGGAGGAAAATCTTAAGCATTCTGATATCCCCACAGACACTAAGGGGAGTTCAAGACATTTAGTCCCCACAGACACTAAGGGGAGTTCAGGCAACATTTAGAACATAAAAAGTCCATACTGGCAATTCTAACTTTTAGCATAGGGTCACAGGATAACTCAAGCTGAAAGGGGCCTCAAAACCCCATATAGTCCCAACCTTCTCTCAAAAGGATTGGTCAGTTAGGAGATCAGACCAGGTAACCTGGGGCTTTGTTCAGTCTGCTCTTGAAAACCTGACACACTTTTAACCGCTTCTCCTAACAGGGACTATTTCTGCTGTACTGATAATGGTTAAGACACAGTAGGCTGGACACAGCTGGTTTATGACCACAATGAAAATGACTACAGGATTCTGGTCATCAAGGACAACTTGACGACAAGCTTACGTTAAGACAGCCTTTTCTATTATGCCTGCATGTCAGTTATATAAATGCCTTCTTTTGCTATACGGGTTAACCATTATATATCCATCTGAAAAAATGCACACTGCAAATTTCTGAAAAGTGTACTCAAATAACTTTTCCTGGGATCATGAAATGTTTTTATGGTGCTATTCACTTATCACAACAGCCTCTTTTACACAGTTTGCTATGAATTCCCTCACTTATTTGCATAACTTCCATGTTAGAGAATGATTAAGTTCAATAGTGGTCCCAGGCAGAGAAAAATGTCTTGCTATTTGTACTCAACCAAAAGCTAGGAGAAAACACAAGCATGTCGCTAATTGGGCATATACCTCTATCAGTGAATATGCACTCAAAATAGTAGCAAAACATTGCATAATGACATGGTAACCTGAAACCAATGCCAACAACTTAAGAGATGTCAAGCGCACCTGTTGAAGAGCTTCTGACAGAGTTGTGTTAACAGTAATGCAACATTTCTGGTTTAATATGCATAATGAGACCAATATTTTATTATTTGATTGCACGAAAAGTGAAATGAAGTCAGTGGGACACAGATATTCAGCAGCCTCCTCAGAAAACCAGAACTGGAGGAAGTCAGTGGAATTCTAAATCCTATTTCCATCTGCAGATAGTGATGACAACAGATTATATGATATGATGTAATGCGATGATGTCATGAAAGGTGCACAAGAACATTATCTTTAGCCTGTTCCTCAACAATTTTCTTCTCTTCACCAAACACAAAATGCATAAATACCAAGTTTAAGAATACGAGCCTCTGCAACCAAAGTGCCAGAAAACTAGAGTTGGAAAAAGAACAGAAGACGTTATGGACACTGTCAATATTACACAGTTCCGTGACAGAAAGAAAACGCATTGGGTAAAATTTCCCAGATGGTCCTTGGAAATGAACAGCCACCCCAGCTGCAGAAATATATACACCAATAGCTTGTCGTCTGTCATGAACAAGGCAGTTACCACAAAGCTACAGCAACTCCATATCTCTAGGAGCACTCTCCTGTCCCAACAGGCGTCCCCAACCCCACTCTTTCTGTCCCTCACTGCCCTCCCTGCCAAGCTACTTACTCATTGACGTGGAAGAGAAATTCTTTAAGTTGCTCTCAGGTGCTCTTCAGAGCATCAGCACTGAACATTTACTTAATCCAAAGCAAAATATGAGTAACAAAGACGCTCTCAACAAGTAATTCTCAACATTGAAACAAATTTCTCAATAGTTTGTTGCACCTGGAGAGAGACAGTGAAGGAAAATAAACACCACTCCAGGATGTTTTTTTTTTAAACGGCAACATATGAACAACATTTGCAGGACATGATTTTAGTTTATACTCTGTTCTGCCTCAATACCCTGGTTAGAAAAAGAAACTGCTGTCAGAGAAAGGCTAATTGCAAACAAAATAACAACTCTCTTGGGAAATCTAAAGCCATCAGAATTGCTGGTTTATATCCACCTTCTACCTCCCAAAGATCAGCTGTGCAAATACATCTGTTCTGAAGCAGATACTTTTTTACAGACTGATTTCCTTTCCAACTACGATACAAGAGAAATATATTTGGCAGCTGTCTAGACCAAAAGTACATTCAAGCCAGCATTATAAAATTTCTTTTTCTCATCTGTAATACTGAGCTCCCAAGCAGGGAAAAAAGCTTTCATTACCTATATACAAAAATTCTAGAGACAAATTAACCACATGCTTATGCCCACAAATAGAGCCGGCATGGGAAATACAGATATATCTGACAGATCTTCCTAGGCTGGGTTATGATAAAAAGAATAGTGCAGGAGTTAAAGGCAAATTTATGTAGGAACCAGTCCTATGATGTTTCAGAGCATATATAAACTTGATTTAGAGACAACTCTTCTGGAAATTCAAATTGTGAGATTCATTGAATCTCCTTATCTAGTTTAGGACTACACAACTCCAAGGAAGCAATTTATACAGACTTTATTGTTTATTCAAGGCTGAATTAGAATTTGGCTATTACCTCTGACCATCTGATATAGCTTGGCTATAAAGCTCAATGCACAGATTATGATCTAATGGACCACAGTCAATTGCTGGCATTTTATTTAAGTTTACTTATGCTCAAACCATGTTTTGAACTGCAAACTCAACTAAAACCACAAGATGGGAAAGTCAGGATAGAGATTTCTTGTTTTAGTTTATACTGCAGCTATTTTATTTACCTGGACTAAATCATGAGAACACATTTGAAAAACCACACACACACAAAACCTAAATTCAAACTATCTTTGCCACTGTTAGACTAGTAATGCTTTTTGGCAAAATATTTGTGATTGCATGGAAATTTATGATTTATTAGGCTTTCAAAACAACTGATAATTGTGAAGTTGAACTTCAACTATTAAAATGCTTGCACTCTGTTCAAGCTCAAGTCTTCCTGATAAGTTGAACTGACAGTGCAACACAGCTTTTGCAATTTTTTGCTAATTTAGACTAGCGGAGTGTGAAATCCAACTGACTGCTTGGCTTTGCCTCCTGTAAGCGCCTCATAAGGCTTTCTATCAGCTGGTTATCTGGATGGGCAGCCTGTTATTTGGAAATTTTATGAGGAGGTAATTGATTCAGCAAGAAACAGAATTTTTAGACTAACATTTAGTGTTTTGTACAACAACAACATACTCCTCGATATGACTTTCCGCACGTGATCGTGCCCAGCTGTGCAGCAGAAGCAGATCCCTTTCTGTACGGTGCCCTGGAAATTACAGTCCTCACCTTTTGCCACATGGCTCCAAGGCAACAAGGCAAAGAGAGTATGGTACATACTCATCGTTAGGAGTTACTTTCCCCTCTGGCTTGGGCTGTAACTCGTTTCCTGCAGCTGCAAACCCTGTCAGACAGTCTCAGAGGCAGCGCTTTGGCTCTGAGCCATGGGTGGGGATCCTTTTTCCTTACACATGGCCTATGCTTCCCTTGCTTGCAGTCTCAAAACAGCAAATCCTCCCCTTCTACAGCCTCCTCCTGCTTGTAAGCAAACAATTGCTGCCCAAGTCATCCTTCTTTTCTTCCACTGTGAACAGGGAGTCCTTCTTCAATTATTCAAACTGGATTCCCATTTGACTTGACCTAATTCTGCTGCCACTATCCAGAGCTTCCTCTTCCTACGTAACAGTATTTGGACTCAACATAGAAACGCTCAATTTTTCAATCAGCTTTCAAAGCTCTCGATCATATGTGAGACATTGTACTTTTACTCTCTCCCCCTCCCCTTTCATCTAAAACTAGTATTATCAATAGGTCTCCAGTAGTGTGACAGCAAGCTTACTTGATGTAATAAATTCAAGACATTATTTTATCCTATTCTGTGGCCTCAACTATAAAATATTTCTCTTTTCTGGGGAAATATCTCTAAATTACCTGTGCTATTTTTCTTTTTCTTACCTCCTGAATAGGAGGTCCCCATACCAATTCAAGAAGAGCTCTGACACCTGCAACGCCTGCCCACACCACTGCTTCCCATCTTGCAGGTGTAATAAAGGGCTTATTACACAGCTCGTTAAACAAATTTGTCAACCTTTGTTTTGGAACATGTCAGCCACTCAACCATTCAATCCTATTTATTATGCTAGATTCTTTGAGAGATATACAGTTGTGGAAAAAAAAAAAAAAAGACTGCTGAAATAACATTTTCCTGTTTAGAGCAGCAGCCAGGACAGTATCCTGAGCGCAAAACCAAAGGCCAGTGTTCAGTCTCGCAGTGGTGCAGGGTATGTGACTGTGTTACTAAAACATCACCTGCCTTTCCGATCTGAACAAACCTATAAACATACCTGGGTTACAGGAATGCATAAACGGGCAGACATCATACCTCCTGGTAAACAAAAGATCTCTATGGCCAAGTTTTGAACCAAACAGACAGTAACATAAATTGGCAGTTAGACGTCGTCCCAAAAACCAGCATAACTTACAAAAACATGTAATTACTAGCATTATTATAGCCTTTGTAGCTCTCCAAACAGTAGCATCTACAGAAGGGACATGATGGACTTACCAACTATCACAAATTTTTCAGACTTCAGAAGCACTTAAAGCTGGAAAAGGCAGTGAACTTGTGATCTAAACAGGCAGGATATACCCAAACAATTTTAAATACCTGCCAATTTTTCTAAGCTTACAAGTTCAATTTTGTTATAGTAAATCCTGTCCCCTGTCTTTTACCCAGAACTCTGTGGCTGTGTAAATGCCCTGCAAACAAAGGAAAGAGAACTGCACACACAAAAAGGATAAATCACAGAATGAAAAGAAACCCTTGATTAGAAGAAAAAAGAAAAAAAAGAAAAAAGAAAAAAAAAGAGAAGCAACAAATAGAACAGGAACATTCTTTCTCCCACACCCCCAATAACATGTGGGGAATCATTGCAAAAAAAATTGTTGCCTTATGTATTACTTGTGAAAAACATGTTCTTCCAAAGCTAGCAATTTATTTTTTGTAGAATGCACCAACTGTTATTCAACCTCTTCACTTCCCACTTGTTTGTCTTTTTTCCCCATTATAAAAGGGATTTAGATTTTTAAAAATGTACTCATCTGTAAACTGCATGTCAAATTGATTAAATGACCCAAATAACTTACAAAAATAGATTTGATATCCAGCAGAGTGAGCAAGAGGTCTGGAACCTGCAATCAACCCTCCCCCTAAATGACTATCCACCTAGTGCATGTCTTTTTTTTCTGTGTAATGCCTTCCCCATAGTATTAACAAAATGCTTGTTATCTTAACTACTATAAAATTTTAGATACTGAAGATATGGTATATGCATTAATTTTTTTACCCATTCATACTGATTATATATTTAAAATAATATACATTCTTAGAGGATAAGTAACACCTACACTTTTAGGCAAGTGGTGAGGATCACTTTTGGGGCTGTGGGGCTGTGTCCTAACATAAAACAACATTACCTTTCATGGTTGACTGATATATATGGACAGACAAGGAATGACCAAGATCAGCTGTCAGAACTAGGCTTCAATGAACATACTTTCTGCTTCAACAATCTTCTGTGATACCCCTACTTTGGACAATAATTTCAGATTATTTAAGGCATTAAATATCATCCAGCATTTCTGGACTCAGCAATGAAACATGGTTTTATACAACTTAGGAACCAGCTGTAAATTAAAAGATTTTTGCCATTTCACAATTTTGAAGCTGACTTCACATGATATGCTGTGGCCTTCCAACTTGCTTGCAAATGGTATTGATAAACACTGTTGAAAAGACCAAAATTGTAGGGTACATAGATACTGGAAGGAGTGCAAAACTCTTCACTTCAACAAGCCATTTGTATAGGCTAAATACTCAACATCCAAGCAGCCATCCCCACCGTTTCTGATGGTGATCACCTCCCTTTTTCCTTTGGAATTACATAAAACCTCTCTTTCCCTGAGCCTCTCACAACAGCTTGCGATGCCAGACGTGCACAAATTCCAAACTCGTGTCTCCTGCACATGGCTTACCCTATGAACTGTACAGAATTATTCATTCAGACCTGATGCTCACACTGCGAGCCTGACATATGACATGTATTTTCAGACCTAAAAACTCCAGAGGGCAATATCCTAATTTGTTGAATCATTCAAAAACTCTGAAAGTTTTAATGAATCATGGTTAAAAAAAAAAAAGTTAATACAGAAAAAAAAACAGTAAAAAGACTGAAGTTGCAGAATTGAGTGCTAGAAATCTAGGAAATACAACATTTAAAAGCTGTCCACCCAAGTACATAGAGTGCCTTAAATTATGCAAGTCATTCACTTTTTATTTGTTCTGAGCATTGTGGCTTTTGGTTTGTTTTTTTAGGAATTCATACCTCAACCAATGCTCACAATGAACAATTCTGAGAAGATCTTTAATTGTTTTTCCATTCTTCTGATTAGCATACTCCCCAATGCCTTATTTAAAGATCTTTAATCAAACGCAGCACTTAACAATGAACAACTGCTTTGTGGGATTGTCTGAGGTACTTTTCACTACAGGGGGAAAAATAAAACACTCCACTAATTTTGCTTAATTTTTATAATACTTCTGTGAAACGAACACTATCAACCTCTTTCAAGCAATAGGAAGTTGAGATAGAGACTGAAGTCAAATGTATCCAGTTGTTTCAAGTACCCAAAGTTGTTCGATCTTTTGATTATTTTTTTTTCCTCCTCAGATTACTTCAGATTATATAATAGTTTGCATGTTTAAAGCAGTTCACACTGACTTCAGTCACAGTCACACACAGAGGAAACTTTAGAAATCAAACATCCAGCTCCTAAAGCCTGACACCCAGTAACGCGGGAATAAACAGTTAGCAGCTGCTTCTGATCAGCTGGGGGTTAGATGGCATGGGGTTAGATGGCATGCCATGACATCCCACAGGAAGCCTGTGGCAGAGGCAGGGACAGAAGTCACTTTCGAGGCTGCACTCAACCCCGCAAATCATGCTCATTGTAGCAATGGCCTTTTCTCCTTCAATCTCCATGACTAATATAATTAATTAACGCTCTTTGTTTCAAAGCAACATATCAAACAGAAACTAAAGTAACTTTACAATGCTCTGTCTCATTTTCTCCAAACAAGCACTATAGGAAAAAAACCCAATACAGGTTATGTTCACTGGTCTGATTAATAATAACCTCTCAAAGATAAAACCAGCTCCATCTCTCCCTCAGGAGTCTGACAGGCTCAATGTTCTTCATGTGACTTATATTGTCCAGTACAATCTGCCTCTCCTTATAAAATCCTGCATTCAAAAGTGAAGTCCCCTAGCTCCAAAGGAAATGGGATTTACCAATTCTCTGAGTGTTGTTTAAAAAAAATAAAAAATAAAAAATCCTGTTGACATTTCAATGATTTCACCCCCTAGTGAAAGGAAGAAATGTTTCAATTGATACCTAACTACAGTTTCCAATTTTATCATCACAACAACTGCAAACATTCTCTATCCAAATTGTAATAGGACACAAGAGGACAAAAAAGTATTCCAACTATACAGCTCAACCCTGCAGCCTCTCCCCCCACCCCCATTCCCCTGCATTCAGGAAGTTCCTGCTGTGCATGATCCTCATCTAAGAAACACAAACTCTCTCCTCTTTTAGCCAAGCATATTTATGCAGTGTCTTAAAAAAATGAGAAAAATTGTAATGTGATAACTGGAATGGACTGAATGATTGAAAAAATTGTGGTTATATTTATGGAAAACTCTCCAAAACCAGAATGTTGTGTTTTGGAAAACAAGTTTTCCCCAACACCACTTTCCTGCTAATCTTGTTACTTGCAATAATAAACTTTTTGAAATGCATCTTTCCCCCAGCATGTGATGAAACACCTTCTAATGAACTGTTTTTCTGGTGGTTTATTTTTTTTTTTAATTCACATTGCGTTCTGCTCACAAGCTGCAAACTCAAGTAGTTTCAAATGAAGCAAGCAATCAAGCATTTTCTCTAATAAAAACCTAGTCTGCGAGCCCAGGGTGTTTATGGAGCCAAAGGACTACAGTACATCAAAAGTTTAAAAACTTTCAAAAAATTATCAGATTTTTCTTGCACCCTTCAGGGGCACATTCTTTCTGAAAAAATGAAGTAAAGAGCTGCTCTGGGAAAAAGGGATGAGTGTGCCACTGCTATTCTAGGAAACTCAGTTAAATAAAATACAGAAGTCCAAATAGCTAATACTGTGCCAGGCATATGGATGTGTGTATTTACCTTTTCCATCGCTGAGCCTTATGCCATGACTTCTTACTGCAGGGTTTCTCAGGAACCATTGATAATGCATGCTGGAGATTTTCTTCCCTCCCCCCTTTCAGCACATGACAGGTATAGATTTTCCTATCATCGCAGCTTGATCTAGCATGATATGTAACTCAGTTCACCAAGACATAATTGGCATAAATCTTTTCCCTGTCTTCAGTCCCATTTTCACTTAACGCTGAGAATTGCCAACTGCTTATTTTGGAATAGACAGTATGGCTGCAGGTTGCTAAAAGCACCGTGTTTTATCTAATTAAAAACTAGAAACCAAAACTGTGCAAGAACACCAGGGTTCTCATTTGCACAGTACTCCCCATTACCCAAAACTCGCGCTGCTGACGACCGGACTTCGTTTCTATCACTTCTTACCTTTGTGGTTAAAAATCCCCTCCATCTCCATACTACTGCGAGAGTGAGCGATGCAGAGGGACCCGCAGGGGACCAGGCCTTCTGCAGCTGGGGACCGATCTGTGGTTCGAACCAGACACCAGTCAGGCTTGTCATGGGGCCTCTCCAGGACCTCCACTGTCTGCCCACGGCGGATTGTCAGCTCATTACTGTTGCAGGCAGTGAAGTCGTGGATTACCACCGTCAGCTCGCACCCACCAGACAACTGTGAGGGGAAAAAACAAGGAGGAGAAGCCAGATGAATGCTCATTATCAAACCATCCGTCACGCACCGTTACCTATTTAGGATTCCTGGCAGTATTCATGTTTCGGATGAGATAGTGAGCTTCTGGGACTTTCCACGTCAAGAAGAGATCATTTCAAAATCAGGCAGTTCTGGCATTTTAGAAGAGATTTTTAACTCTGCTTGTCTCTGCCTATGTTCAAAGCACACCGGTTGTGACAGCGCTGGGCGGAGGATTTAAGCGGTTTTTCTGGCTAGACTGCTCCTTACCCCGAAAGCTGAAGTAGCAGTCGCTTCAGAATATATTTTATGGGTGAGAATTGGCAACAAAACCCCAGCTATTACTAAATAGAGTCACTCATGAGCTTTGTTACCTTGCAAATTCAAGGCAGAAAGAGGGACCTTCTTTTGAATGAGTTTCCTGCCTGAACTCCACACACCCACAGTTTACTCTTGACATACGCGGGTCACGAAAAATCATCCAGGATACACCATTCATAAAAATCAGCAGAAAGTTCTTCACATAAATTTCCCAAATACTTAATTATATCATACAAAATCCACGCAGGCTTACAACTTTGACATTTTTGCTAACACACAAACTTGAATTAAAAGCATGCAAGCTCAAGATTTTCCTCCCCCCTCTTTGAAACACTTCAATAGAATTACTTTGCCTAAGCTTAAGTTTCCTCTCTTTGATTTGTTGCATCTGCTTTGATGTGAAATGAAAATTATTATCAGAACTTTGCAAAGTTCCCAAGATTGCTCAGCACCAGAGCACCCATCCAACTGAGGCAAATAGCCTGGGAATTCCTTCTCCTTCCATATGGCAATGGAGTTCCAGGCTACTTCAGCTTTTTGTTTTGTGAATACTTTTATAGCTCAGGCTGCTTCACTGCGACACTCATAACAGATCTCAGCTGGTAGGGCAACTTCTGTGGATTCAGTAATTTTGGACCGAGCCAGTAAACTCAGCGAGGTAATCCTGCAATGCTCTACACTGACAGAGGACAAATACCCCATGAGAATTCCCACTGCAGCAAATACAGAAGCATGTCCTCGCTCAGGAAGACATGGTTCAAACAGTTCTTGCTACATTATTTTTGACTATTACGTTTAGGCTCTTACATGGCTGACAGCTACACATGAGCTTTAGGAAAAGGAGATAAAAGACTGCATTGTTACTTATTATTAGTTTTCATTACAAGCCTGGATCTGAAACACCAGACAGAAACTCTTCTAGGATAACACTGTTTGTTATCAAGCAAGAATTTTAGAGCAAATGACAAAACCAGCAAAACCCCAGCAAGACTGAAAGGCTATTTCCAACCTTCTCTTCCTCAAGCCTGCAACAAACGACAGGACATAACTCCTAGCAGATGGTCTGCAGTAAATCCAGAGCTTTCCCATGGTTTCTGCCTGCTAATCTCACTGGCTCCCCTTGCTTGTGTGTGCACACAAAGAAGCAAAATGTTTTCTTGGGGGGATGCAGGGGCCAAGAAGGGCAGAAAACCCCCATATATCTAGTGTTTAAGGAAGATAAATCAGGTTGCACACATTTAGAGCCAGGCTAAAAATTAATCCCATTGCTTCTACTAAATCTCTTTAGGCAGCCCAAATACCCAAATCACAGGGCAGGGGTGGTGGGGGTTGGTGGTACTTCAAAACATGCTACCTCCTCCGTCCTTAAAAAGTTTCCTGTTCCCTTACACTCTTTCTCTATATTATATTAGTTTTCAGTCCATGCAGAAGTATGCCAAAGGGGAAAAAGTAAAGAGCTTTCCCTTGTTTTCTGGTATTGATTTATGTTACAGCCTTCTTCAGACAAACTCAGAAACAATTGAAACCATCTGTATGCCTGACGGGGCCTAACAGGAAAGCTGATGAAGTATGACTTCACAAGGTGTCCAACGCCGACCAAATTTTTCTCAGGAGACTCCATATCCGTCCCCAATCAGTGCAAGTACCAAGGCACTAACAGGTTGACGCTTTCCAGAAACTGCATCTAGTCTTTGTGTTTTCTCCTAAATACCTACAGAAGCACAGCTTTGGTGCTTTCCTTGCTTTCCTGACCCTTCACTTCCTACTAATAGAGAATAAAACACATTTTGCAACTGGTGCAATGGCGGCATGTTTTTGGGTTTAATATAGAGGTTATTTCTTCTCCTTCTCCTAATAAAAAAAAAAAATATCTTAGATTTTATGTTCACTAAGCATTTTATATAGTATTAAGCTAAAGGAGAAAGCGAACAAAGGCTGTCAGTGGCTATGTCGGAAACTAAGTACAAAAAAATCCCAGTCTTTCAGTCTCTGTGGGAATCAGACATCCTAGCTGATCAGTACTCCACCAAAATTCAATATTAAGTCACATTTCAGCTCAGTGTGTAAGGCACTTCCCACCTGCAATTGTTTGCTCTACACCATCCTCAAACATGGAGTAATGCTGTCAGACGCAACTTAGTGCAGGACTTCTCCACTGCTGCCTAATACACCAAAACCAATGATATTCTCTACCCAGTACATATTTATGTCATCATGGAGAACTGACCAGAAAAGCATTTACCAATTTTCCCCTCCTTTGGGATAACAACCCTTCTCTCTTCCCACAGAGGTTATGGTTAGGAAATGCTGCTTCCCTCTTTGTTTCATTGCTCGTTTTCTCTCCATAACACAGTTTCTGAAAGCAGTTTCATCTTTTGCACTGATTAAATGCAGTTGGACAGCAAGGAGTGTCTGTGATTAAGCGCATTGCTCAACAGCTGTTGTTGGACAGCTTTGGCAAGGCTCTCGGGGCTAGCTGGAGGGAAGAGCAAGAGGCACAGCAGAACTGGGAGACTGACTTGCACTGAAGAGAAAAGAGTTACAAACCATCTAAATCCAAATTTAGGCTGAACAAGGGCTTTATATATTTTATCCATCCTTCTCAAGAAACCCTTTATGTAAACTGAATTAATCACGCATGATAAAAATAAATGAGGCTATGTCTGAAACATGGAAACTGGAAAGACAGAGACGAGACGAGAAACAAAAGCCAGACAGAAATAGAACCACAGATTAAAAAAGGCGCAAGGTTTAATTAAACAGCTTATCATGGAACATAGTGTCTTGCTGTTGCTGAAATTAATGTTAACCATCCATGTTCATCTCTCTGGGGCCTTTTAATCACTGTCACTTGTAGAGAGAAAAAAACCAACCAAACCGTAACGCACACACACTGGTGAATACACTCTTAGTACATGTTTGCTGAAGTCAGAGACACCACACCAAGAGCTCATCTGCCACCAGTATCTGGAAAGATCACCAGTGACAAGAGTTTTGCCACGTACAAGAGCCTTTACATCAGGCCATATAACCTTCTCTCAGGACTGCAAATTAAATTTACTGTCCCATGGTAATTTTACATTGAGGAGAAAGGAAAGGAAAGAGAGCAGCTAATAAGATTTCTCAGTTATTTCAAGCATGAAAATCTTTAATCCCCTTTTAAAATGGAAACAAGTGCACTGTGGGAAGAAAGAAATGGGAGACACACAGAAGTTCTGTCTCAAATAAAGAGTATTTTGCTTTGACCAGGTAGCTGCCCAGACTTGGTTTCTGACTCTGAAAAGAGGCATATACTCAGAGCCATGTCTGGTTTTTCACTAGCATTTTTTCTACTGATGGGAGCCTTTTCTCTTCTGCGGTCTCAGCTGGCAGAACTAAATACTTGGTTGTCTCCTGCTGCTTCAGTCCTTTTTCTGTGTTCCAAAGTACTACACACAAGCTTAAAGAAGCATGAGAATGAAATACAACTTCACATAGAAGCAGTACAAAGTGTTACCAGCTGGGCACAAAAGACAATTTGTTAAAAATAAAATATTGCTCCACAGACCACCCAGAGCAGCTAGCAGGATTCCTACTATTTAGGATAACACTCTATGACGGTTCTTCTTCTAAAAGCCTCTCATCTGCTCAGCTACCAAAATAGTAGTTCGGATTATTTCCCGTTTCTACCAGCTCACTTAATACAAGCATGAAAAAACCTATCAGACTATACTGCTTCCTTCACCTCCCCATTTTATTTCCTATGCATTGGGTCAAGTTCAAAAGACGACATTAAAATCAGATCAAGCTTTGAGGCTAGGAACTGTTGAAAGGTGGAATGAATGGGCCAAGTGTCATCTCTTTTATTTGTTAGCCACGTAAAATGCTGGCTACACAGCTACCGAAGGTGAATGGAAGGAATGCTGCAAAAAGTAAAGGGCAAAATATTTACTGAGAAGGATACAATAAGAGCACTCATTCAGAAAACTGAGATGCTTTGATGGAGTAGAAAACTCCCTCTCAAAAAATTTCACTCTGGACCCCATTATTCCTTCCAGTACTACAAGATGGGTAAGTGCTGTGTCAGTATTTAGCACGTCTTGCAATACCGAGATACACCCTATGATTCTAAACAAAGGCTGGAAAGGGATCCTAAGTTACCTAGTCTACTTCTTTCTCTTCCTCTAAAGCATGATCAAGAATTATGTGAATCACGATTAACATTTTTCCAAACTGTTCTCAAAGATGTCCTGTTATGAAGACTCCCCAGCCTTCACCATTACTCTGCTCTAGGGCTTTGCTTTTTCATACCCATAAAAAAAAATATGTTGCAATCTTCTATTAAAGATAAGTTCTTTAATCTCATCCCATCCACTGAAAATATGGGTAAAAGACCATTCTGTAACTCTTTGTGGTAGCTTTTTGCACACTTGAAGACCTGAAATTCTTCCTTCTGCCTTTTTTCTTTAGACTGATTACTCCCAACTCTTTATCATGCCTCGTAAATTGTATTTGGTAGACTTTTTTTTTTTCCTTTTTTTCCTGGAACTCTTCCAATGGGCCACTAATTTCTTAAAATTCTGTACTCAAAACTGGATGCAGAGCCTTATGAGTGCTGAGTAAGAATGAGGACTTTGTGTCTTGCAGCTCAGCACCCTGTTTCTACAAGCCAATCTAGGGCTGCTCCACCCCATCCCCCCAGTTGCATCACACTGTTAAAATAATAAACAGCTTGTGTGCCTCTATAAGCTTCTAAATCATCTTCTCAAAAACTGTTCAATACTCTCATTGTTTTCATTAGTAGTTAACTATTTCCACCTATTCACATTATCTCAAATGTCTTCCTATTAAATTACATGGTATTTTGCCAATTAATTTCTCCCATTTGCCAAGACAATTCTGAATTCTAATTCCACCTTCCAATATAGTTTTCAGATGACATGAAGCTGGGAAGGATGTCAGCTTTATAAACATATGGTCTATTGCATCATCCCAGTTATTACTAAAAAGCAACATGCAACAGGGGAGCCAACAATCAGAAGTTACAATTCTAGCCTGAAAAGCCAGGGTGGAGATGAAAAAAGCTAATCATGAAGTTATTCTCTGTTGTCAAGGCATTTCCAATTATGTCAGAAAACAGGATGCAATGAAAGAAGCTCATCTGGACAATACTCAACTACTTAGTACCAAACCTAAGGACTTTTAGCTCTTTTAACGTATATCTTTGAACAGATGAGAAAGAGTATTAAGTTTTGAATAAAGGACTTAGTTCTTGATATTTTCCCCATGTAACATCTTAGCACTTGTAACCAAAACATTTATTTTAAAATAATCAACTGTCTGAACATATAATAGGAGAAAATAAAAGAATAGTTTTACCTGTCTGTTGATTAATATGACATTTGGTATTTGTTACTGTTTCTTAGTCACAGCAATGGATACAAATGAACAGAAAATATTCAGCCACAGAACAATAAGTGATACAGTGCTAAACATTTTTACCACTTGATTAACACTATTTTAAATTACTTGATATATTTTTAACATTTCTCAATTTCAAATCCCAGCTCAGTTTGGAACAAATTTGATTGAGGAGTTCCACTTCTCCATCTGGCTAACCACATAAACAGCACCTAAAATCCGCAAAACTGTTTTACTCCATCTCGCTAAGACATTCATACATACTTCAGGCTTCTAGGCTGAGAAAACAGGGTCAATTTTAAACCCTAAATGGACCACAGCTAATGAATTTTCAACATACGAAGTGAGAGATTACTTTAGATTCAGCAAGAGCGCTAAGATAACCTATAGATTTCACTGGCCCTCTGTCTGTTACTATTCCTTAATAATTATTATTTTGCATTTTTAAACCGATTAAAATTTTCTCTCCTTAATGTATTTAACGGACCAAAACATATAAGAGAAACATTAAAAAAAATCTACTCTGCTAATTCACACACTTCTAAAAATTCCTTCCTTGGGTATACAATACATAGCACAAGTAACTTCCAGGAAGTGTCCCAGTTTTGAATTTGTTTTTCTTGTCAAAGAGAAGTCTAACAAAAATTTTAATATAGTAACATGAGAACTCAAAAATACTTCAAAAACAACATGACATTCACTAACCAAATTTCAAACTTAATTTGTCAGGAAAATATCTAAGAGCATTCTCCATTCCTCCTCCTTTTAACTTATAACTCCTGTTGAACAGGTTGTTCTTAAGACTCCTCCTCACGTCAGATTGGAAGACAATCCTGAGGGCATTTCACTTGGCCAACTTTCTTAGCAATTCTCACATGATGCAGGAAATAGTACCGTGAAGGAGACAGTCCATGCTATTCCCCAGTAAACAGTACATCACAAACAACTGAAGAGGGGGAATGGTTGTGCACAGCAGGGAGGGATGGCATCACCTCCATTTGAATTGAAGCACCATCCAGCCAGGCTGTGTGCACGCAGCTTGACATCTCAGCCAACAATCAGGGAAATCAGAGACAGCATGTCTTACTTTTGAGTGGGATAGGCTACCTGAACTCTTAAGGACACATAAAACCCGAACTAAACTGTTTGCCAGTATACACAACACAATTTTTGTAAATCACTAAAGTAAGCTAACTAAGAATGCGGAGAACAAAATAGCAAAACAAGAGTCATCAAAAGATGTTTTTGGTTTTTTTTTTCTAAACAACCGTTTTTCTCACAGCTATCCATAGAAGAAACTACCACCAAAACTAAGACCAACTACGTACAAAGGAAAAGGTCAGAACATAGGCTATTTTTGACAAATACAAGAGCAACCCTAAGCACCTTACGAATCCCTTCTATCTTCCTCTTCTTTACATGCAAAATCTAACCATAGAGTTTAAGTGACATGTAAAAATGCAGCAAACACTCTTTTAGATGATGATGGGAATGGTCAAAATATTATTCTGAAGACCTATTCACTTAGCTGCCCTGTAATGTAACTGGGCAGTATTCAAACCTGCATAGTTTGAATGGCAGCTCAGAACAATTGTACCCACTGACCTAATAGACCAGAAATCCCTAACCACATTTTCAAGCAATTTGCTAATCAGTTTCTCTGTTTTTGTTCATTTTTATGTTTGACAAACTTCTATTACACATCTTTGTTTCCCTCCAAGGTTCTAACACTTCTCCCTTGTCAGAAATCTTCTTTCAATTCCAAACTAACACACACGTTTCATGAGAATTTTTGCTGTTTTGATGCCTTTCTTCCATCCATAAGAAACTCTGGCTGTGTTACCCTTATGGGATAACCCAGCCAGAATCTATAGGCAGACAAGGAGGAAAGGAAACACTAGCATCATATGATAGGGTTGTGGGTTACTCCTCTTTAATACAGTGATTTCCATCAGCTGTCATGCAGAAAGCAAACACTCCTTACTCTCTAACCCATGAACACTGGGTAGTGTTTTTTCCTTCACAAAAGTAACTGCATGGCAACCACCAACCTCAAGCTAACACAAAAAGCAGATGGTATGCTTTCAGAAAGGCTGAGACTGATATCAAAAGAAGTTCTGTGCATGAGTATCAAATTTTATGGAAAATAAAACTTTCTTTTTAAACTGGGTCAAATCTTTGAACAAACTGCAGAAGAGATAGGACCAAATTGGTTTCAGTTTGGAAAAAACATAATTCCTTCATGACCTATGAAGATTTAAACAATCACCCCTGCCCCCGCCATGGTATCAAGGTATTTTTTCTACTGCATACAGCTATTTTTAAGAGATGGAATATTTCCACAACTCCTCTCTGAAGGTACTAAGGACTAATCTTGGGCTCTAGCTCACACTAAGGGATGAATCATTCACTCTCAGAACCGAGCAACACTTGGGAAACTTACCTTATCGCTGTCTAGCGTGTTCTGTGAGGTTCGTGAGGCAATTGAAATAGTATCAGGTTGACTGCTACCATCTCCCTGACTGTCCAGGTCTTCGCCGTCTCTGCAAGTAATTAAATTTTCATTACAATATTAGCACCGTGTTTGTAAAGTGTTACTTCCCAACTTGCAACTCTGAAGAAGGGGCACCTAGAGAGTGTGGCAACAGACACCAGCCAAACTAACTGATGCAAAAAGCAAATACTCAGCTCTTAATACTTGGTTTTACATTTTAAAAGAACAGATTTGTTTGCTCAAGGTCTGCATCATGTAGAATTAAGGCAACAACCAAGCAGCCAGGACTACAGCAAGAAACTTGCACAGCCACTTAGCCAAAGCTAGCAAGCAGAACACTCAGTCACACATTTTAAGCTCCGTGAGAGGAAACCAAGAACTTGAATAACACACACAGAAATCTAAAAATCTAAAAAACCTAAAAATCTAAAATGCACAGCTAGCCTGTACTGCAGTTCCCAATGCCTTCTGTAATGGCTGAATGTACACAAGCGAGGGACTGTTCAGAGAAGAAATGTCAACAAATTTATCACTGCAGGAAACTGGAAATTAATTATAAGATAAAGCTGGCCAAAATGACTCTTGCTTTTATCCAATTCACTGAAAGTCATTAGAAATTCAAAACTACAGAGGAAAGGGCGCTGTTGTATACTTAGAGATCTCTGATTATTTTAAATACTACTTACCTTCTTCCTTTCTGTTTTGTTGTTGGTGCGGTTTTGGGGATGTGGATTGGCTCTTTCAATGCTCCTTTCAGATGAATGGTCCTTTCTTGTATCACTTCCCGGATGTGTTTGATCCAGTCCTGTTTATTCTCTATACTGGATGCCTTTGATATGCAAAAGAAACAAAACCCCCACAATGGACTATTATAGCTGAGAAGATCCACACATACAGTCAGTGTGTATAAACACAAAGAGGAAGGCATAACCAATGACTTTGTGAATAGTTTTTGAAAACCTGAACAGAGAAAAGGGAATTCAACCCTATTTGAATCACCAAGACTACACTTCTCAACATTATTAATATGGTTAATTGAAAAAATGTTTTATTTAAGATTCAGATTCCTCGTTCATAACTTGCAGGCTAAAGCCGCGTATGCAACTCATGCGAGACAGGGTGGATTGACTTACTTAAAGAATTCCAGTAATAACACCTCAAATATTGGTATTTTAAACCCATGCTATGTTTTAGGTCAATTCTAACTTTATATAACAATCTACTAACACTGACAGAAAAAATTAACTTGTACTACAACACATATACTTCCACAGGACATTTCACGTATTACTCTTCCCACTCTTGAACCCCGGAAGCAGAAAGCTAAGTCAGGGATTGTATTTTAGTAACTGCCTGCAATGTATCATCTATATTTTTGAGATGGAAAAGACATGATATCTAGCTGCCCAACCTGTAATCTGACTGTTTAATTGAATTTAACTCTGGCACCTGAAAAACTATTAAATATAAACCTTATTGCAGCTCTAAAAAAATTACATATAAACTTCCTACTTCTCTTAATTGCTGTCTCCAGAAAGAATTGGCTTTGAATATATTATAAATAATTAATATACTATAAATATATATAATAACCAGGGATTCTAAAGAGATGGAGAAAGTTGCAGGAACAGATGGACAGTTAGGAAAAAGATCTTTGTTTTCTTTCAAAACCAAAAACATTTAGGAAAAGAAACCAAATGCAAAGTTTCATTAAATCTTTTATTTAGGTTTTCATGGAATTTACTTGTAACACTAATGAGCTAATGAAATGTTAGTTTCCAACCTTCAAAAACAAATAAAAAAAAATCATCAAAATTGTTGAAAGCTTCATATAGTATCCAAGCTATCTACATATCCTATGCTCTAAGTAAAGAAGAGAACAGAAACACCTTAAAGTGATCTTACTCAGAAAGCCCTTAAACAAAACCCCTGATACTGCTCTACTCTGAAAGGATCATTTCAGGCTGCAAAGCACTGTGTGAAATTATGGGAATGTTAAGACTGAACAAATTGTATTATTCAGTGATGTTACATTTCATTTCCTTGCACTCACTGCCTTCTGTCAGAAAACTAATGCAAGCTCTTCCAAGCTTGTAATTCACTAGGAAAACATGTAAATTTGAGTAGCAACATATAAATGCGGGTGGCCATTTTTAAGTGGCATTATTGAGCAATTACAAAAAATATGTGTGAAACCATAAACAAGTTTAATAGTAGGTGTATTAACCTGTAATTGGGAAGATGAACTTTTTTTTCAGCTTAACATAGCTAAGACACACAAAAGAAAAGTTTCAAAGCTGAGACAGACCTCAAAATACATCAAATTACCCATTAGCTGCATCTAGTACTACAAAAAAGTTCTCCAGTTGAAAACAGTAGGTCCCAGGTTACACTCCAGAATCACAGGAGAAATGGATTTAGCCATTATCCTAGTTAGGCAAAGAACACTACTGACACCTCTAACTTTACCAGACCCAAAATTTATAGGCATTGCATACACTTTCATCCAAAGGCAAGTACTGTCAGAAAATCTTGTAGCTGACAGAAAGACATAAAATCTTTTGATAAAAATACGGGCCATGAAAAACAGCTTCAACAAGCAGCAATGACTTGAGTGTGAAATGTAACACTGATGCCATGATTTGTCTGTAGCATATCAGCTGTTCTGTCAGCTAGCGGCTGAAGTCTTCAAACTATAGAAGTCCACAGGATCAAACCTCTTTCTACTCCAATTAGTGAAAGCGAGTTTGTTTAATCCTTCAGTAGACCACAGATTCCCCTTTGCTGTCAAGCCCCCTGAGTTAGATATAAACCACATCCTTTACACACAAAGGAAAATTATCTGTCAGCAGCTGTCCCCCTCAAAGCTTGAAAAGTCATCATTTGTTGCCTTCCCGACCAGTATGAACAGTAACTACAACGCTTAGTATAGACCGTACAAGCAAATCTGCTAAGATTACCTTGAGAACAATTTTGTTGTCTGAAGTCGGTGTCCTTCCAACCCATAGAGCAAACTTGCAGGGATCTCCTTCTACGTGTTCTGTGACACCCAGTTCAGAAGTCTGGAATTAAGAAAAAATTTGTTAGGATGACAAAAAATTTTTTTCTCAGAAGCCACAAAGGGATGCTAATATTCTAAATAATTAAGCTCTGTTATTTAAAAAGATTTTTAGAAGCCTAAGGCTAACTTATACACTAGAGAGAAACCTTTATTCTGGCGGCAGTGGTGAGGCTTCTTCAAAAAAGGAAGAAGTGCAAACTAAACAGTTTTTCCTGTAAAGTAATAATAAACAATAGCAGTTCTAATCTGGATACCAAATTGCTTATTTTCTATTTTTGACTTGACAGTAAGAGCCTTATAACTCTAAAAAAAGGTGGTTGGTAAAAAATAAGCGTTGGCTTCTCTCCTTCTTGATTTCCATCAGGGAACACTCACTGCTTATTGATTTTTATGTTTTCTCTTAGATAAGATATGCTTCTCTTGATGTCTTCTACAACTCTAATCTCTTTTCTGCCAAAGAAGCCTTTCCTAGTGTGTTCCCTTCCCTCTGAAACAGATGAAATAATTCAGAAATGCAGTCTCCCTGGATGATTTTGTGGGACGACATTAACATTCAGTCTTTGGGAATGTTCTAATGTCAGACCTTAATAGCTAATTATCATCCAAAATGTTTTCACTTTCCAACTGGAACAACATCTCAATCGTGTGGATTGGTTTCCAGTTAAACAATTCATATAGGCTCTGCTCCAAAAAAAATTACAAACTAAGAAATATAGCTCAAAGTACAAGATCCCTCACTCCAAAACACAGCTGCTAACCATTCTTACATTATTTGAAGCTGTATTTTTCCCCTCATATGCACCATCACTAGCCCATATACAGTTCATTACAAGAGATGCTGGATACACAGTACCTGAGTAAAGGTAATTTTTTTTCTTGTCTCATTTGGATGTCAACTTGTTTTGTTGTTTGGTGGTGTTTTTTGGTTTTTTTTGGTTCTTTTTCCTAAAAAAAACCCCAACCCAACATACCCACCCCTTCAGCTTTGTCATCTCTTTTTGGTAAAATGGACTCTTCTTCACTTAAATACTCAAAAGCCTGTGATCCATTTTAAACTTGACTCACCAACAACTCCTATGTGTGTTAAAAAGCTTGTAAAATACTTAATCCAACATTACATTAGGTAATTCAAAGAAATATACCCTATTGCACTGCCCAATACAAAGTGTGAATGGGGTACATGGGACAGTACGAATTTTAATGTTGTTTATTGTTTAAAGCCTCGTAAATTTGGACGCCTTGGTACACTTGTGAATGTTATCAATTTTACAAGGGACAATGCAGTAGAGGTCTGTACAGTAAGGAGTAGCAAAGTGGACACACGTTCTTCACTGTCCCTTTCAATACTGGCAGGCATCAAGCGAAACCAGTGGGAGGGAGCCAGGTTCAAAATCCAACACAAGGAGGTTGGCCTGTGCCCAATACACAGTCAATCAATGCAACTCTTTGCCAAAGGACACTGGATGCTAAAAGCCTGCATGAAGCCCACAGAAGAGAAATCCACTACAGATTTTTGAGTGCATAGAAACCACATGCAGGAGAGGAAACCCCTGAGCGGCCAGTTACTGGTGATTGGGAGAGTATTCTGGCAAAATAACACCTGCTTGCCTTGTTCTTATAGCCCTCCCTCAGCATTTACTTTTGGACACTTTATCTCTTGCCAGAGGGGTTTATTTACACATTCTTCCACTAATACAAGTCATGTTGTTGAGTATCCTGTGCTGGGGAAACCATGACAGTCATCATGCCCAAAGTAAAGAAGAGGACCTCACTTTTGTAAAATCACCTTCCAGAGGTAGGAGACAGGATAATGTGCAAAAAAGATCGTTAACTCAAATCAAAATGTGTGCTTTCAACATCTGTAGGAATGCCTTTTCTAAAGATCAAACTGTAAGAATTGCTGTAATAATAAGCTGCACTACAGGATATTTTGCCAAATAGAATATGAAGACAAAAAGAGTATTTGCATTTTAAAGATGAGGCACAACAAGAGTCTTCAAGATTTCCAGCAGCTTCTCTAGGACTTAATGCTATTACTAAATTCCTGCTGGAGGAACTGACATGACAAGCTTATGGGAGACTGATTTTTTAGTTCTGTCTCCCCTCCCATGTAATGCCTTGGCAGCGGATGTTACCCTCCAGTACACCAGAAGTTTTTTGTATTTCAAGTTCTTGAAAGCACCAAAGAAAGGCATGATCAACAAAACGGCTGTAGCTGTGTTACCTGCTAATTACCTTATATCAGGAAGGAAAGCAAGTGTTGGAAATCAAGTGACAGAATATGCAAAGTAAGGTACAGAAAAAAAAGAGGTTTTTTTGAACGAACTCGCTTTACCAGTTTGGTAACAGAGGTGGGAAGGGGGAAAGAATGAAGGAAAAGGAGCTGAAGCAGGGAGAAAATACTCAATATTTGTACCATCTAGACTTAGTAATATATCCCAATATTATCAATAGAAGAATAATGTCTTTAAAAGTGTGATTCTAAACTGTAAAATAATCTCAAGTACTTGTTCTAAACTGCCTGGTAGAAAAGATAATCTTGCCTCCAACGGATGCAGAGCAGGCCATGGCAGACTGTCTTCTCACAGGCTACCTAAAATTAGAGTGTGAATACTACTCTCACCCAAGTCATCCAGTGAGATAGAAAGGTAAGGATATGAATTCCAGGGTCACATTCTGTAAAGCATACATTGACAGATGTGGGAAGAAAGAGTGGATATTTTTTTTTAATTTGCTTTTTAAATGGAAAGAAAAACTTTTCCATCTTTACACCCTTTCAGTAGACAATAAGAGCTATCACTATATTTACAAATCATTATTGTAAGACTACTAGTCTCAGTAGACATTCTGGAATGAACTTTTCCATAACAAGGAGTTCCTGCCTTTCCAGATCAGTATGTGTAGAATATCCACCAAAAGGAATCCTTAACATGAATATTACTACAACAGCAATAGCAAACAAGCAAAAGGAAAGCAGCTTGTCCTTCCATCCTTCTCCTTTATACAAACAAGCCTTGAAAACCAGTAATTGCACACACAATTAGTCCTGCCCAATCTTGGTTTTCCTTTGTCCTAAGACACCAAGATTGACACGTAGCCTTCAGTAGTTACTGTCAGCCTACTCTTTCTCCTCAAAAGCATGACAAAGCAGCAAACTTGTAAGAGCCAGTCTACACATTCCAAGGCTGTTCTTTCAGTGCACTATAACAGTTGTTCAAGTTCTTCAGGCTCATTTAAATCATCTGAGCTTAGCCACACTCTAATCTGGACAGTTTTGTAAATAAAATCACTTGTTCTCCCATACTTACGAACAGTTTACTCTTGTAAATGTACTTGCTCCTTCCACTGGAGTCCTTTACTTCTTTACTGAAAACCAAGGACATTTCAAAAAGGAAAAGGTGCCTCTCTCTTCCCTTTCGAATTAGAGTTTTTGGGTCCCACACTTGGAAGGATTCTTGAAGGATGAGCTCTCCCTGAGATTCTATATTTTCATCAAAGCCTAAAAAACCCATGGAGAAGAAAGTTTCACCATAAGTTGATAATACAAAAAATTAAAAACCACAGCTTCTGTTTATTAAGCGATCTGATTTTTTCCCCCCAAATACATCACCCCTGCAAAGATGGGATTCCAAGAACGCAATACTAAAAACAAGCTTTGATTTCAACATTGAAATATACTAAATGCAACTGTAACTAAAGTCTATATCTAAATTTAGTGATCCAAGTGTTAACAAGTTTATCAACTCTTCTGGTAGTATTTCACCAATAAATGACAGAGCTGTCTATGTCAGCTTCTGGTAACCTCTTCCTTGATGAAAATGATTTCTCTTACAAGCTTTCTGCCACTGTAGAAAGTGAGCAACTTGCAAGGACACAGAGAGCACATCAGGTTGTTCTGACATTGGCAAGCTCCCAAATGCCACCTTTTCTGGTGATACATCTTCCCCACCATGTATGCAATGAGCACACAAACACATTCCAACAGGGATGGAAAAAACTGGCAGCTTGGAGTGGTTGCCATGTGATCAGCCTGCCACTGAGTCACTCCAGCATTGACCCACAATGAAGAAATAGCAGCTGGATTACTTATCTTGAGATGTAATTGTAAAGAGGAAGATTGAGAATATCAACAATTTTAGCTCCATTATAGAGGTACAGTGCTCTGTTCCCAGTTTAATGCACAGCTTTAGAGTTGGAGGACAACAGACATTAGTCTACCATACTCTTCGGAGTGGTATTAAACCACAGTTTACATAGATAACAGCTTGCCAATATTCTCTGAACAGAGAGCAGCATGCTTCTCAAGAAAACAACAGTTCTTTCTGTTCTGAACAGGGCAACATTATGGAGTGCATCAGAGGCAAGTTGCATCAGGACGTTCATTCAAAATCTTCCAGAGACACAGAGAGGAAATGTGCTCACTCACTATATTGGTCTAACATGGCATGACTCAACAATAAGCTCATGATTTGTTATAAAACCAACTTATGTAAAAGATTAGGATATTCTCCAGAGCCGCATTCCCAGTGTTAAAAGATTATTACCAAAGTTGGTCAGCATTTATACTAATACCATCTCCTGAGCAAAACATTTGGAACTTGTCCTGCAAACTGACCAACATCATTATTGATTAACACCAGGGAAAAGAGGTGATTTTGAGCATTCAGGTGATCAAGAATCATATGTCAAACCAAGATGAGTTCTATAGTAACTTGCATGATACTGGAAATTCTGTTACAAGCCCCATTTTACTACTAGAAGTCATAGAGGACAAAAAGTAATATTGACTAAAAGCACCTTTAAGTCTTTATTCAACAACTGCAAGGTAAGGCAGCTTTGTTTTTATCTCAAAAAAATTAAATCCAAAGAAAAGCACTTTTATTACTAAATATATAGTGGCAACATCATACATGATAACGTGCCAATTATAAAACAGATTTTGTTTTAAGTTGTTCTACGCACATAGAAGCAATTACATCCAACCTCCACTGTCTGCCATGGACATGATTATGCTGTTCTGGCTAAGCCTCAGGCTAAATTGGCTTAAGCTGACATTTTACTGCCAGAAGACACATTTCATTTCAACCAAAAGTCTGTTATGGAACAGGCAGCAAACAGATGTGAAAACAACAAACTTCTTGGAGACAATTATTTTATATATAAATCAGCAAAATCACCTCTAATACGCTTACGCGCCTCATGTAAAGGCATCAAGGATACTGGTTGGAAAATGCAGCCAAAGCTCTCATAGCTGACCACTCACCTACTACATTTTAGGTGAGTAGTGGGAAACTTTGCTAGCCTACATATTTTTCAAATCTGTAGTGGCAGAGCTATAGATCAGGAAAAAAAAGAACATTTAAAAAATTTAAAAACTGTACCAGATGTCTGTCACAATTAATTTTCCTAAGTTTGCATTTTATGTATTTCCAGATAAAAGGTATAAAAAATACCAACACAGAGATAAGAAAATGTTCACATTTTTCAGACCTTCTCAACATATAGTTATGAAGTTATTAAGCAAAGTTAATGTACAGCATATGACCAAATTGGAAAGCTGGTTTGAATCCTACCTTCCAGCATGCTGAGGTGCATGGCATCATTGGCTCGCTTTGGCACACTAAGCATCACCTCCAGGCCATCTTTAATCTCACCTTTACCTTCTTCACAGCACGTGAGCAGCTCCTGCAACACACGAGCAGGCATGAGTACTCTCTATCAGGTATCTCTACGCTACTACGACAGACAACCAAACAGTATTTCTAACAAGCAAAGAATCATCTTTGGCATGTAAAATCTTTTAGAACTTCTTACTCTGCCAATGACATGATGGCATACTTGGTATTTATCATGATCTGTTCTTCAAGGAGCAGCCCAAGCTTTCAGTTAACCACCTTTAATTTAAACAAGATCATCTGCTTAATAAGATATCTTTAAAAGTTACATGAAGGACAACATTTTTTCTGATTATAAGCACAGACACAGCTATCAGATGCAGCGCTACATCAAGGCCCAGAACAATGCAGCTGCTAAGTCATGAGGATGGTGGAAAACAGGACAGCACAAAAGGATTCCCTCCCACCCCCCACATCAGTCTTTGCTCCAAAGACCTGCTCTGTACTACTGCTGATAAGAGGATTTACGGTTTTTCATTTTAAGTATTCCATGAATTACTCTACCGTGTGTTCACACAGTTAAAAGCATCCTACAGACAAAACCTTTGAATACAAACAAGCACAAACTAATGAACAGAAGTTAGAGAATGGAATATGCTCAAGTGCTATAGTGGAATTTAGGGCGATGCAGTTCCCTGCCCATTCAACATCCCACAGATATTAACAGCAGCTGAGCTGATATTCAAATTTCCTCACACCCTTCCAGCATTTGACCAGTATCAAGATAAAATGTAGCTTACGTAACCAAAAAGGCATATTGTGTTCCTTCTATTATTCAAAAGGCCCACTTAATTGATTCCCTCAGGTTAAATTCCCTTTTCCTTTTTAATTCCCTTTTCCTACTATTATCATCATTACACTATTTTTATTTAACTGCCAATACTACTATCACAGCAAAACAATACATCCTCACACTTAAATTTTGCATGACAACTGCACAGAAAAGTGAGTGCAACTAAACATCCTCCAGGGGGCACAGAAGATGAGCAGCTTCAATACTATTTGGAAAAATAAGCAAAACTTCCAGAACTGTAAAATGTTTCAACTATCATTGTTGAAGTTTTCATATTTTCATCCTTACATGTTTTATGTCTCTGTTATTATAGGGGAAAAAAAAAAAGAACTCAGCAACCACCAAATAAATCCATTTTACTATGCAGCAAAGCCATCTGGCTCTGCAAACACTGGTGAAAACAATCTATACCACCACTTCAACAATATAGTGGCTAAGGCATATTAAGATTTAAAATAAAATAAATTGTTGGAATCAATACCCCAAAATTTCAGAAACAGCACAGCCTAGAGTATTTCTGTAAGTTATAACTTAATCAAGTTGCACCTTTTTGCAAGGGGAGAACAGATAGTATGTTTCAGTTTAAAATGACAGCTTTGTTTCCATCCAACTTGACCTGAAATAGCCTGCAATGTTTTTCAGAAATTTTAAAAACAATCATCCACTGCAGTTCTCAAGTAAAAAGGGGAGACACAGATTAGTTACTGTGCTTTTGTAGGCAGCTATTACAAAGCAATCAATGCCACCTAACAGAGACCCAGTACAGCTCAAGAACACTGCTGCTCAGTCAACAAGGCATCTGTCCAACTACAGGTTTCCAAAAGTTTTGTTTATTTTAACAGCTACTATTTACTTGACATTTCCAGGCGACATTACAAGTAACAACTGTTTGTGCAACAGCACTACAGGTACCCAGTGTGAGTATATATACACTCATATATATGTTTATATATTTTATAGACATTTTATATTATAAATTTTATATATATAAATAAAATGTATAAAGATTTATATATTGTACAGTACTTAATACCATAAACATAGCTAATGGCTTGCAAAAATTTGCAGCAGACACTATTACAAAAACGTGCCTGTCTGTATGGCCAGGAACTACTTTTTCACTCTGAAAATGCAAATTGTATTTTCTAAGTAAACATTAGTAAAGAGGTATCTTCTTTGGTTTACAGGAACCTGGTCAAAAAGTTGCTTATTTATGCCTTCTTTCATTTTCAGTGGGCTCCCAAAAAATATCACAGCAATACTGGGGGCTGCCCAAGGTGCTGTAGTCTCGGAGTGCAGAGTAAAACAGCCCTCCTGACTTCAGCAAGACCTTTTTCTTCTTAAAAACACCAGAATCACACAAAGTACTCTGAATTAATACTGACCTTTAAGAGAAGCTGGTATTTTGTTATCCTTTGGACAGGTTTGATAAGGTAAGAGGAGATAGAGTTGGCCAGTCCATGTCGTTGTTGTATCTCCTACATGAAAAAAGCAAATATTTGAGGACTCTGAGCACCAACACTCAGATATAGACTGCTTTGTGGGCTATGCCATAATTTACACTACGTATCTACAAACTACAAATTCTATTTTAGCATGGAGAGATAAAAAAGACAGGATGACAAAATTACAGCCACAGAAAATAGTTATGTTGTGCATCTGCCTGCTCACTTTGATAAAAAAAAAGATTATTACCTCTAAGGGTACCTGTGAAGCATTTCAACAAACCTAAATACAAATAGCAACGATTATGGATACTGAACGTGCGGCAACGCCTTTTTTAAAAAATAAATTAATAAATAATATCTGTATTTCCTTTGTTACTCGCAAAAGAAAAGAAAACAAATTTCAGGGAACAGCCATGACTACAGAGGAAGGCTGAGGTGGAGGTTTCTTAGCACCCCCTGGTAGTTTCACTGTTAATAGTCACAGAAAGCATCTCCCCCACAAGAGGGAGCACGAAGTAACATTTTCGAACTAAAGGAAAGAGGTTTACAAACACTTAAAACAGCCACTTACAAACAAAAAA
Organism: Calidris pugnax; assembly: GCF_001431845.1. Lineage (NCBI taxonomy): Eukaryota > Metazoa > Chordata > Aves > Charadriiformes > Scolopacidae > Calidris > Calidris pugnax. The sequence goes on along the minus strand of NW_015090830.1, from coordinate 4,733,054 downwards.
AGAATGACCTCCACAAAGCTAAAGGAGGAAAATACAATCAGATTGTAATTATGTGAGATAATTACTGATTTCAAGTATTGATCATGGCTGAACTTCACGGCCAGTGTTTGCCATTTATCACAGTACTGGAAATATTTTAACCACACAGTTTCACACAGCATGTTAAGCACTGCAGCTATGTGCTTTCTAATCACAATTACAGTATCAGGAATTCCCAAGATGGAATACACGTGACATTTTCACATGGTCCAGTGGCGGCATCAATGGAAGATCCTGAAGCTACCTGTGCAGAGAATTAGGTCTCCACGCTTCTAATCCACTTTAGGTGGATAAGGGGATGAGAGCTCTGGATACACTGGTAAAACAAAGGGATCAAAGGGTGCTCCCTTCGAAGTGGTGGCAAGAACTTTTTTCTAATACCGTTTTATCAGAGCCCCTTGTTATTTTTAAAAATAGTGTTTACTAAATTTTTCTCTGATTTTTTTTTTTTTTGGTCATATCTGCTGGATTTCCTGTAATTTACCTACTATTCCTCAAATACTGAAAACGTAACAGAGACTTCACAGAAAGGGACTGAATAAGCGAGGTGGTTGGTTTGGCAGTTCTGAACAACAGCAGTCAACTGAATTACCACTAGATATCATTTTAATTTAAAGGTGCTCCAAAAATTTAACAAAGATTTCCATCTTTATCACATACAGTGCAAACTAAGCACGTCAAAATGCTAAGATTTGCAGAGTGTGTTTGCGAGAGCCAAAGATTCGTGTCTCAGTTGCTGCTGCCAGAACGCGCTTCCAGTTCTGAACTGCTCTGATATGTGACAGTGAGTTTTTACATTTGATTTGACAGCTTTATAAGACCAACTGAGCAATATAAGTTAACCAGGTGAGACACAGGATTGCTTTTCTTAAGCTGACACTAAATTGCAGCATTAGTACCAGGAAACTTGCATTTTCTAAAGAAATTAGACACTCAGTTTAACTGCAAGTGCATGATTCAAGCTGCCACAGTATACTTTTAAGATGGACACAAAGTACTTACATCAAAGTATGCTCCTGCGTGTTCTAATATCAGCTGGGTAGAATCGGGCTTATTTTTACAGTAAGTAACATACATTTGGAATTTGTCTGCCTGCAGAACAAAACACAAATTTGCATAGGTTATCAGAGAGAATAATTTCTGTCTTGGAAGTTTTTACACGGTTATCAGAGGGCAAATCTTCTCTCTCAAGAAATTTAACAACACAGAATTGTTTTCCCATTCAAATTGGCAGCACAAGAAAGTATACCAGGCAAGTAAGACTGAAAACAATACCAACGCATGCAAAAGTAGATCATTCATAGCTAAGACCAAGACACTACACCAAGCCTGAATGAAGGTTTGGGCAACTTGCATAAACTTCAAGAGCAGCTAAGCATTGGCATGTGATACCAGTGTCTTAATTTTTTCCCCCAGTTAAAAAAGCACATATTTTTACTCAAATTTGAAGGAAGAGGTAGCTTTACAAATTAAAATGAGACCTGGGAGCAAGAATCTATGCTTTCATGCTTCCTATCTCCCTTGTTACTTCTAAACATAAGTCTGACTTCATTACCCAAGTAACAAAGCAGTGTCCAACATCTTCTGGTAACTGTTCATATTTTTCCAGCTCCTTAAGGAATATACTGTAGGTAGGAAAGAAACAAACAATACAAGGCACGTGAAACATTTTCATTAGAGCAGCTGATACTGATCTATTGTCTGTGAATAAAGGCGGATAGAAAACGCTGTAATTCATACCAACAGCATGAGTTAAAGAAATAAAGATAACAGGAATGGATAAACATGTGCAATAATAGAACTAATATAAAATGTAATTCAAGACAAATTCTCATGTGAAGATCAGAAATTGATCCAGCAGACATGCAGTTAACACATAAGAGAACTCAAAAATTTAATAACTGCTGTTGTTCTCCATCAAGGAGGTTTCCTACTATGTCAGTTTCAAGAAAAGTTTAGTCTTAATCTCAAGAGAAAAAAGAGGTGACTTGCTTTTTGGATGCTCAAGTTAACACAAAGCATACAACGGACTAAAATCAGGTTCTGGAATATGCTAGGCATATTTTATTACGTAATCTGCCTCATAGCCATTCCACTTCGAAGAAATGTAATGGACAAGTCTCTTTCATGCTCCATACTCAAGTAAATGTAACAATGGTGGGGCATCTCCAAAGAAGCTTTGAAGAACCAAGAAAAAGCAGGGAGCACTTTTTCTCCACTAGTGGTCACACTTAGAAATCAGGAAAGAGGGTTCTGAAGGAATGACAAAGTCTTAAATTCATGTTTGGGTTGTATCTGTATTGAGTCCAGTGGTTTCCAACTCCTTAGAACAACTGGAAAATCTACAGTAAAATTTTAATGTACCAAATAAATTTCTTAAAAGCTGAAAAGATTGAAAGAGAAGGTTTCTATTGGTGTACCTGCCTGGCTGCAAAAAGCAACTGAAACAATTTAGCAGTGCAAGAAGAAATCCTTTAGATTTTTTTATGGACAAGCATCCATTATTCACATGCACAATATTTTCATTAGGAAATCCCTCAGGTCATCATTTGGATTTAGCAGTAATATGGAAATGGAAGATAAGTCACTCACTTATTGTGGAACTCATAGATTTCCTGCATGTTTCCAAAGATAATGTGTTCTTTGTTTACAATACCAGGTGGGATCTCCTCAACTCCGCTTGTCATTTCCCATAGATATGTCTGCCCAGAACAAAAAAGATGCATGAAAAGTCATGATAAACCCTGAAGAGAAGCACCCAGGTATCTTTAAGCATGCTTTCCTGGAGAGAAATCGGAGAAAGATCACACAGCATCATCATCTCCAATTGTGACAGTACCTGTTGTGTCAAATATACCTTGTGATTTTGACAGTAAAATCCAAGTTCTAAAACTGACAGTTTGACATAGTCCCCGAGACTTCATCATTTAAAATGCATAGTGTTCTTGACAACCTCTAATGCTTCAGGATATTCCTTGTCAAGGTCATGCCTGTAGTCTAGAAGTTCATGCTTTGTGCGACAGCTAACACCAACCATCACTTGCTTCAACATAACAATTACTGGGCACTTTTCCATGGAATCTCTCTGAATTTCTATTCAAAAAGTCAGCTAGCAGCAGAACATGTGATACAGATAATAAGAGAATTAGCACAAGCTCTTCTCTATTGCTAGCAAAGCAAATCAAGTAAACCCCTCCTTTTTCCCCTCCCCTCTCTAAAACAAAAACCCCATGTTTATGAATTGGGAAAGGAGTAAATGCTGAAACTCAGTACTGACAAATGCAAAACACATAGGATGAAGTCCGAATTGGTTGTTATCAGATGTAATTCTAAATTTTTTCTTAATAGCTGAAAAGATACTTAATTTGATCCTATGACTGCAAACCAATCATGTTCAGCTGTTAAAGCCAAAAAAACAACCACCCAGAAAGAAACGTATTGAATCCTGTCTTCAAAGATTAGTGAAAAAAAGAAAACTTACATCCATGCATTCCCGGAGGTCTCTTACGTAAGCCTTTTCTGTCTGAATTAGCTCAGCCATAATGAACCTTAGGTGACAACAGAAAGAATAATCAAATCTCAGTCTGTTAGATCATTATGAATGCATAATAACCGGAATATATTTTTCTCCTCATCAGCTTTTGCTTTTTCTGCTGCAAGAAAAATCTGAGAACTGAAATGTGAAGGGAGACAACAGCTGAAGGAAACATAAGAGGTAACATCCTGCCATTACTAACCAGCACAAAAAGAAATGGGGAAGGAGATGGAATTTTTTCTCAAATGCTTTTCACTTGCTATAGTCAGTTAACTGTTGTCTTCCCTCCTCTCCTTGCACACTTATTTCACATTATTTATAAAATTAAAAAAGCATGTTAAAAGAAATCTGACATAAGTTTAAGATTTTGACATGCTAGAATTATCAGTGAGAACAAGCATGTGAATAAAAGACAATACTGAGTAATATCACTCTCTTTTTACCATTTATCCAATTACTAAGCTGCCAGACAAGCCACGACAGTTGTTTCATTATAAGGATTGATTTATGCATTCTCATTCATTAAAAAGAAATAAACATATTACTCTTTCCTCCGGGCAGACTTTCGTTTCTCTTCGTTAAGCTCATGAGCAGCATCACGCAGCTTCACCTCTGACCCAGGGACACTGGCTGGGATTATATCCAGCTGCAAGCTTTTGCTCTTTATTAAAGAAAGAAAGAATTGATTAAGGAAGGAGACAGGAAAAAATGATAGCTAAATCAAATGCAAGCAAAGCTTGTTGTCTGTCATCACACTCAAATTTCTCTTACCGATTTATTGGAATCGGAGGAAATACCCAGAGCTTTCTCTAAAGAGGTCCTGTATTTCTCCATGCGTAGGGAAAAGTCTCTGTACCTCTTATCCACTGCTGTGACACATTTTTTAATCTCTGTTGCATGAGCATGCCCTTTTTCACAAAAGCCATCAGCCAGCTGTATCAACAGCTTCACCCTTTCTTTGGTTTGCTGTGAAAACAGGAAAATATCAGTTACTAGCTCTACCTAACATGAAGGGGATCATTTTGCTTAACCTGCTACTAAAGTGTAGTAGGAAAAGCCATCAAAGGAGCTATCTTCCTCCTCCCTTTTCCCGTAACTCCTTTGAACAGGTACCTTTTTCTTAATAAAAATAGCACAAGATGAATATAGATTTCCTTGGGTTTTATTATTACATGACTAAAAGCAGGTTGTTAATTTTTCTTTCAAAAATGTATTTCATATCTAACCCAGAGATTAAATTCTGCTAAGCAAGCTTTTCAGAGCATGGGTAATCTCCTCGCATTAATACAAAGGGGGTTTGATGCCAAAATGAATATTTTGTTCATTACCACGGAAACACTAGTATTGGACCTGGCCCAAAGTCTCAGGAATCTACCTCCTTCAGACGTCACTGAAATGTTGAGATGGAGATAAGTCTTCTTATATGCTTTACACTTTAACAGATTAAGACTATATTCTTTAGATCTTTTTTAATATTATGTTTTGATGTCACACGGTTGTTTGAGAGAAACTAAGAGAACAAGTAGCAACAGCCAAATCTGTAACTAAGTGCTTTTCCCAATTAACAAGCTGCCTTAAGACTATATGCTTTCTTTCATGTAAATCATAAACCATCCACAACGGATGGGTTTATACCTCTACCTCTCTCTCTCTGACACCATGTCAGAAAAAAGTGTACTGTCAGGACTCTTGGTAACAGGGAGTTAAGCAAAACAGTGAATAAAAACTGGATTCTTACATCAGCTGGAAAATAGACAGTTTGTTATTTATTTTATTTTATTTTTTAATTTCTTCTTTTTCTTTCCTAATGGTTCCTCATGCAAGCATTCCTTTTCACTATGGAATTAGCAAGGGCTAACACATCCTCCCAACAGGTAGTGAAATGCCAAGGGAGTGGCACTAACAACATCCTTTCAAAGGGGGCACCCACGTCATCTGCTGAGTGACAGAGGAAACAAGCGGGGCAGTGGTGCTCTGCATGCTGGAAGGGATCCAGCAGAACAAAGGCTGAACAAAACTCAGAAGGATGAAAATCCAGGTTTGAAAAGCAAAAGTGATCTCTGTTGTTTCTAGATTCTCTTTTCACCCTTGCCACATGTCCTATAACCAACTTCATCTCCAAAGTCTCTTCGGAGGTGGTCCTTCAGACAAATGAACACTTGCTTATTTTCGTGGGCTTTATTATTTCTCTATGAAGATTGGAGAGCAGAGTGGTAGAAAAAGGTGACAGTTTGAAGAGGTGACAAAACAAAACACAGGGACAGACAAGGCTAGGTATTCTCAGGTACTTGTCACGCACTGGTTGCCTTTCATATGTGAAAACTTTCAAGCCTCACAAGTGACATCTGCAGGTCTGTATAGGCCTCCACTGGTGTAGAATGCTGCCATCGCTCAAAAAGTTACAGCAGAATCACAAAATCCTTTAATAAAATGAGTAACCTAGGAAGTAAAGCTTTATTTTTTCTACTACCTTCTAATTAAATCACAGCTGAATAATAACATGCCTTGTTGTATTTTATACCCTAAATGAACATGCAATAATCCACAGACATGAGGATATAAATGTGGAAATCAAAGGCCCTGAAAGGTTTGTAGTTTACTTAAAAAGCATTTTTAAGCTACCTCACTACAGTTCTGTCGTAAGAAATCAACTGCACATAGGGTTGACGGAGCTCCCGTAACAATGATTATCTTCTGATTATCTTGTGGTTTATTCTGTTCCCAGCAGGAATAAAGCAAGCAAGCCACTGCAAGTAATCAAATCTTTATAGACACATCCTTGGGGTTCCCCAATTGGGGAGGACAGGGGAATTTGGATTGCTTGGGCTTTTTTAAATCTTTAATAATTTCATTTATTTATTTTACCTTTGCTGTGATCTGAAATTCTTCATGTTCTTTTAACAACTCTTGGGTGTGCTGGATACTGGAGCCAGTGGACGTGTGTGTGGATAAATAAAACTCTCCATTGTCATGAATCCATTCCAAAGCCTAAATAAAGCAATAACAAAGGAAAAGTAAGAGAAAAGGCAACACACTTTTGCCAACAGAAACCACCTGTAGCCAGTATTTCACAAACACAGAGTGGCCACAAGTAAATTTTATTCTATGTCACTCGTGGCAATCTTTTAACGCCTCTACAATACGAAACAGTTTGTAGCTCTGAAATAATTCACTTAGTCTACGAAGCAATGCTTAAAGAACTACAGAAAAAAACTGACACATGAATCGGAATATTTCAGGAAAGTCCACTACTACAGGACTACACTATTAAAAGGTTCTAACTAGATAGAACTACTAGATAGACTATGTCTAGCTACAGTTTTGCTAATATACTCCCCAGCTGAGCAAAAAATCACTGTTTTTGGTGCAACACAGGAGAGCTGTACTCAGCAATAGGCATTTTCCAATTTGTAAAAATGTATAAGACTGCAAAATGTGTAGGCTAAACTTTCCAATCACATAAGATTTAATTATCATTTCACTCTTTAGTTGACATGTATTCCAGCCTCACAAAATGCAGTCTGTATTTACATGTACTCCTGGAAATTAAACCTGCAGCAGAGGAGGAATCTATCAGTTAGACCAACGTAACAGTTAAACCAATGAATGTATGTATAGGTAGTAAAAGACAAGAACTAAGAACAGCAATCTAAAATTGCTTCCCTTCCACATCCTGGCACCTCACTCTCTCAGTGCTATGAACCATAGTGATACAGGTTATTATCTATGTTCAATCCACATTAATATTTGCTGCCCTTTTAAAGAGCATAACTCAGTGGTTGCGAGGAATCCTACTGTTTGGCTACCAGAAACAGGAGGGGGGGGGGGGAAAAGAAGAACTAAAAGACCCAAAACACAATAGTCCTCTCAAACTGCTGTCTAACAGTAAAAAAACCCAACAGTAACTGAAGACTGACATTAGCAAGTTGTTTTGCAGTTCTTAATACAGGGTACTACAGCAGTACTTGGAAGCACAGGAGCTTAGAAGCCTTTTGGTTCTGACAAAGTCAATGTCAGTTGATCAAAGGGTTTAATACGGCTTGCTAAGAACTATTTTGTTCCTAAATGCAATTCTGTGTCTTCAGTGAATATATACAGCACTAGACAAAAATTTAATACTCCAAGAGAAAAAGTAGTAGATTGCTAGTGAGCCCTCGTTCTTCCTTTTATTTCTCATACTTTCAGTTTACCCTTTTATCTATCCACATTATCAAGAACAGGAGAAGTTTTATCTTGATGGACAGCATATAGGTATTTTTCAAGAGCATAATCTTACACTGAATCAGAACTGGCACCATATGTATTATAATTTCACCAAGAATTTAATCTCATCAGGGCTGTGATTGAACAAATGTGATTATCTTCCTTCCACTTGGCATGCTTTTGCCTCTTGGTACAAAAACTAAAGTGAGCAGAAAGCCTTCAAATTCAACACTGAATGTGAATGCTAGGATGCCATTTACCTAGAAACATATCAGTGCTGATGCAAGCCTGATGAGATGGGCCTGTACTTTTCAAGTGCTGCTGATGGAAACAAACCAACAACTCTTGGACTAGTGTCAAGAAAAGGGACATTTCAACTAACTACCTGTATGGTGCCCTTTGTCTTTCTAATGTCAATCTTTGCAAGCGAAGACTGATACGGACAAGCAGCATTGGTTATCACTGATGTTAAAAATAACATTTATTTTTATACTTCTTCCTTCTGACTTTTTAACTTCCGCCTTTTTTTGGTGGGCTTATTACACAATACTGGAATGAATGATAAACAAAAAGTCTTCCCCTCTGCAAATGTTGCCTTTTCATAACTTTTTAGCAGCTCTCTAGAGCTACAACATGGCAAAAAGTTAATTGCTACAGTTTAGATCAGCTCTTATTTCATATAAGAATCAGGATTTTATGTTGGAGAAATCAATTTCGTGGCCAGGTGAGCCCTTAACACTGATACGATTTGAGAGTCTACCATTTTCCTCTCAAACTGCCAGGTATCTGCTCCCACAGCAGAGCATCAAGTCTGAAAGCACAAAGAATGGTTCTTCCAACTTCCAAACAAAAATCTGAATGAAGACAGCAACATTTCCATTTTCCAGCTAATGAGTGTGGAGTCCTGTGAAGTTTGTGATGACTGAACTGGTGAGTGCTGAAAAATGGGATTTACAATGCAAATGCTGACAGATCTTTATCTCCAGCGTTTGACTGTTAGTCAATAATCTCTATACAAAAGCAAGCAGGTCATGTGCTTGGCAGAGGTTGGAGTTAAGGTTATTCAAAACTGGGGTGGGGGGCAGGGAAGGGGTGGTGGTGTTGTTTTAAGGAGGTATTAATCTTTAACTTCACTCCAAGATTTATCTTGCATTACTTTCTTTGCAAAATCATGAAAGACAGAGTTCAGAAATCTTTCAACAGAGAAAAACAGACCACTAGTATTTCAACCTTTGTCTACACCGGCTGTCAGAAAGAAAGAAAAAAATTAGGGTTTTGAGTCCTTTAAAGCAGTTCTAACATATTTCATACTATGGGCGTTGTGTCCTTTTCTGCAGAACAGGAACAGATAGCTTCCTTTCTTTGTCCTATATCCAGTTAAAAAAAATAAAAAAAAGTAGTAAAACTATTGCAGATCATTCCAGTCACTAATTCTGCTTTGGAACCCCCTATTTATTTTTATGGCTTATGTTTTGATTAGCAAAGGGGATTATTTTGTGTGTGGTAGTTAGTTCTTTCCAGACTGATAAATTCAAAATATAGAGGGGTCTGTCTAACCATGCAAGAAACCATAAAACCAAGTACAAAGAGAGCAAAAAACTTTCCAAAGTCACTCAGTTATTATTGTTCAATGGATTATCGAACTTGTCAGAACTGCCAATCAACTTAATTAGATGTTTTTTCCCCCAACACTGGAGAAAAATGTTGCTGCCTGTTATTTCCCTGGTCAAATTCAGTGTTTGTGTCAAAGTTAACAAGCGTAACAATTTGTCAAACACAAGCTTGCAGAAATGAGATTCACCAGTACCAGATCAAGCTGGCAGAAGCAAAACACTACCTTTAAGTTACAGCAGACACTCTGCCTCAACAGATTTTGTTGTTCTGTATTAAAGGAAAAGCAAATAAAAATTTAACTTAATTTCTATCTTAATCACTGATCTTTCAGCCATTTGAAATATTGAAGTCAATGAAAAATTTCTTATTGTGGGACAAGTATGTCAAACCTCCATCACACTGAAGAGGATTTTTATATAAAACGCTCACCTGTTTGGCACTTCTTTCAAACACCACATACTGCTGGCACTGATCAAGACGTCTTTTACGCATGGTCCAGTAATGCAGCACACGGTTCTCCCTCTGGAAGAGTTCATTCAAGATATCTGAAGAAATGAAAACAGTTTCAGCAGAGGTTATTACAACTAATTTTTAAATATGAGATTAAAATTAGTGGAATAAAGTACCCTATGTGGTAGAATTTCAATACACTTACTTTTTCTTTTACACTTTGCTTTGTTCTTTTTAGTGATTTTAATGAAACACAGTATTCCTGTTTCATTATTATTTACAGTAATGTCAGTTAAAGAAGCTAGAGATGCAATTAAAATGTACTAGTTAAAACCTTTTTTCTCCCAATTACTTTTCACATGGAGACTGCCACTGTTTAACAGAACGGAAATATAGTCTGATAAAGGCAGTTCTTGATGGGTCTCCTCAGAAAGAATGAGCATGCACAAGTAATCACATGCTTAACGTCTCATACTGATCGTAATTAAAAAAAAATTAATTTTCTGAATATACTAGTCTCCTATAAACATTTTAATAATTTAATACACGTGGAAAATGCATAACCTTAGGTCACTGCAAGAACAAATGCAACATAAGCAGATATAAAATGAACAGAAACCCTAGTAGTAAAAAAATACACAAAAATACTAAGCTTGCCATTCCCTTTCCAAAAAAAATAATAATCAAAACCAACAGCAGTATAATAGAGAGGGACCTTAAAGACAATCTAGTTCCAACCCCCCTGCCCTGCGCAGGGACACCTCCCACTAGACCTCCTTGCTCAAAGCCCCATCCAACCTGGCCTGGAACACTTCCAGGGATGGGGCATCCACAACTTCTCTGTTCCGGTGCCTCACCACTCTCATAGTGAAAATTTTCTTCCCAATATCTAATCTAAATCTCCCCTCTCTCAGTTTAAAACCGCTATCCCTTGTCCTATTGCTACACTCCCTCATCAAGAGTCCTTCCCTATCTCTCCTCTAGGCCCCCTTTAGGTATTGGAAGGCTGCTGTAAGGTCCCCCTCAAACCTTCTCTTCTCCAGGCTAAAGAATTCCAACTCTCTCAGCCTGTCCTCACAGGAGAGATGCTCCAGCCCTCTCATCATCTTTGTGGCCCTCCTCTGGGCTGACTACAACAGGTCCATGACCTTCTTATATTGTGGTCCTCAGAGCTTGATGCAGTACTCCAGGTGGGGGCTCAACAGAGTAGAGTAGAGGTTCAGAACCTCACCTCCCTCAATCTGCTGGCCATGCTTCTTTTGATGCAGCCCAGGATGTGGTTGGCTTTCTGGGCTGCAAGCGCACATTGCCAACTCATTATGAGCTTCTCATCCACCAACACCCCCACGGAAAAAAATAATAATCAAAACCAACAGCAGTATAATAGAGTAGAATCAGAGAATGGTTAGAGTTGGAAGGGACCTTAAAGCTCATCACATTCCAACCCCTTCCATGGGCAGGAACACCTCCCACTAGACCTCCTTGCTCAAAGCCCCATCCAACCTGGCCTGGAACACTTCCAGGGATGGGGCATCCACAACTTCTCTGTTCCGGTGCCTCACCACTCTCATAGTGAAAATTTTCTTCCCAATATCTAATCTAAATCTCCCCTCTCTCAGTTTAAAACCGCTATCCCTTGTCCTATTGCTACACTCCCTCATCAAGAGTCCTTCCCTATCTCTCCTCTAGGCCCCCTTTAGGTATTGGAAGGCTGCTGTAAGGTCCCCCTCAAACCTTCTCTTCTCCAGGCTAAAGAATTCCAACTCTCTCAGCCTGTCCTCACAGGAGAGATGCTCCAGCCCTCTCATCATCTTTGTGGCCCTCCTCTGGGCTGACTACAACAGGTCCATGACCTTCTTATATTGTGGTCCTCAGAGCTTGATGCAGTACTCCAGGTGGGGGCTCAACAGAGTAGAGTAGAGGTTCAGAACCTCACCTCCCTCAATCTGCTGGCCATGCTTCTTTTGATGCAGCCCAGGATGTGGTTGGCTTTCTGGGCTGCAAGCGCACATTGCCAACTCATTATGAGCTTCTCATCCACCAACACCCCCACGGCCTTCTCCTCAGGGTTGTTCTCAATCCATTCTCTGGTCCATCCTTAATTTGTGCTTAGGGTTGCCCTGACCCACATGAAGGACCTTGGCCTTGTTCTCAAGCCTGTTCAGGTCCCTCTGGCTGGCACCCCTTCCCTCAAAGGTGATGACCGCACCACACAGCTTGGTATCATTGGCAAACTTGCTGAGGGTGCACACTCAGTTCCACTATCCATGCTGCTGACAAAGATATTAAACAGCACCAGACCCAGTACCAACCGCTAAGGAATGTCACTCATTACTGGTCACTACTTGGACATTAAGCTGTTGACCACAACCCTGAGGGCGGCCATCGAGCCAAAGTAAGTTGACTTGTTCCAATATGAGTGTTCATTGAGCCTTGAGAGAATTTCCAGTGTCCTATTGCTACACTCCCTCATCAAGAGTCCTTCCCTATCTCTCCTCTAGGCCCCCTTTAGGTATTGGAAGGCTGCTGTAATCAAATAATTAACTCCACAATTTTTATTCCATTCCTGAGTATCAGAAACTGTCTGCCATTGGAAGTCACATCCAAATTCCACTGTTAAGCTGCAAATCCACGTCTGGCTTATAAATTCTTCCTGGATGGCACAGACTTTCTGCTTACTACATGCAGAAGATTTGATCTAAACTCAAGTTCTTTAATGTTTATTGTTTTTTCTTCTTCAAAGAAAGCAAGCAGTTTTCTTGTGAAGCTAACTTTACTCACTGCTTCTTCTAGAGCAGCAGCTCTACCAGTATTTGTAGCTACTGCAAACCCAGATGGCAAGCTGAAATAAATAGCATAGGGACATCCAACGTCTCCGCCAGGTGATTCTGGTGCAAAGAGCCCAAGGGGAGGTCAAGCAGAATAGACCACCGCTTTACCTGCTTCCCTACTTAAACCTACAGCTGGATATTTTCTATAATTATGAATGGTGGCTCTCAGGTGTTAGGCCTCTTAACACCTCTGCATTCCCCTGCCCCATTGTGCGGGTCCACCATGCCTTACAGCCCAAAAGCTAACAACTCCCAAGAAACAGTTTGACATCCAAGCTCAAATAAAGGAAGCCTGAGGGGAAAAGCATCTCACTGTCTCTATCAGTGATCTGGGACCAATTGCAACCACTCATGACAGCCTCCCTGAGGATTATGAAACCTGTCTGCATTGCTGCCAGCATCCTCCTGCTTGGAAGCCCCATAGTCCCACTTGCCACAGAGTGTTGAGATCACCCAGGACTTGCTTTTGGTTGGAATCTAGTCACTGCAGCCAAGGTTTTCTTCCTGCTGGGCAGGCTACCCTCAAATATGCCTCAACCGATCTGTCCCTCAGCCAAGCCATGGGCTGATCTGCTTTGAGCCTCACCTGCTTCCTCAGTTTTATTTTTGCCTTACACAACCTCCAAAATGCTTGCTCAGAATATGTGCCAGATTTCACAGACACAGGGGAGGCCTATCATTATACAATGCAATATACCCAGCTGGACGCATCATACAAAAAGAGACATCTTGATAGCGATGCAAGCAAAGTAGTTTTGACAAAGAGCAAGCAAAGTGAATTTAGCTAATTGGAACAGCATTTGTCCTGTCAGGACATGATACAGATGGCAAGCCAGTGAGAGACATTTGGCTGGGCAGCACTCGTGTTGTTGCCATTAATTTCTTGGACTGACAAGGAAGAGGAGAAAAAAAAACACTATAAAATACTTGAAGTTACAGAACAACAACATTTAATACTAGGTTTAGATGCGCAGCTCTATCTCAAGCCTCCTGAACTATAGTCCCTGTTGCTGTTGTCATTTTCTTTGATTCCAACATTTGTTAGGATTGTTTCCTAAACTTCCAGCTTGTTCTCCAGGCTTGGAGAGCTTTCAGCTGTCTCTATCCATCCTGCACTATGTACCTATCTAGAAATATGAGCACTACTAAACATGTTCCTGCACTATGTTCAGTTGCAGTCCATACAGCAGAGACAGAGGTAACAAAGCAGCCCAGGAAATCAGCAGCAGAAGCAAAGATGGAAGATGCTCCGTTTCTGAGATTACAGCAATTGTCACCAACTGAATCCACCTGCCGCAGAACAGCTTCAGGCCACAACTCCTTCCTAAAATTCAGCCTTGGCAAAATCTCCAATACAGTATTTGGATACTCTTAATGCAGGTCAAAGAATTTATTTGTACTGGTAAGAAAGGACAGAAGGACACATCTCAGAGTTCAGTATCATCATGATTCCTGTTTCCCATGAAGCATGGGCTTAGCTAAACTTTGCCTAGATTAAGACGTTGCTTTTCTAGATATCATAATCTGCAGCTGGGTATAAAGATCAAGTGTGCCAATGAACGGAGGTTCAGCAGTTCTGCAGAAACTCATCAGTTGCTCAAAGTTTTGAAGTGTTTGTTATAACACTGATCACTGCTGACACGCTGTTTCAAGCACACACCTGAGTATGGTCCAGCAGAACACATGAAATCTCTATTTCACCAAAATGACATAAACACTCTGTTTTTTTTTCTCTATCTATTCAGAAAAGAGATGAGAAGAGATTTTTCTTTTTTTCTTACATGCATATTTGAACAGGAAGATCAAAGTGAATGTGTAAATCATTTGGTCAGCTACCACGATACTATTGAGACCTAAAAGAAAGGAATCCTCACTAGTTCTATCTTGGCTCATGCTTAATTCTCAGAAGCACATATTACATGGCTAATGGGGAAAAAGTATTAGAGCCCATAGCTTATCTTTTTCCTGCTTGGGGATTTTTGTTGCTTTTTAAACATGTATCACTCATCCAGGATTTTAAATATACACAGAACATGCATAGTACTACAGTTCTGACATACAATTATTCTTAAGGACATTAGCAGAGAATTTTCTACTCTTTCCTCATCTGAACAAATTTACCATTCTCAGAATGACTGCTTCTACAGAACTTTTAAAACTGAATTTTTGTCTAAAAGACCTAACATTTTTTTATATTCAGTAAGTGTGGTAGCTACAACTTCCTGCTTGCTTCTGCTTTGCTTTCTTAGTCTACTACTAAAAGAAAAGCAAAGTGACAAATGTTAGCAACACTTCTTCAGTTATTGATACTGCTAGCATTTGTGTTGAGATTTTGTCTTGTATAGTTCTTTAAACGTTGATGCCTTGGGGACAGAGGAAAAACAATCCTTCGTCTTAGCTCTACATGCTCAAAGTTTCAACTGCCACAATCCAATGATCTCCTTAGAGTGAAAAGTACGGCCAATACCCTATTATCTTTCCAATGGAAAAAACTGAACACAGGGAAACTTTCAGTTTGAGTACTGTCAGGCACATGGCTAAGCTTAACACAAACTTTTTTCCCCTTGTAATAAAGTGAAGCAGCAACCATGTCCTGTTCTGACAGAGTTGTCAAGTAATTTAGAGTGGAAGAGACCTCTGGAGGCCACCTGTTCCAGTTTCCTCCTCCAAAGCAGGACTAACTTTGAAGTTTTTCAGTTTTCAAAATTCCCAAGGGTAGAGATTCCAGTACCTCTCTGGGCTACCTGCTCTACTCAGTGCTTTCTCACTTTTGCTGTAACGACTTCCTCCTTATATCCATTCAGAATTTTCCTTGCTGTAACTTTTTCCTCTGGTCCTATTGCCATGCTCCTATGAGTTTGGCTCCATCCTCTGCATAACTCCCCTTTGGGTAGCTGCAAACAGCAATTAATTAGACAATCAGACTTTTCTGGTTTTGAGTCTGTAGCATGGTCCAAGTGTTCAATCACAGCTTCAAAATGCATCAAGCAGAATACAGCTACAATATTTAACATCTGTAAAATGCAGCATTTATTTTCTGAATCTCTCTTGATTTCTGTCCTGCGCACCTCACCCATCAGTTACGCATACCCTACTAATTCCTGTCCTTTTGTGCCTGAAAGCCCTACATATTTCTTTCTCTACTACATTCTCCACAGTGCATGTTACACCTTAAAGCTGCACTACATTGAATTAATCCCATCAAAATGTAAACCCCAAGTATTAGTTCTTTCCTGCATCACCTCAGCTACTACATATCTACACAGCTAATTTGAACATGATGTCAGTTATACTTCATGAAGTTCTCTAATACTGATTCAACTATATGAAGGGTCCAAGGGCATCACTCAAGAATTATCTTGTACCACCCTAGTACCCCCAAGGAACTTGCAGAAGGCACCACACTAACACACTGAGTAAGCTTACAGTGATCGGCTCCCGTTTGGCTTCAGACCAAACATTATCATGTGGAAGTTCCCTATCTCGCTCTCTGAACAAAAGCAGCACATTTGAGTCTCAAATTGAAAAAAGATTAAGTGTAAGCAGGAGATAAACAAATTCAAAGCAACTTCATTTGGGTATAAGAGAATTTGATGACTGGCAGCTCCTTCAAAGTGTGTGAGCAATTTTAATTATTTCCTGTTAAGCCTGGCAGCACCCTTTCCACTTGGGCAGGCTTCACTCGCACACGCTACAACACATGATGATCATGTTCTTTGGAGAAAAAAAGAACAATAAACCCTTACTTTTGACTTGTTGTTCAGGTGCTTTGATGTGTGTCACCATCCCTGGCATGTTTACACTGTTCCTGTGCAGGTATTTCAGGAAGACGTCAGCATTCCTCCGAGCCAGCGTGCAAGCCTAGAGAGTTAGCAGTATTATCTTCTTTGAAGATGCACACATATACATCCAGAAAGAGATAAAGCACCGTCCTCATTCCCCTTTCATGCATTTCCCACCCTCTCCAATTTAAAAAAGCATTCCTTTTAAACCCTCCTACAAGTAAGCCAACCCAAGCACTGAAATAGTTTTCCCAACAAATAACAGTTAATCCTTATATATCCAGCAGAAAAAAAAAAACAAACAAAATGCTATTACTTTTTATCTGAAGATCCTGAAAAGCAACTCTCTGCTCTAGAGCTTTCAGCATGACTCAGAGCTCACAAAGTTTGTTTTGTGGATGTGCCATGTGCCACCTGAAGTTATTTATTGCATAAACAGAGTGCACATGCTTATGCAATCACCTGGATACTCCAAAACATCTTTAAACAAAAAGTAAATGCTCTACTAAAGTGAAACCAAAAGTGCTAAAATATCACTGCTCATTGCAGGGGATTGGACTAGATGACCTTTCAAGGTCCTTTCCAACCCAAACTGTTCTGTGATTAAGACACATCCTTAAAATATTAAGATAAGGCCCAAAGAGCTTTCAGTCCTCACCACTGTGTTGCAACACTCAACTCAGCTGCTGCCGTCATCTTAACGTACAACATTACAGTGTACATATGGGCTGGCTGCCTTAATTTTAATAAGCAGAAAGTAAAATGCCACTTTCAAAGGTCAGATAAAAGTAGCATGGTTAGATCCAGTAACAGAGACACTAAGTCATTTTTCAAATTGCATTAACACAAAGATTGGAAACTCACATGCCAGCTGCAGAAAGATATTTGATATGATTTGATATATTTGAAAAAACCTAGAGCTATGCTAATATATTTTTCAATGTTTGCATCCGCGCAGAGAACAAAAAGGTTTTTAATAAAACTAAGTTTCATACTCTGACATCTTTCAAGATGATGCTGGAAAAGCCTTTGGTTACAGGGTTAGTTACACTGCTTTACAAGCATCCGTTACACACTTATTCACTATGATCAATAAACCTCTTCACTAGGACATCAGTTGGAACGAAAACTTTTCATTTATCTGTAGACTATTACACAAACTCAACTACTCCCAGATGCTTGTCTAGCAATTTCCTTCTTCAGTACTCTACTGTAGTCCAAGCACATCTGAGAGCTGCTCTGATGCACAGGCAGCAATGGCACTATGTGACTGTCACTTCTCTTCCAAAGCAGCAGCCTTTAAGCATTCTTTAGAATGACAGTTGCTCAAAGCAGCGATTCCCAATTCCTCTTCAGTCACAGTGGGAGACCTGACATCTATTGAAGTTCAACAGGAAATATATTTATAAAACTGGCTACAATTTTATGCACTTGGCAGTACTCTCCTAATCACTGTCAGAAGCAGTTAATGTGCCATTTCCCACATCTTCACAGTTTGGGACATACCTGTAGCTTCTGAATGGGCACTGTTGCTTTCCACATACATTTCAGCACTGTAAGAGCGAGTGTTTGACTGCATGCTTTCCAAAACACAGGAGATCACTAAAAAAAAAAAAGCAAGTCCTACCTTTAGGAATGCCTCCTTCTGTTCCAGATGTTTGCTTATCATGGGAGTAACGTGATCAGTTTCCGAGTTGGGACCCAGTTTGTCTGCTCCCCCACACCAGTCTTCTTCTCGCTTATATTCTTGCTCCAGGCTTTCCAGCACACTGCACACCTATCAGGTAGAAGAAGTCCAACTCAAATATAATCCAGTAAGACAGAAAATTCCAAATTCAAGCCAAAAAAATAGAAAACCAATCTAACCCTTGTGTGTACCTTAGCTTCTGACATGTTTTGACTGGCAACAAACTTTGGCTGTAGGTTTGCAAGCATTGGCCTGCTTAGGTGGAATTGCTCACAAGGCTATCCCTCAAGTTGCTCATCTCTGCCTCTGTGACTGCATACTTCAGGATGGTCTTAAAATATGATCACAGAGGAAGCAACCTTGCCAACCTTCCCCCTAACTCTTCTGCAGAAAAGTAGAATGGAGCTGATTTTTCTCTGACTCTCACACAAAAACCAGAATTAGCCATCTGAAGTACTCCCATTAAAACCTCTGTGTAACTTACTTATGGTTTAAGCAAAACTTCTTGAAACAAGCAGAAATCCAGCTAAGGAGTTGTAGCTTTGTTTAATCTTGAAAATGTTTTACAAGGCTTTTCTCAATTAAAAATAAGAATCTGAGAAATATTAAAAGGGACAGTGGTGGAAGAGACTGATGAAGATTTGAGTCTTCACCAATAACTACCAAGTGTGTCTTTGAAGTTTGCTAATTGAAGCAAGTGTAGCTACACCAACTACATTGCAGCCTTTTAGTAGTTAGTTCAATTTGTCTATTACTCATTTATCATAGAGTGGGTTGGGTTGGAAGGGGCCTTTAAGGATCATCTATAGCCCAACCCGCTGCCAGAGCCAGGATTGTCTTCCACTAGACCAGGTTGCTCATTGCTCAAAGCCCCATCCAACCTGGTCTTGAACACTTCCAGGGATGGGGCATCCACAACTTCTCTGGGCAACCTGTTCCAGAGCCTCACCACCCTCACAGTAAATAATTTCTTCCTAATATCTAATCTAAACATCCCCTCTTCCAGTTTAAAACCGTTGCTCCTTGTCCTACAGTGACAGACCCTGGTAAAAAGCCTTTGTCTTGTAAGACCACTTTATATACCTAGAGGCTGCAACACATGATTTCTCTTTCTCAGGCAGCTAGTAATGCTTTTTGCATTCTTTGTATAACTGCAGTTGTTACCAAATTAGTAAATATAACCAAATCTAGTCAATCATTTTTTTAGGTAATGCCACTTTATGCCACAGTGAAGAATTAACCAAGACAGACACAGGTCACGTAGCATTTCTGTACCTGTTCAGAAGTTTTATAGAAGGCAACAGAGGCGTTCACAAGCTTGAGACGGTCCTCCATCTTCAGCATCAGTTGTTGCCAGTGAGAAGCAACCTTCTCTGCACACTCCCGGATCATATCCATGTCATAGTGATTAGCCTGCAGCATTGCCTCCGCCTTCTGCTGAACCTGCAGGGCACTTTGATGCGTTTTCTGACAAGAGGTGAAAATTCAGGAGTTCAAGAAAATGCTCCACTGAAGACCTCAAAGGCTTACATTTCCCCTATCTCAATGAGACTTACATACACATGCACAAACACCCACCAACTAAAAATAACTGTCTAATACTAGTCACTACATTACTTCACTATGCAAATACAAAGGAAATAAATCCTGTAGAGATTTATCATCAAATCAACAATGACTAGCAGTATGTAAGCAACAGTCACTGCCTAGCATTAAGCTTCACATGGCATATCTATGTTGCAGTACACTTTGTTATAATTACAAATTTCAGGTTGCTTTTTTTTTCCTTTTGTAGTGAGGAAAGAAGACTGAAAGGATGTATCTTAATTCTGGCTTGATTGTTACTGTCCTCACAGCTTTACTGCAGTCTTTTGCACATTAGTTGTGAGCAAATGAAGGTGCAGGTGTGCAGGCCAACACAAAAGACATCTCTCCATTCATTGGAAGCAAATTTTTAACTGTAGTAACTCTGTGCAAACATATGCTTGCCTAAAACCTGGAACACTCAACTATAATAAGTATTATTATATCAGAGTACAGAATGACACAGAAAGCCCAGAATTCAAGCTTCCCAGTCATTTATTCTTAAACTGATAAACACCTAGAGGTCTCATGATTTTTAAACTTAAGTTATCAAACTTCTAAGATGAGGATACATACAGTGCAAACTGTAAAAAAACCAAAAAAAAACCAACAAAAA
Source organism: Calidris pugnax (assembly GCF_001431845.1). Classification (NCBI taxonomy): domain Eukaryota; kingdom Metazoa; phylum Chordata; class Aves; order Charadriiformes; family Scolopacidae; genus Calidris; species Calidris pugnax. The sequence goes on along the minus strand of NW_015090830.1, from coordinate 4,712,713 downwards.
ACAAACACAAAAAAACTCCAAAGAAGCAAATAAACAAACCCAAAGATGAGAAAGAATAGAACTCCACTGAACAGAGAACAAATGTGGTAGGAGTTGGTGCAAGACAGAGGACTTCTGAAAAGTTCTCCCAAACAATCATAACATTGGCTCATCTTTCAATAGAAGTAAAACTCTTAAAAAGCATAGGCTATATATAATCAATATCAACCTAAGTCCCTTGGATAGTGCACATAAACTAATAATACAGCATATCAGGCAATCTTAAGATCTCTGCCTATTTTTCATAGAGATAGGACCAATCCAGTAAGTTTAGCTTGAAGTCATAGCAAGAGGACGGACACAGCACCACACACAAATTTCAGCGAAAACTGCTGTCAAACAAAAATGGAAACATTAAAGGACCATATCAGAACACACAAAACTGATGGCTGCTGTTCCATTTATTCTTAACTTTAACAATTGGCATTGTATGTTGTATTCTAACAAAGGGTTTACTGTTTTCCGTAAAATTGCTTTGAACAGCTATCACTTCTCCAAGACGCAGAAAGCTACTGAGAAGATGTGTTCATCTGGAATTGCAGCTCCAAAATGAACAATAACAAAGAGCCCACCTTCCCAGCATGTGTTTTTATCTCTTTGCCGTAAGATGATTTCAACAGCTTTTCCTTAAGTCAAAAAATTGTGGCATGAGCCCCACAGTGCTATTTACAGACACTCATGAACTGTAACACAGTTACCTCTATTGCATGTTGAAACTGCTCATGCTCCCTCTGTAACTGCTCTGCCTCCTGCAAAGAGCTAGCAGTGATGAGCCCAGCATTTAACATTGACTCTCCATTTCGGATCCAACCCAAAACCTGTAACAAAAGAGGAGACCATGAAATATGGAATTCCACTGCCAACCAGCAAGCAAAGTATCATTGCTAGGGACAAAAAAACATTTAGGGTCACATGTAGTACTGGAATTGATGACTAAACAATTCATTAGTTATATATTTACAGTGAATTATATATTCAATAAGCATAGCAAGTGACATTCACTATTCATTTCACTTAGCTGACAACTCATATCTTTCAGTCAACTGCTACATGTTTGTGGTTTCAGTTTATACTCTGAACAAGGATGTGTTTCTGAATACCATTTCTGTCACCTTGGAAACAGGACCGAGTTACAAGCAGTATTTGCCTAAGAGCCACTGTCAGTAATGCAAACTGAGGACACCCAGCTTAGTAAAAAGTAAGCAACTTTTGAATATTAATGTTGAGAAAAATGTGACCATTGAATGTCTTCTAATTGCATAAAGATTTTCGGTTTTCAGAATGTGCCACCTTTGACATGTTCACTGAAACCAGACGAATCCCCAGGTGGGGAGAAGCCTCAGGAGGAACATGCCCCTCCCAAAAGATCTGTGCCTCGTTCGTTACTCAAAACTCCAATCCCATGCTTTCACCAGACATTTTTATCACAGTAAGTCTTCCTTCTAATGTCTAACACTCAAATCTCTCACGCTTTAATTTTGGCTCATTTAATTTCTCCTGCCCAACAGGAAAAAAAACCCCAAACCCACCAAAAACCCCAAAGAGACATTTTCTCCCTCTTACCATCGGCTTTGTTTTTCCCCTCTCCTCTCTCCATCAAGAACCTTATCCAATTCCTCTTCTCTTGTTGACCTCAGTCTCTTCAATCTCTCTGATGTGAAGTTAGCTGCCTTATTTTTCTCACTGCTCTTTTATGAGCTCCCTCCAGTTAATAACCATGACTTTGGTGAAAATCTTTCAAATACAGAGTAAAGCTGTATAGAGCTCAGGTTATTCACTGTCATCTGTGCAATTTTTTTATGGAACTGCTGCCCAGCCAGTAATTACCCCTGTGCTGTATTGGTTCAGCTGATTATTCCTGCCAGTACATCATGCTCTGTATTTGTCACTAATAAAATTCATATCCTTCTTGAAGCACAATTCTCCCAGACATCAAGATAATTCTTAACTGTAACCCAGTGTCTTTTGATGAACTCAAATTCCTTTTCCAGCTTCTTTTGACTTTATCTTCAAATTTAAAAGCATAATCTCTACTCTAACATGTAGATTTTCTGACTGAAAACATGAACTAGTAGCTAAATACAGACTTCTACAGATTTTTTTTTTTAAACAACTAACAAGTTGGTTTTATTTTTTTCCCCTGATAGCATGTATTTGAATTTCTTCTATATAAATCCTGCAGGTCTGTAGAAAGGAGTTAAGTCTGCAGTGTAGGCATGGGGCCTGACAGTGCCTCCCAGATGTGTAACTGAGCACACATTCTGCTCTTCTGGGGAGAAAGCGCTGGATCAGATGGAGCCTTGCTGGAAGTGGAAAATGGCTCTGGCCTTGGATCAATCTCTCCTTGCTTCAAGGAGACACTTCCAGATCACAGGGTGGGGGCACGTGAAAGGGACCGTGAACGGAGCTGGGAGTTTTTAAGACACCTGGGGGTTGTTAATACTCAAGGGAGCAAGCCCAGGCAAGCCTGAGGAGTAAGAAAAAGGACAACTCCTGAGGGAACCATATGGGTCCAACAGACTGTAGACAGAAGCTACACTTGGAGGAAAGAATTTGTAAGAACATAAGGGGCAGAAGATTTTTTTTAAATCCCTTTTTTATTTCTACTTTGTCTTTTGAAAGCAGTTCTAATTTCCCTCTCTACCTTACAAAATAATTCTTCCAGGTGTAGTGTAACAAAACATACCATCTTAGGGTTAAAATACCATTTAACCTTCTCTGGAGAATTTATAAGGAAGGGGAATGCTCTAGCAGCACCCATTCAACACTCCTCCTGACTTGGCATCCCATCATATGCAGCAGAGACAGCTAGCACAGAACTTGCCATTTCAAACACACAGATTTGCCCTCCTGCTTGTTGCAGGTCAGGGTGCAAGTGCAGAAGCTGGTGGAACTCACAGGAGGAAAGCTGCCAGCAACACTTTCCCCTTCCCTCTGCTCTGACTCGAGGGGAAAATGTAAGTGCTAGTAAATAGTGAGCCTGTTCTTCCAGGGCTGCCGCATTCCAGTGCTTGTTGGCACGTTCCCATCACCTCACTGTCTGGGCGGACCACACACCTCATCTTTTCCTTTGCAGCCTTCAGCAGGCTAGAAAAGCATCAGAAGAGCATCAGCAAAACTGTGGAAATGGAGTTGGGGACACCTGAAAGGGCCAAATAGGTTGTTCTTTACATAAATGCTTGATTTAAGATTAGTTTCTTGGACTAATTCTTGACTCTAACTAAACATGATCACAGGACACACCTGCTTCAGCCGGCTGTCCTAGCTATGTTTTCATATCCATATGGCACTATACAGAGTGCCAGGATACTCTTCCTGAGTAGTATTTGGAAGAATCGGAGCTCAAGCACTGGACTCTGCACCAATCTAAAAGACCTGCACATGAGAACACCAAGCACCTCAAGGTCATCTTGATGGTACAAGAAACTGTACACTGTTGTACAGATATGAATACATAGGTATATATCCAAGAACATAGGCCGTGATCAGAGCAGGAGACGACATTGCACTGAGAAGACTTAATGAGCATAGTAAACCCAACTGGATTGGTTTTGGAGCTTGGTAGAGGTTTTGACCCAAGCAGATGCTGCATGTTAAACAGAGCAAAGCATTCATTCTACAAAGTGAATACGGGGGAGTAATTGCAGCAATAAGTAATCCAACAGCTATATTTTAGGTGATTAAAAAAAAAAAAAAAGTATAGCAAACATGCAAGTGGAGTTCTGGGGGAGACAGATATTGTCTTAACTATTTCTCTGCCTCTACCTACTCATGTGTGTCCCCCCATTTTCCTTTCCATGTTGTTTTTTTCCCACATATGGTTGTCCCTTCTTATTTCAGTGAGCATCCCCTTACCCCTATCTTCTGAGGCTTTCCTACACTGCAGTCTTCTAACTGGTTATGCCCTTTCTGCACCTATTACACACCAAGTTGACAAGCAAATTCTTTGCAGGTTTGCTTTAAACCTCTGTCTTCTGGCCCTTCTGCTTCCTCCTAGTTCTGGGGCTTCATCTACAGAAGCTCAATGCCGCAAAGCAGAACTGGTATGGTAGTTAACGGAGAAACAACTCTGGATATTTTTATCTGCTTTCTGTGCTTATTTGCTAAAAATTCACTAAGCTCCAAGTTTCACTACCCAGTACAGAAGAGACTCCTGGCAAGTATTTGACTGAAAAACTAAGCCAGGAGAGAGTTTACTGGTCTCCATATCACAGTAATCTGAAAGATGAACCTTATGGAAAAATTCCTGTAGTGTTCCAGTCTAACTTTTTCACATGACTGCAAGGTATATAGTTTTATATCTTATGTACATATACATGTGAAAATACAATAGCAGTAATGTCAGTTTGGCAGGAAAAATTCAAATGGAAATATTGTTAGAATCCTTGCTATGGAGACAGCATCCCATCTACATAATAAGTATGTTTACACCCAGTTCATCAACAATAAATCTGGCAGAAAATCACGGTAATTGAACTGGAAAACCATGTGTTCACTGCTTCAGGCAACAAAATACAAACAAAACAGACTGAGGAGTCATTTTACTCTCAGGTAAAGCTCCAGCTGTGACCTGCTGAGCTATGAAGGTTTTCCCACTGCAGATGAACCAGGAGAAGATCACAATTCCTGATATTTAATAAAACTAAAATAAATCAGATGTGGTTTTCTGAAAAGGCAACTGAAATCGCAAAACTAAGAGTTACTACCTCCAAAGCATTCCAAACGGGATCAAAAGCAATCCTATGAGATGATATGACATTCAGTTTTAGTTCCATTCAATTTTTAGGCCTTCAGGCTGGGGAAATATTGCAGGTTAATCTGTACAATGAAAATCTGGAAAAGGAGTTTGCAATGCACTAACATTCTGTCAGCTACCTATTCATGTAAGCTTGTTTGAAAATTCACGCCTATTACGGCATTTTATTCAACCTAAAATCCCACTTGATAGAGATGTGTTCTAGGAATATAAAATAGAATCCATTTTTTCTCCTAAGTCCCAGTCTATTAAGAAAAGTTGGCTAAAACAGTATATTACCTATATCTTTATTATAAGACGAACTAATTTTTTCAAGTGCTTTCTTAAAAATCTAAACTTGAGCTTCACTTTCAGTCATGGCTAGCAGTGGTTTGAAAAAGTTACAAAGATCTTACAGAATGCCCTGCAAACCACATGCTAAGTGCAACATGGATATTCCTCTACAATTCAGGATGTTCATCATTTGCTTGTATCTATCTGCCAGAACACAGCACATTCGTTCTGCAAACACAGCTTTTAAACACATGTGTCCTTGCCATGTTTAACTTGCATACAAACAAAGCTGGTGGAGCAAGGTACACACTTTATGGTGGGAGCATGCAATATAAACAACCACTTCACAGTGTGTCTTTGAAATATTACCCTCTATTCTGTTCTGCAATTCAATATTATTTTAGTATCATGGAAATAAACAATTTCTTTTTCTTACTAATCCATCCCATTCTCACCCACTGATGTATGGCAAGGGATGAGACTTCCTCAGCTCTTTCTTTTCACGCTCTTTCTTTTCATCTTCTCTTTCCTTTGCAAATGTGCACTTTATTCGTTCATCCTCAAGACAGTATGCAATGGAATACAGGAGTTATCCTGATCTGATATAACTTCATCTCAACCATTGCTCATGTGAAAGGAGTAATTTATAATTTGCATTTACGCAGATGAAAAGTGCTAAAACGGATACAGGATACTCAGTAGAGTGTGCAAAGGCTTGAACTCGAATGTCATGTATTTGATTAACACCTCGATTGCACCGACAGTGGACGCTACCAGTTCCTTGCATTCCTTTAATTTAAAACCATACAGAAACTTTGGGTCTGTTACTACAAAGTAACCGGCCACTGACTGGAAGTACTTTGGGAACCTGCTATTTACCTCTTCTACGCTAACTGGACTCCTTTTGGATTACTTTGCAATTCAGGAGTTCTCATTCACCATCTCAAGAGGGAGACAAATTATTATTATTTTTTCTAAGAGCTCATGACAAACAGAAAAATGACAAGTTGCATTACGAGCCACTATGGGACATACTAATACAACAGGCTATAGCAGACTTCTGGGGTGCTGCCAAGTGTGAGCAAGATCAAAAACTCTTACCTTACTAGAGTTTTGTTTGGTTGGTTTTTTTTAAATTCTCACCTACTTTAGTGGTTTTACCCACAGCATCTCAAATTCACCAAAGGTTTAGGCGTTTATCAGATAAGGACCTCAAAACTTGCCACTTTATTGCCAGGAGAAGCAAAACTTCATTTTTCTTCTCCCAGAAAGTAAACCATGCTGATATTGCATTATCACTATTTGCAGGTCTCTCAAGCAATATACCAAAAAGAATTAGGACAGGGTGCAGGGATTATCACTGAACATTTTTATTAATCACTGTTCAGATGATAAAGTATGGATTATTTAACATGGGTGGAAATTGCTCTACACTTCAAAAACTTGTATCTACACAGAAATATGGACTGTTGATGCAAATTAAAAAACGCCCTTAACATTAAAAGAGGACGAAGTTTCTTCGGTGCTCAATCCGAAGTCCCTCCCTCCTCCTAATGCAAGCCTTTACACAGCAGAAAGTCATTTTCCATGTCTGTTTATGGGAACAGACCCCTCCAAGAAATGTGGATAGCAAGGGCCAGGGGAGATTCGACACCCCGGGGGAGGAGGGGACACCCCCAGCCCGCTCGTACCTGCTTGACTTCGGCCTGGAGGTGTCGCAGCTGGACGCATTGCTCCAGGTGCTTGCGGTGCTGCTCGGCCGCCACGTCCAGCTCCTGCTGCTTCTCGTGGAGGAACTCCAGCAGATCCTGGACACGAGTGGCCATGTCTACGTCTCTGTCACAAAGCAGCTCCACACCTGGAATCAGCCAGTCGTTTACAAATGATTTGCAAGTCTTCCGAAGAGAAACAGCCCATTTCCACTCTTTCACACTTATTTTTCCAGTTCCTTCTCAAAGTTCAACTTAATCCTCAGAGCATTTGCTTAAATGAGCATAGTATTTGCACTCCTTAAAAAAGCAATATTATTGACCTTTTTTTTTTTTTATTAAACAAGCCTGAGATTTACCCTAGGTGACCAAACACAGTTAAAAATATCAAGTGAAGGGGCATAAGAAACCAAAAAGGAAAACTTACTATTTGAAAGCTGAGAATTATGGCTTGAGTGCATTGCTCTGATTAACTTTAAAATTAACTCCCTACTATTTACTCTGATTTTACTACTTCCTGAGTGGAATCCCTTTCTTAAAAAACTAAGTACTTTCAGGTGCTGACAACTCTTAGATAAAAATTACGTGCCATAATGACAACATATTCTCATGAACACATATCATTTGAGTAAAAAGGAAAAAGAAAAAAAATAAATGTCCACATATCTCCAGTATACAGTTAACCAGCATCTCTGTCATTTTCACACATCCCATGGAGAGACAACTGGATAATTCTTATAAAGCCGCTGCCCAGAATAGCATGAAGGAGCCATCTTACCAGATGCCTGCACTTCATTGACATACTGCAGCAGATCCTGTCCTTGATGGATGACATCAAAGGTCAAGTTATTCATGGTCAGGGCTTTGTCTGCATGATGCTGGAGCCTCTGTTCTGCTATTGTAAGATCTTCAGTGTCAAAGTCATTCATCTGCTGAGAGAGCTCATCATTCCAAGACTCGAGGTCTGAAATTATCTGGGTGAAAAAAAAAGAGATGAAGACACTGTTCACTTACCCATTAGACAATATATGTTTATTTCCAATGCCACACTTAGATGGAGGTCAGGAACTTGCATTGCTCATTGTTGACTGACCTCTCTGATTAGGTTCGACATGGTTCAGACACAGGCTGTTTCAGCATGGGTTTTCAATTTCAGCAAGCAGTCCAGGAGAATCTCTTTGAGAACCACGATAGCTTTCCTTCAACCAGTACTTGCCTTATCGAAGTCTGTAACACTACAGGTACCCTTGCCTTGTTTAAGATACTCCATCAACATATTACTTGTGTTATATCACATGGTCAACATGCTGAAGGGAAGGGATGCCATCCAGAGGGACCTCGACAGGTTTGAGAGGTGAGCCCATGCAAACCTCATGAAGTTCAACAAGGCCAAGTACAAGGTGATGCATGTGGGTTGAGGCAATCTCAAGCACCAAGGATGGGCAGAGAATAGATTGAGAGCAACCCTGAGGGGAAGGACGTGGGAGTGTTGGTGGATGAGAAGTTTGACGTGAGACAGCCATTCATGCTTGCAGCCCAGAAAGCCAAGCACAGCCTGGGCTGCATCTAAAGAAGCATGGCCAACAGGCCAAGGGAGGTGAATCTGTCCCTCTGCTCTGCTCTGGTGAGAGCCCATATGGAATATTGTGTTCAGCTCTGGCGTCTCCAACATAAGGACATAGACCTGTTGGAGCAAGTACAGCGGAGGGCCACAAAGATGATGAGAGGGCTGGAGCATCTCTCCTGTGAGGACAGGGTGAGAGAGTTGGAGTTCTTAGCCTGGAGAAGAGAAGGTTTGAGGGGGACCTTATTGCAACCTTCCAATACCTAAAGGGGGCCTAGAGGAGAGATAGGGAAGGACTCTTGATGAGGGAGGGCAGCAATAGGAGAAGGGAAAGCGGTTTTAAACTGAGAGAGGGGAGATTTAGATTAGATATTGGGAAGAAAATTTTCACTATGAGAGTGGTGAGGCACCGGAACAGAGAAGTTGTGGATGCCCCATCCCTGGAAGTGTTCCAGGCCAGGTTGGATGGGGCTTTGAGCAAGGAGGTCTAGTGGGAGGTGTCCCTGCGCAGGGCAGGGGGGTTGGAACTAGATTGTCTTTAAGGTCCCTTCTAACTCTGACCATTCTGTGATAAACCGATGAAGTTAAAATGCTTTCATTTACACTTTTAAAGGAAAATGTTGATCTAAAATATCTTTTTGATTCTTCCAACTGCATCAGGTAACAATTCACACATCAAGTGCCAACTTAGCTTTCAGCTACACCCGTCTCAAGCCCCTTTACAAAAAAGCCAGCTCTGTCCCTCTGCGAGCAAGAAGTGTCAGACTCTGTGAGCATCTTCAACTTCTGCCAGACAACTGAGAATCACTACTTGTCACAAGAGGCAGGGTACTTTGTTACAAAAAAAACCCCCAAAACGTATTACTCTAGTACAGTGCTACTGTAACATCAGAGTTAAATTTACTTGCTGAAATCATTCAGCTGTACTTCAATTTACACTTTAATTCTTGATGTTACTCTCAGCCATAAGATGTCTAGAGAAGGGTAGCTAAGGAATCACAACAGTAAGACCTTCCTGTCTGTCCACAGAAGTGCATTTTACAAATCCTATTCCAAAACCTGGCCGAAATGGAAAATAATTCTTTTAATTAGTCCACAAAACTGTTTTTAAGTCTAACAGATAATGATTACAAACCCCATTGATCTACGTGGGTTGAGTTCTCATGGCACAGGTTTGATGCATCAGTTACTTATTTCAAACAAGTATGTTTGACACACTTATTCCTCAAGCCTGCAACCCAAGTTTTTTCAGAATTTTCAGCAGAGTTTTGCCACAAACTAATGAAGTTTATTAGGAATGCAAAATTACACCTATCAAGAACCAAGTATTGCTTAGCTCAAGAGTTCTACAATTTCAGGCATAGGACAAACTGATGTAAATGTTGTTATATGATAGGAAAACCCCTATTTATGCAGCAAGACACAGCAAAGCCAGGATCTGACTAAACGGGCACTAGCAACAAAGTAGCTGGCTGCATAAATATTTAACCAAAGCCATTTGTTGTCAGCAATAGGAATATGCCCCTACACTTTCCAAGTGATTAATTAGAGCAGTGAAGTTACAGAGACAGCTAAACTACAAAAGAAATTCCAAGAAAACAAACCTTGTAGAAAAAAAAAGAATTGAGGAAAAAGCAAAGTTAAATCATCTGTATACAGCTTCTGTAGTCAGCTATAATCTTTCTTGAAGGCTTGTTTCCATTCTGCTCACATGGCACGATAAAACATGGACACACCAAGCAACTGTTTTTAAAATTGCAGCTTCAGTAAGTTTACTTCCTGTTTTAAAGGTGTTCTGCGAAAATTTTACTTGATTCACTAAGTATTCAAGCTTTGCATCATGCCATGATGGGAGATACCAAACAATTAGGGCAGCTATTTGCACTCCCTAATGCTGATCAGCTAGCTCCACCGAAGTGAAAACTGGCAGAAACTTATGTCTCAGGGGTAACACTGAAAATAGAAAAGCTGATGGACAAGGGCTACAGGAAGATACACAGGCAAGACTTTTAGCCACTGCTTAAAGTTCCTTTCACTTCTCTTCCGTGTGCTCTCAACACAATGTATTTCAGCATTATGAGTGGTTCTCTCTCCAGATACACACACAGGCTTCCCCTCCCACAAAATCCTTCACTACTTCTTTGTTCCCCTTTTACGTGGTCTATGCCCAACATATCACCTCTCTGTGCTCTTCATCCCCTTTTAACTGATCTATTTCAGAAACGTCGTCTTCCTCACAGTCCAGCCTGAGAAACCACTTACTTTCAGCTAAGCCCTTTTTCTGCTCTCAAGAACCTCAAACCTGCTCTTCCCAGCTCATCTTGAAAACTCTGTGTTCATTCACTACTAAAAAGCAGCAGAGGTCATCTAACATTTGTTTCTTCCAGCTACCCACTGCACTACGGAAATTCTCACAAATCAGATTTACCGCCTTATTTTCATCCAGTTCAGGTAACTATTTGTAAGTTATCCTCAAGAAGTAATTGTAGTTAGACTTGGTCAAACTGAAAAATTCGAGCATTAAGGAAGGCTGTGAAACTCCATTGTGAAAACATAATCTTTCATGTCTTTCTAAATGCCATTAAAAAGTGGATTAAGCTTTAACGTGGCACATTTTTGCCACTGTTATAAAAGCAAAGCCAGTCCATCTCCCTTTAGAACAAATGCCAAAACCTTACCTCTCTTACTATCACACTGAGTCGAAATAAGGTAATAAACACAATAAGCTCACAACAGGAGACTGCTGTGGCTAAGTGTCAGTATTTCTATAATAATGGAATGGTTTAAGTAGATGTAGTCACTATGTCCTCTCAGACGGTCCTGCAATTCACTGTACCTGATATGAATGACAAGTAGTTTGAAGAGGTAAACACCATGTGTCACCTCAGTCAAGAGGTTTCAGTGATACTGCCTCCAAAGAAAATAACAAACAATAAGAATTATAACTTCTTCCCATGTTATTTCACGCAACCCTGAGGTTAAGATGGTGGCCCACACATTGTTTAAAGCAGTCTGAAACACTCCGTACAAGAGCAAGACATTCCCTGTCCCCTTCAAAAGACCAGGAAGCCCATGATTCAAATAAATAAATAATGCCAGCATGGTCCCACACTCATTCAAAAGACAAGCTGTCAATGCATATCACAGCTGGGGTTCCTAACAAAGGCAGTAACCCTTTCATTTTTTTCAGCAGTAACTGGGTGGCTCAAGGTGATCTATTTCAGCCGTTGCACCCACCGTGCAAACCTGAAATGCACCGACACAGAGTTAAAACAAAAATAACATGCATTAAGCCCACTCTGCCCACAATCTTCAGGGCTTCCCCAGAAGTTCTGCTTAACAAGCAACACTGCTAGAGTGAACAGGCTCCTGTTTCGCTTTTAAAGTTTTGTCAAGACAATTAGCGTTAAACCAAAAGAACAAAGACCAATGACTAATAGATATCTAAAGCAACTGAAACACAAATTAATACCACTCTTAGGAAAGGGACAACCCAGATCAAACACAGGGTAACTACTTACCATAGCATGTGTTCAAGAAGTTCCCAGTGCAGAATCTGCGCTGCCTGACATTCCTAGGTTTTAAGAAATGTAGAGGTAACACTGCCAGGAAACAAGGCAGGGTATAACGCAGAAGGGATGCTGACTCTTTCGCACTCAGTAGGAAAGAAATACAGAACTACAAGTCTCTTCTCAGAAGGGTCTAGCTAGCATTCCTTGTATCAACTGAGTGCTAACCAGGATGTGGAAAATACTATGTACTGGGGAGAAAGGAAAAGGTAAAATGGGAAAGGGAGAAAACTTAGGTCTCTGTGATCCAGCACTTTGCATCCTTGCCTTTTAGCTGTATGACTTAACAGGCATCTTGTAAGTACAGTCCAAAAATAGAGTACAGATAAAGCTGCGAGTTGAAAAGTGTGTGGTATGCTTTGTGTGGAGCCCTGACATAGGCCTTGAGGCATTTAAGTCACAGACAGGCAAAAATGCACAGACACAGATGAGACACACACATTCCAGGCTGCATAGATTGCCACCAGCATTACCTACCCACTGGCTAGGTCTGTACACATCTTCCTTATGGTACTTATCACCCTAGCAAGGAACTCCTTATGCACATTTTGCTTCTTCTTGCCTTTAGTTAATACAGGCACTCGCAACAAGAGTCCTTCAAACCACTCATGAGCGATTAAAGCCCACTGAGGATACAGAAGGTCAAGTTTGTATGCCAAGAGCAAGGGGCAAAATAGAGACAGAGTGCTGCAGCTACAACAGTTCCAGGAAATCAGGAGAAGCTGAAAAGTTGCAGGATAAAAGACAGCAACTAAAAGAAAGAATTTTGTCAGCGAATAATAAGGGAAGAGTAAGGACAAGAGGAGAACTAACCCTGCCAACAAACCTCACCACTGCCTCCAGCAGCACAGCTGCATGGTATGAACCTTCAGTGCTAGGGGAACCCTCTGTCCCACTATAGCCTGTGTCATTTCGTGAGCAGTAAGACAAGCCAGAAACACCACTCGCCTTCCAGAAAAACTGTCCTCACAGGATGCTCCCTTGAATGAACTGCCCCTACAGCCAAGTCTTAATTGACTGGGCCAGTCACACAAAATCTGGGACAAAGGAGGTCAAAGTAAGGTCTGCAAGTTTCTAGCTGGCATCTGACTCCTCCTCACTATCATGTTACTTCAGCTGAGCTTCTGCTTTCAAACAACTGACCTGGAACTAGTCCCTGCATTTTCTTCCCGGAAGTTTCCGAACAGATGTCTGCCATCAGGGAGAGGGAAAAGAGAAGCACACTTTGCTGAGGAAGCAGAGAGAGGACGCGGTACTGAGACAGCAAAATCAACATTTTGCTGAAGACGCTCTGCAGCCAGGGTTGTTTTGTTCTCTGGAGGGCTCCTTGGCAATCTTAAACAAGCATGATTTTTGTTTCCAAGCCATGTAAACAAAATACACCAACTCTTTCAATTTGGTACTTGGCACATTGCTTTATGCTTTATGTACCAAAATGTAAAGCCTCAGAAAAAGCAAGACCTGTCAAGTTAGGATATGTGGCTTTCCATTGGTGGCCATAGGATTTTGCAAACAACATACACAGAAGTACTACTATCTATACAGATGCTATCCTGTATAGAAGGACTAGAACACATATGCAAAGCAGGGCTCCTGCAACCAACCTTCTGCTATTGTAGAATGCTGGTTTAGGTAACCTACAGCAGAGAGCAAACATCTTAATCATGAACTTCACCCAAACCTTTAACCTAATTCTTCCGTTAATCTTCTGGGTATATGCCTTGCCCCCCATGGCTGCCATTTCTTCAATAGAAGTGTTCTGAGAACATCACACAGACCCCATCAAAACTGCAGATCCCTTCTGCAGAGAATGTAAAATTGCTAACAATAGATAAAAGGGGATACTTCCTATGTTCCTCTATATATACCAGTCATCCAACTAATTATTGCAATCCCAATTCTGCCAAGCCTTTCCTTTGCATATTCAAGACAGCTACTCTAACATAATCCAAGTAGCAAGCTCCCTACAGACTAGTTTCACCTCCTCAGTGTGAATTGCAAAATGGAGAACCTTCTTAGTTTTCCTTTACACCAAAGCATTTATTACTGTAGAGCGCACACTCTCAGTTCCTCTATGAGCACGGATCAAGGAACTGTGTCTGCCTATTCCTGCATTGCTCCTACCAAAGTGCTTAGTTAAACCAGACTTCAGCAATGATATCTAATCCTGATTTTAAGAAAAAAGAAACAAAAACAAAACCAAACCCCAAACCCAAGAAGCTATCACTTCTGCTGACTGCCCCTTTGTCCTTACTTGAGTTGCACCTAACCAACAGTTGTAGCTTTTACTATGTATAAGCAAAGAGGTAAAATTATCAATGTAATTCCTGGTTTCCAGGGTCTCGAGATAAACCATATCTCAAACGGGATGATTTATGAATGGGTAACCCTGAACCTTCCGAGGCACCAACTCAGTTCCAGTCACTGTGTACAACACTAGTGGTTTTACAGAAGTCACATGATCAACTTAGCTGAAGCTTTATAATGCAATTCTATTAACCTAAGCTCCATGGGGAGTTTCAGGTCTGTTTGTAAGCATGTCCCTGCACACAAACAGAAACTTTCCAACTCATGAGCTGTAACCCTTCTCCAAGATTGGATAGTCTCAAAAATTCTTGAAGTTTTTCAAGGGTGTGGCACTACAACTGCTTTTGCATTATTTTCAGAGGTGGAAAAGAGTCTTATTTAAAAAAAAAAAAGCCCATACAACATCTATGAAGATTAGAACAGAATTCCAAACACCACTTATAGCTGTCAACTGAAAAAAGACTGCTGAATTGGAAAAGAAAGAGAAGAGGGCTGTTACTACAAAGCAACAGTTTAGAGGGCTTATACTAAATCATCTTCCAAGTCTTATTCATATTAACTGTAACCATATGAGTTGTATTAAGGTAGGTTGATATTCAAACCAAACTTACCAGTTGCTTCATCTGGTACACTATAATTTTACAAGACTCTTAAAGATGTATTGGGAGCCAATCAGAGCTGGAGTTAAGCTTAGCTCTGCACTCTCCTGACACTTTCACGTACAAGACAAAAGCCTTAGTTCAGGTAAGAACTAAGTCTATCATTCATTTGAACCACAAGCCAGTGCAATTACACAACCACCTCAGCATAAAAGTTGCAACAGGAGAGGAGAAGTAAGCACAGTGCACTCACATCTATTGCATCTCTTTCAAATATGCGGAGCTGCAGAAACAGCTCAAGCTTGATCTTGCGTTCTTGAAAAAGCTCCTCCATCTGAGACTGGGCCTCATCCAGCTGCTGCAGGACTGTTTCTATATGGTTGATGGAGCTGTTATGGGGGGTCTTGTTACTAGAAATGGCAGAATCCCTATTTAAAGCAGAGAGGGGGAAGAGGGGAGAAAAAAAGAGAAAAAAGAAAAAATGTATTGTTGAAAAAAAAAAACAAACCACCAACATACAATTTGGATGCTATACATGACCACAAAATTTAAGAGTGTTTCAGATAAGGTCAGTGCAAGTCATATTACATGAAAGCTAAATCTGTACATCTTCATTAGTAGAACTCCAAATTATGTTTTAGTACTTGAAAAAGCATTAGAAAATTAGATTACTTTCATTTTTTGATTAATTCAACATTTAAGGACATTCTGCTTACAAGAAGAATAGAATTTAATACCAGGGACAAACCCTTCTATGGTGAAAAGGAAGTGGCATATGATACCTACTTACTTTACTGAACCTTCCAGGCAAAAATAAAAATCAAAATTAGAGAATAATAAAAAAAAAATTACTTAATCTCTTACTTTAGTATAGAACCTGCAAATTCAGGTATGGTAATATCAGCTCCTGTAGCAACAGAGACAAGTACCAGTGCAGCCAGGGCCCAAATCTATTTAGATTATTACTGAATGAAATGGACTGCAACCTAATGGTCTTTACTACAATGAAGTTACTTATCAGTCTGCAAAACAATTTCAAGTGTCTCTTCATAAAGAGGTTGCTTCTTAGAACTCTAAACACTGTGGAGCTCTGCATGTCAGACTACAAAGACATGTAATTGCTCCTATCACAAAGGTAGCTTAAGTAAACAAAATCTCCTTCTTGTGGAGGTAGTGTTTAGAAGCAGAGCTTCCTGTAAACAGAGGGTTAGAGATCATCGGTACAGCATGAAACATCATCATAGTCCTAACATTTACAAGTTTTATTTATAGGTCATATCTGGTAGTTATTATCTCTACCCTCAAAATAGAAAGTGCTTCACAGAATATCAGACATGCACAACAAGAAATTTTAGAAAAATCATTTTACCTTAGTTGCTGTATAAGATCTTCACCTTCTTTTATGACATTGACTGTAACCTGCAGAGTCGTCTGTTGTTGTTGACCAAAACGTTTAATCAGGTCTTGGACAGCCTCCACAGACTCAGCATAGACATCATCAAGCAGTTCTTTCTGTAGCTCTTCAAGCCATGTCCACAGCTAAAGGAGAGGGGAACATAAAAAAAAAAAAAAAAAAAAAAAAAAAAAGTAAGTCCCAGAATCATGGAATCATGCAGTCACTATTCCAAATCAATGTCCCTGGACAAGAGAAAACAGACTAGGGTGGAGGGGAGAAACAGGATTTGCTTCTCTTCATAGAAAAATGCTGCCTTTAATTTCATAAAAACAAGCCTTTGTTTCAAATAAGGTTTTTGCTTCTTGGAAATACCAGGAAAGCTTTATCCTTGTTGCTAAGTCACCCTTTCTTTTCCATTTTCCTTCTACAGTACTGAGTGTATCCGACTGAGCAGCACAGAGTTCATAGCGAGAATCCCATCTGCAGTTCTGTGCGAGAGTCCCCGGGAGGGAAATGCTATGGTAACACTCCCTGAGAGAAGGGAGGAAGGAAGGAAGGAAGGGAGATGTATTGTAGCCACCATCAAATTTACACTGCCAGGCTGACACACGCACACAGATAACAGTTTTCAGTGGCCTTCAAAAAAAAAAAAAAAAAAAAAAAAAAAAAAAAAAAAAAAAAGAGCGTTTTGGAAAAAAAAATACAAAGATAAATAAAAAAAAAAAAAAAAAAAAAGAAAAAGAAAAAGAAAAAAGAGCGTTTTGGAAAACAAAATACAGAGATAAATCAAATCTGAGAAGTTATTTTTCTGTCATGATCTCTACAGCTATGGTGTTCATCCTCTTGATTTCAATTTCACACTATTAGAACAAAAATCATCGTAAACAATTCCACCAGTTAATTCAGCATTTCCCCCCCCTTACTTAATGTGCACACATCCCTGTTCAGAGCTGCCCACGTACCGCAGCTTATGGAAAATTCCCTAGGCATAGGGGGGCTAGGTATCGCTGCTGGTCACCTGAACCCTACTGTGTGCTTTTCCACAACTTTACGAGGCAAGCTGTTGCATCCGAAGCTCTCTGTGAAAATTATTCACCAACAAACCAGCAGCCATCTATTGTGCAACTGATAAAAACACTATCTGAAGAGCAGGAGCAGGGCTGACTCCTGCAACACCCCTCCTGTGAGCAGCACCAGTTGCACGACCAAACGACTACTTGCACAGGAGGCGTTCGATCCGGGTCCCTCCTGTTTTACCATCACACCCCAAACCCTGTCATTCCAAGAACCAGGATTAGAGTTTGGGCTTTATCCTGAAAGAATAACCCTGTTCTGCTTGAAAGTATTAAGATCTTTTGACTACATTTTAATCTCTGCTTTTCTACATTTAAGAGGTACAAATAGGTTTTATTAACTTTGAACGTAACTAAAAGGTTAACATAGTTAACCACAGACACTAAGCAATCAAACTGACTTAATCTAAAAAGACAGAAAAACAAACGTTTTATTTCTTTGCTTAACATTTTCTACAGAAATACCTGTTTCATAATGCTGTTTCTATGCTGTCTCTATGCTGATCATAAAGGCTTCCTAACTAGCAATGGAGCTACATTAAAACAGAAAATTCCAGGAAGGATTCTAGATCTTGATTAATTGGTTTCTTTGAAGCTTTATTTTAAAACCAAATGCTATTTTATATATCTTAGAGCCTTACATGCCTCCTGTGGTGGGTTTTGAGTTAACCAAGCTACTGGCTAAATTCTCACAAATTGTAAAGAATTAATGACATTTAACCAGACTCTGTTCTACAAATCTACCACTCTCCCTCCCCCCACAGCGGAACTGCCTATTCATACACACCGTGTTATTCTGACTACTCATAAGCTTCAAACACAATGCCTGTCACACATTTGAATGCAACTCCATAGTTGTAAACACCACAAGCTGAAGCCACAGCAGTCATCTTATTAAAAGAAGCACAAATCAATAGAACTTAGCAAGTGGGTCAAAAACACTTGTCAACATTCATTCCAGTATAACCGAATGCAGCATCCAATATTTTTTTTTTCTCCAAATGTATACTTAGGAATGCAAATTTCACTTCCAGACAAAGAAACTTGTGAGCAAGATGCCTGACAATACAACCTGAAAATTTCACTCAGGTTTCAATGGCCAGAGGACATGTCTTTATTCCCCTCTGATCTTATGAAGTTATGTCTGAACAGTAATAGTTGGGCACTATGTTAGAGACCTCCCAAGTGAGCTGCTGTGTACACACAACCAGTGCAGCTTGCAACTGTCCAAATACATTCATTTGAGAGTAAGACTTTGTCGTTGTCTGCAGATCTAATGTGTTTGGTGCTGGCTGGAAGACCTCTACACTCCATGCCTACTGCACTGTCTATAAAAGGCCTGATATTCAGAGCCGTTTATCACAGAAAAACTGGGATTAAGATAAATTTGAGTATGTTGGACTATATCAAGTTTTCCCCTTAGCTCCCTTTTGCAGCTGAGTTGTGTCAGACCTGTACAAGGGACACCTCACCTCTGCATTTTGTATTCTTCACATACACTTCAGCCACTTCTATAATTGGGTGGAGAGGACCTGGCAGGAGCAATGAAACTTATAAGCATTGGGCTGGTGATGTACTGTGCATGTGAATACTTCTCTTAAAGCTCACCCTGGATGCTGGAGCCTGAGCCACCACAGCACAAGCAGACCTTTCCCTCTGCATAGCCAGCTCAAAGCAACACCACCTGCCCAGAGCAGAAAGACACGGGCACTGCCAGAAGAAAACGTTATGCCGACTGGCTTAGTGCCTGGTCACTACAGCACGACTGTAAGCGTGTTATCTTGCCCCCCAGGCACCAAAGGGCTCAAAAATACATTGCATTTGCCTAGTTCATTAGCTGAATTGCCCACTGCTTGGGAAGGAAAACATTTTATAAATGTGGAGAAAGAGAAGGAGAGTAATTAGTATGCATTACTTGCCTAGCTGTGACTCATACGCTGTTGAAAATGGAACAAGTTAAGCCATTTCTGAAGTGACTAAACAGCTCTGTGACACTTCCACAGCAAAAGTTACTCTAATACACTACCAAATAAGCCTTTTACACTCTTCCATCAAGTAAGTTTCTGACAAACAGCTTCCCCTCAAAATAATCTTGATGTTTATACACAAGAGTTAGAATAAAGCTACCAGAGATGAACAAAGCTGTCAGGTTATTAAAGCTGGATAGAAATTTACCGAGAGGAGCTTAATTCATAATGGGTGGCAATAGCCAGCTGGCTTGTATACAGCTTCAAAACTGGAATGAGCACTGGATATACTGGAAATTATGTAAATTACCTTGGTTTTGGATACAAAACTAAGGATGAAGACAGTGCAAGGTTGTGCAGAAAAGCCAAAAGGAAGCAAACAGTTTACAGTGGGGGTGAACAGAGACTTACCCATACATGTCCAGCAGTGCAGAACTACAGATTTTATAGTGCAATGGTTTTCCGAGGTAACGCATTATTCCATAAAAGAGAGCTTGGCAAGAAGAATCCAGTGGGAAAAAAATGCTAACAAACCAGTCATTAAAAAACTATTAACTTTCTCCGGGTATGAACTCTTGAGCAACTTCCAGGCATGGTTTTTTTAAATATTTTCTATAAAAGAAGCAGCATGGAGATCCCTAAACAAACCACCGAGTCCTATGACCTCAGTAAGAACTTTATCCAGCGGCAAGATGGCTCTAACATACAGTGAAAAAAACATATAAATAACTCAGTCCATTCACAGAAGGAGGCTCTTCTGCTCTTTTCATCTGCTCTTCACATCTTATCAGAAAAATTAGAGAGGGAAATCAAATTCTGAATCCCTAACAGGCAAATGTTTCACCCAGCAGATTTTTTTTTTCTTGATCTAAATATAGCACAGACTAAGAAACATCTGCTTGAATGAGCCTGCATCCTGTGCTACCTCTTTCCTAAGTTCTTGGGAGCATGCCATTAGTCACTGAGATAGTATTATTTTAATTGTCTGCAACATCCTGGAAGTTTCAGTGTTTCCATCATGGGCCTCTATCCATTTAAATCCCATCCCTGCGATCTCCTGAAAGACTGCAGCTAATTAAGATCTTACTGTATTTTGCTGAATATAACCAGAGAACAATTATTTTTGAATAAATACTTTCCCAAGTGCACAGAGTTATTTTATTAGGGTAAAATATCCATCACACTCTTTCACAATTTATTTTCTTTTCTTTTATTTCTTTTATTTTTATAATAATGGCTTTTGGATATGCCGTCAGCCTTGTCAGCAGACTAACACAAACAAAGGCACACAGTTTCTGCATGTACAAAGTGCCAATTCCTCTTTCTGCTCCTGCCCCCCAGCATAGTGTTGCAGTGCGTGCATTGCCACAGGCACCGTTGTTGATGGAGCTCTTATTTGTACAGGGCCAAATGTTGCAATGGTATTCCCTAACAAGTATATCTGGGCACAGAAAGGGGGTGATGTGTCTGTGTCTGTCTGTAAGCTTTGGCTTTCAGGACAAAAACGGCATCTTTAAAAACCAAAACCATAAAGTGTTAAACCCCCTGAAGCTTGTCTTCCAGGGTCTTTCAGTGACATTTAAGATATTAAAATGCATGCATATTTTTTGAAAATTGCCTTTAAAA
Source organism: Calidris pugnax (assembly GCF_001431845.1). Lineage (NCBI taxonomy): Eukaryota > Metazoa > Chordata > Aves > Charadriiformes > Scolopacidae > Calidris > Calidris pugnax. The sequence goes on along the minus strand of NW_015090830.1, from coordinate 4,691,835 downwards.
ATGTCAAATAACCCTACTTATTCCACAGTTATGATGCAATCAATTTCCTATTCAGAATAAATTAATCCTTGAAGCAAAACCAAGTTTCTCACATCTTCCTAAAATTACATCAACCACTACTACTACCTGTTAGCATTTGTCCTATTTCTTAACTGAACAAGAAAAAAGTGTCTATACCATAGCTTTACACAGTTTAAAGGTCTATTTCTGCCCCGCTTCTCTCACAAGCACTCAGGGCTATTTCAATAATGCTTGGACTAAAATTCGGTCCCTTTTTTTCAAGCAAAGTAGATGCCAGTATTGAAATAAGAGAGGAAAGCTGTGCTGGGTAATGGGATTTCAGTCCTACCAAACCAGTAAACCACACTACGCTTTAGTTTGATGCCACTGAATGCTTCTCTTATTTCAGATTTAAAAACTGTCCTCCTCAACTCTCAGATTCAAGATGCTGGGTATATCAAACTACTGACCAGAGACTGTACTTCATATGTTTTGCCAGACCCGTCACATTTCGGATTGCTGTGCTATAATGACACAACAGAAATACTAGAGATGCACAAAACCCTGGAGGAGACAGCAGCCTTATTACAACATCCACATTCAAACTGCAGACCACCAGCACAGAAGACTCAAATACTCAGGGGTGACAGGAAATCAGAAGAGCAGTTCTGTCACCTCAGGGTCCACCTAGGATGGAATGAATGAAAGGCTGCACGGATGGACACCCTTCCCTACCGGATAATGCCAAGGAGGGCATACTTCTGGCAGTGGGTTGTGAGACAAAGCGAGACCATTATCTACAAGCTTTTTTGAATCAAACACACTTCTCATAAGCAGATGTGAATGAATGGGCAGCATTACAGCCAGACCAAGTCCTCCTCATGCCTTCCCATGCACTGGCACACTCAAAATCATGCCACCTTCCTTTAACAGCTTGCACAGACTACTGTTTTGTTACTTCTGTTCAGGAACAGTGAGGTTTTGTATTTTAAATCTTAGCCAATTCCACTTCCTTTTTCTTTGTTTCAACCTCAGTCTATTCTAGCATAAAGTTTAGTTTGAGTAAGACCAAAAAAAAAAAAAAAGAGACATCTAGTAAAACCATTAAGTATATTGTGTATACATAAAAAGCTCGCCAGGATACACACAAAAGGTTATATGCAAAAAGCCTCTTAAGGCTTTTAAGAGATCATTCTCTTCCATGTACAATCTGATCTGTATTCCCACACTTGACTCCAATTAAGAAAAATATCTGTTGCTCTACTTTGGCACTACTACAAACACCTGGCTTGGCCAGGATTTCAGTCTTCCCACTCACAGATGCTGAGGGTGCCATTTCGGAGAGAGCGTGTGTGCATGTGTGTCTGTATGTATGTGTACAGAAGAATTTGAATTCACACCAAAATCCTCTTCATCTCTACTTGATGACAGATTTCACAGCAAAGACTACCATGACTCTTGTTCCTATGTTTTGCTCACAAACTTTTATGATAACTGTTTATTTAGGAAACATATCTTTTATCTATGTAATTTTTTTCTCACCTTGTCCTTCCCCATATTATTAAATGTCAAAAGGCACAAAAGCCATAAGGGATTCACTGTCTTGCAATGATCAACAGTTTCAGTCGTTCAGTTGTTTTTTATCCAGCCTCAGGTTGGGAACCTGCCCGGACACAGTACTTTCAAGATGAAGACTATGATAAGGATATTTATGGTTCCAAACACTTTTAAAGCTCGTCAGTGTACAGCTTAACTTCAGTACATCACTCACTGAAAAACTTGGCTTATAGATTGAAATTTCTTACTGTTTGCATCGGAGCTAAAAGCCAATACTCACAACCTGACAAACTTAAAACTAGTAATAACATAACAGCATGGAATCACAATTTATACATAGCAAGCAACTGATTTTCTTGGATCACCATTAAGCAAAATGAATAATAGCGATACCATTACATAACATCGTATTTTTTTCTTCCCTGAATACATCCTTTCTTTCCCCAATGAAAAATGTGGTCTATTGAGGTTAGTCTACAAGGAGTCCGAGAACTTCTGTGTTGTTTTGTGATGTTTTTAAGCCACAGGGAGCTAAGTGGGAGCTCTACCAGCTTGCAACCACCCGGCTACAGAACTTCTGGAATTGTTTAAGTCAGCCAGCATTTCCAATACGCATCAGAATGGGGTACTGCACACAAACTACATACAGCTGAGTTGTGCACAGGTAGAGCAAGAGTTTGTTACTTCCAGGATGTGTCAAGTTGATCTATTGCTTTTGTGGGAAGTACACCACTTCTGAAAGCAGAAACTGTGCTGATTTACTAAATGTGAACAGAGTAACAGTACTGTGTGGACACTATAGGGCTGATGCTTCCCAGGGAAGCTGTGAAAAGTTGCAAGCAGACTGTGTGTCAAGTACAAAGGTTATGTAAAGCTACAAGGCAGAAGTAGTACCGGAATGGTCTCATCCAGATGAGGAGCATTCATTCAACATAAATTATTTCTGGGGAAAAGAATAAAACTTAACAAAACATCCTACTTCAACAATCAAGGGATTGGACAGATATTGGAGCCAGACTTCAAAGCCTCAGAACAGCCAACAACTCTGATTTCCAGCTTTTCTCAGCTCTATGGCTCCATCCTGTCACACACAAACAGGTTTTTATTCTTCATATTTTTTAGATCAGGAAAACATAAAAAAGATACAAGAAACAAAATTCACCTTGAACACTTGAAAGGCAAAATGCATCGGTGGCATTTATTTTGATTTGCCTGTTTTGTGTCTTTTGTGTCGGGGTTTTTTGTTTTGTTGTTGTTGGTTTTGTTGGTTTTTTTTACCAACTAAAGCATCTCTTTCCAGTTCAACAACTAGCATATTATCCTACTACTTGAATTCCTCTCTTCACTAGCTAAGTGTGCCCATGAATTTCTTCACTCTATCATACAGGAGAAAGGTTATGTGCTTACAGGTATGCACTAATTTATTTGACAACTTCTCGCATCCTGCAGGAGAAATGCAATTCTCCTGCCAACAAAGCATGGGTGATTTTCAGGTTTAGGGCATTTTTATCTTCCATCTGCTTTGTGATGCCTTCTCAGCACTCCACATGCATGTTTGATAACAAACAACATGCTGTTGAAAATAGATCAGAATACAGAAAGGACAAGACAGCTTTTAGCTTGCTATTTCTTTGCACCTTAACCAAAGGACTAGTCTACTAAATATGAACCACCTGCCTCACCCTCTCATCTGTATTTTTAAGTAGAATAAAAACAAATTAAAAGATAGGCTTGCTTATTTATATAAATGATCTTTTTAATTTTCCTTGCTTTATTAGGTATAAAGGTCAGCCACATGACAAAACAAAAAAACCAACATGTGTACATCAGCCACAGTACCTTTCCCCCAAAGTCCAGGCTGCAAAGAGGCTGCCATAGTAACAGCTGTGTGGACTTACAGGATCACTACAATATCCATTTTCCCAAAGAAATAAATCAAGATACAGAATATCTTTTTTTTTTTTTTTTCCCAATAAAACATTATTATCTAGGGGAGCAGTGGCAACATTCCAGCACATCTGGATCAGCCTCCCAGAATTACTCAACAGTGACTCACAGATCAGTCTGCCTTTCAGTTTTGGGATTTTTTTAAAGCCCTTTCCTTGCAAATCCTTTTACGATCTCTGTCTTTCATCACTACAATCAACTGTATCCATTTAAATACCATTCCAGCTGCCCTTCTTCATGCTAAGAAAAACAGGTAATGAAGAAATCTATAGAAGCAATGAGCGTGTTCCAGCAGCACACAGCTCCTGTGCTTTACTATAGGTAATGGAAGAGCACTATGTGCTCGAGAAAAGCGAAACAAAAAAGGTTGTACCCTAAAAATAGCTTACAATACAGCACTTCTGTTTTATTTAAACAAGCAGAGTCCCAGGAGAATACCAGCAAGGAAGCACCTAACAGAAAACTGATGGGGGAGCTATGCACTCATGTCTAGAGCTAAAAAGTAATTCAATCCCAGGCTCCTTCAAAGACCAACTGCCTTGAGTGTTTGTTTCAAGTGCAAAACAGATGTTTCACATAGAAAAACCTCCCACCCTTATCCTCTTCAAGGTTTTGCTGAAGAAGCTACTTTGAATACTGTACTTCCCCACTGAACAGACCATGTCTCAAGGTAGGGTGAAGGGAAGGAAGACATACTCTGACGTGATGTGATCCACAAGCCCTTCATACTTATTTTTGCCTTGTTTGAGCAGTGAGAATATGGTAACAAGAGCTCTAAGCAGAAAACAAGTAATCTACAGTTGTCAAAATCTGCCACTACCTTTTAACCAAAACCCTTTAACTGATGTCCTTATATTCTTGCTCTAGCCTATTCCACCCTCTCCCATGAGCTTATAAATTTGTATGATCTGTGTCCTGAATCAGAGCAGAGAACTGATCTGTCTCAAAACGAAGTGGGTTTGGCTCAATTTTCTTTTTCCTGGTGTTTCAGTTCAACCTTTGAAAGAGACTAAAAATTGCTAACACGAGGCAAACCACTGTCATTATCAGATAAGCTCTTTAGGTTGTGAAGAACCGTCAATATACAAGATCAAACTGCAATGTGTAAAGCAGAGAAAGGAAACAAAGTCCCTCTGGGCAGCAGGGTTGCCTTAAGTAGCCTCGTGCTTGTGATGTGCATTTCAGCCTCCTGAACCGTGTCAGTCTAACCATGTGTCTGACAACTCAGTTAACTGCACTGGAGAGCTGGTTGGATTAAAAAAAAAAAACAAACACAAACCATCAAACAAAAGTGCACAGTATTTCCCCCTTCCCTCACAATGCAAAATGCTGTCTTTTAGCTGTATCAGTTCCCTGATCCGACCCTCCCTGCTTCCCCAAGACTGAACAAGGATGTGTACTTGTACAACAAAGGAAGCTGCTTGTAAAAGAAAATAAAATAAAATTTAAAAATAAATAGATCTATAAACAGAACCACCACCCTACACCAGCCTTCAATCTGCAGTGAATTACAAACCAGAACTCATCATACAATGAGGTGGTTTGGTTTTTTTTCATGACTTCCTATGGTAACAATGAAAGTAACATTAGACAGTATCAGAGTTAAGGCTTACAGTTATGACCACAACTTAGCAGCTGTTTTACCTCTTTTACATGAGTGTGAAAGGACACAGACATGTCCAGCAGGATCTTGCGTTGCTCCACTCGCCTAACAAAATCCTGTATCCGGTCCTCGAGCTGATGGGCAGCTTGATAAATTTCCTCTGGGTCACACTCCCCAGTTTGAGCGAGCTGTTCTGCTGCTTCTAGGAGCTTATCTGCGTTGGTATACGTGTTCTGTAGAGAAAGAAGTTATAGTTTACAGGATTAAATGAAAGAAAATTCAGTCACTATACTTTAAAGCCACTCCACTAATGAAAATGAAAGGACAAAAAGGCCCTTGGAATGCATTTTTATTTCTTTTTTTCTTTAAAGGTAGTAGAATATAATCTTACTAAAGATTTTATTGTATTTCTAGATACTTTTTGATTTAACTGTGAATAAATTAATTCCTTTGCTCTTTATTTATGTCTATTCAAATGTCTCCTTGATCCAGAACTTGGGAGCCTATTTATTCTTCCTTGGAATTCGTATTTTATATTCATAACAAGAATAAAAATCAGCCTAAACGTCTAATTACTTGCAAACTGGACTGTTTCAATACTGGACAATAATCTGATGTGCTAAGTGCACTACAATCCAGAGAGGACAGAGGAGTTTAACAACTCTTAAAGCTTAGCACTTGCAGCCTGTGTCTGTATCTTTCTCATTAATTCAAAAAAGGACTGATTCCAAACACTTGCTATAATTTGGGTGCTCTTTTTTAGCCTAACCTTGAGGTTTTATGCCTCAGAATCACATGGGGTTGGTAGGGACCGCTGGAGATCATCTAGTCCAACCCGCCTGCCAAAGCAGGTCACCCAGAGCAGGTTGCACAGGAACGTATCCAGGTGGGTTTTGAACGTCTCCAGACATGGAGACTCCACCACCTCTCTGGACAGCCTATTCCAGTGCTCGGCCACCCTTAAAGTAAAGAAGTTCCTCTTCTTGTTTAGGTGGAACTTCTTACATTCAAGTTTGTGCCCATTTCCTCTTGTCCTATCCCTGGGCACCACTGAAAAAAGACCGGCCCCGTCCTATTGACACCCACCCTTTAAGTATTTATAAGCATTGATTAGATCCCCCCTCAGTCTTCTCTTCTCAAGACTAAAAAGACCCATGTCCCTCAGCCTCGCCTCATAAGGGAGATGCTCCAGGCCCCTAATCATCTTTGTAGCCCTCTGCTGTACCCTCTCCAGCAGTTGCCTGTCCTTGAACTGGGGAGCCCAGAACTGGACACAGTACTCCAGATGGGGCCTCACCAGGGCAGAGTAGAGGGGGAGAAAAACCTCTCTTGACCTGCTGGCCACACTCTTCCTGATGCACCCCATGATGCCATTGGCCTTCTTGGCCACAAGGGCACATTCTCGGCTCATGGTCATCCTATTGTCCACCAGGACTTCTAGGTCTTTTTTCTCAGAGCTGCTCTCCAGCAGGTCAGCCCCCAACCTGAACTAAGAATGGTTCTTAAAACAGACTCATCAAGAAAGTACAGAACGACGTTAACTTTAACCTCTGGAGAAAACCGACTGAAATCAAGTCTACACTAAATAAGCTTTGCCTATGTCACCACACCAGGTCCCCTGACAAGTTTGCACTACAGACTATAAAATAATAATTCTTGACAATATAAACTACACTTTTCTCATTTCCCTTCTGCCCTTCCACCTTCTCCCAACCTCAATTGTATCAGGTAAAAACACTGCTTGCCAAGATAAATTAGGCCCATGCAAGCATGCTTTTCTTTGCCATAAATACAGTCTCACACCTCTAATTAACATTATAATATCCACAAAACTTAAATCCAAGCCCAGCCCTAAAACTCAACTAAGGGGCGGGAAATAAAAGCTCTTCTTCAGAGTCTCAGGTAAATTACCATGCAAGCGCAGGACAGATTATATGACTCTGTGCAGCTTTCATATGTTGGAGGGGGAGTTCCCCCTTCATTTACTGTAATCTATATATGTAAGGAATTCGATCCATGCTGCTTCTTGATTTTGACTATGTGCATCTTAGCCCTTCCTTCACCTTCAGTTTTTAAATTACAGAGAGAGGCAGAGAAGTCCTCCCCAGTTTCCCTGGGAAAGGCTCAAGAGACTAACATAAGCCGACCCTTTTCAGTGAGGAGAGTGCTAGTCAATGCTCCAGATCAGTGGCTCAGGCCATGTTGGCCCAGAACGCACTCTCATCTGTGCTTTGGTATTTTGAGCTCCGCAGTCGCAGCTCACACGTGTTCAAGAGGCAAGGCTGAAGAGCCTTAAGGCACTCCTCAAACAACAACTACTTCATCAACCCAGAGCGCCACACCCAGCTGCAGATGGCTGAAACAGAAGTTTCCCCTTTTAATGAAAACTTTATCTCACATGTGTAGCATTGTTTATGAATTCCAGGAGTATCTTCCGTGTAATACAGGCCCAGGCACATCAGACTTCTCTTTCTGTAAACTGGATGGTGAACTGCCTGTACATAACCTAGGTGTTGCTTCAAAAGGGGTTGTGATTCTCAAGCCTTAACAGCAGACATATGCCTTATCGCTAAAATTTCTCTTCCAAGTAGAGCCGAAATATAATATAAATATTTATCTTAGTAGATAATAATTGTCCTTTGGAGTAGAAATCACAGCAAATAGGCATGCTGTACGAACTACTGCCTCTCCCAAATGCTTACTTCTAAACAATGCTCGGAGGAGCAAAAGTAATAATGTGAAGATTTTGAAAACATTGGTCCTAAGTGGCAGCCACCAGTTAGAAAACAGAAGGTCAGACAGAAAAGAGCAGGACTTCTCCCTTGAAACAGCTTATATCAGTTTCCTAAACTGACAAAGGAACCCTTCACGCTGACAAATTCAACAGAGTTTAGAAAGTGATTAACATTTCCTCAAAATATCTCCACTAGCACACCCTCCCCAAATCCCAGGGGAAAAGTATCAGCCTCCTAAGTCCTTTAAGAAGTCCTCTAGTCCATCCCTCCGTGCCCCAAGGTGCAATCAACTATACTTGAGTTTGTAATAGGCATTCTTCTCCAAGATGCTGAAAGACTCTCCATAATGGAGAGTTTACCACCTGCCCCAAAACCACAGCCCATTGCTTTCCTAGCATTCCTGTTGAGAAACCTTCTCAACATACTCTTCAGAAAAAACAAACACCATATTTTTAGAAAGCATATAAAGTGACACATCATAGAAAAGTCAAAGGTTAAATCTAAAAGACTAGTGCAGGAATGAGTACTATTTACAATAAATACAGAAGTGAGTGGAGGTAAGGACTGAGTCATCCAAACTGAAAAACACTGTACTATGGATGGGGAGAGACACACATGGATGGAGGGAGATTAACACAGGTATAAAAATCATTAAAGGCAGAGAAAATTAAGATAGATTACTCATTAAATATATTGGATGCTATCAAGTATAAGCATCAGACAACACACTTAAAATGAAAAAGCAAAAGCACTTTTCATCTAAAGAGCAATTAAGTTGCGTAACTCATTGCCACAGGATCTGACATACATTCCAAGAGCAAAATGGGTTCAAAAGTAGCTGCTTATTTAAGGGAAGAAAAGTCCACCAGTGACTATTAAACACTGGTTCTGAGACATCCTTCAGTTCCAGCCACCAAACAGGCCCAGACAACTGGGAAGGTAAATTTAACTTTTTAAGCATACAGTCCCTTTTCTTTATGCATCTGGTGATGGTCACAAGATAAGACATGGACCTTTAGTTTGGTGTATTACAATAATTCATGGGTGAAGCTAAGAACCAGTTCAAATACATAACCTTTTTTAAAACCTTAAAAGAGATGGAAACCAGCAATGGTAGGGAAATGATAGGTGTATCCAAATAAGGTTTGGAAGAATCTTTCTTGTGCATCTCTTGCACCAAGAAGACTTAAGTCCTTTACTCAGATGCAGTCTGCACATGGAGAAAGGAACTTACCTGTGGAAAAAGATCCCACTAATTAATTCTTGCTATGCACCTTTCATGTTTTTTGAGCACAGACTACTGTCATAGACAATGGTCACAGCTGAAACAGCAGAAGCTGACATAGAATTTCTTACAAAAATGCGTAGGGAAGTACAACCTTACTACTGACCTGCATCCAGTGCTTCAAAGCTAAAAAAACATGCCCATAAATGAATCAGTTATGTCAAAATTTGGAGTGTTGACACTTTGACTAAATGGTCTTAAGGATACAAAGATGATCATGGGGAGAGGGGAAACAAGAAAGAAAAAAGGGTAAGTAGAAAGTTAACTGGACAGGCTTCACATTAAAAGAGCAACACAATTTTACAGTAGTGAGTATAAGCCAAAGCGTGTATGTGTAGCATGAATGTCAATACATCAGAATTTAGGGAGAATTACTAGTTGGCTGAGTTTTGACTATTTAGTGTTCGTGTAGTGGCAACAAAAATTGCCAAATAAAGAGAAAAAAGCCTTAATTTCACACAAATTTCCAAGTGAATAATTTGTGAGCCCACAGCCCATTGACTTGAACATCTTTTCTATTCAACACACAGCTTATTTTAACATCTCTTTGAATGCTGCTGAGGAATTGGCACCTCATTCACATTAAAGAAGAATGACAAAGGAAGCAGAAGGGAAGAAAAAAGAAATAATAATTTTTGCTTCCCTCAAAATCAGGAGTTAGCCTTCAATCAGGAACATTTCAACATTAATGCTGGCTCCCCACATTTGATAAAACATTGCAATGGCACTGACAGGTCACTTGACACTGCTTCCTCTCAACTTCTGACTAGAGCTGACTGAAACCCCCTGACTGTGCCTAGGGTCCTGTTAAAAAAAAAAAAAAAGGCAACAAAACAAAACACAACACAAACCAAAACAACCCCAAACCCAAAACAGAACAAAGACCTGGACCAACCAGAAATGTAGGTAGAAAATAAATCAGCTGAAAGTTATTAATGCTTTAAACAAGGACTGCAGACTGCTCTCTTATACTGGGACATGACCTTCCTTGTAACACCAACAACAGGAATGGCTTTTGGGGCCTGCTTACATTCAGTTTTAGAGCAAGTAAGAGGAACAACTCAAGGGTGTGCCTCTCTTGGCAGTTACTACACATTCAAGAGTTAGAGATTAAAAAAATACTTATTAGATCATTTTGTCCATCCTTCTGTCTGTGGAAGACAGTCCCTGTAGTATATTTAAATTCTTTGACCAGTCTAAGTTTTCAGTATCTCCAAAAATAGAAATTCCACCCATCCCCTAAAGACATCACTTTAAACTCTAGTAACGTTCAGTTTCAGGAAGTTTTTGCTAAGTATGTGCTTTACAATTTTCTACTTTAAAGTACAATCCAAATTAACAAGATGCTTTTTTAACAGTTTACATTCCACCTACAGTTCTACACACTTCATCTCCTTTGGTTAAACATTATTTTTTTCTTCGCTCAAATAATACAGTATTAAGTATGAGATCATTCAGGCTTTGTTAAGTGTCTTACAGAAATAGAGTCTTGCTTGTCTGTACCAGAAAAATAAGTATTTCCACATGGAAAATATTACAGATAAAATGAGGTATTAGGCATGCATATGGAAAATCCAGCATGTACATATACAAAACTAACAATGCTTATTATTTTGGAAAATTTTATAGAAAATCAATATTGAAGAAGCCTTCTGATGCTATTTCAAGTCCTCAGTCACTGGAGTGCTCTGAGACCATATTTACAATAAAATTTTATTAACAGCTTAATCATGTATTAAACAGGCACTCTGTAAACACAATTCTGATGCATCTGCCATGGGTGTCACTGCTGAGCTCCTGCATGTCACTTCAGTCAAAACAGAAGACATATTATTAGAAAATTCTAATGGGGGCCACTGTATTAACCGTAACTTAATGAGATTTTTCTTGATGAATCTTAGAGATGTTTACTCTTACCAAGCACTAAGACTGGACAGACAGTGCATGTTACTAATGGGGAGGATTCTAGCCTTCAGCTTCTCATGGGTTTTTTTCACCTCACATCCTCTTTTCAAGTCTGGCACCCAAACCAACTTCTTCTTGCTATGCTCTCTGTGTTCCTTAGTATCTCTATTTCTTCCAGCTTGACTCTCTTTTAATAGAAAAGTGTGTTTAAGCTTTATCATCAGTTCTGCTTAAGGCTAAAACTAGAGTCTTTCTATGCAAAAAGCATTGGTATCAGTGATTCAGAACAAAAGGTCATACACAAACTCAATTGTATCGAAAGAAAAAACCCAAAGCCAGGTTGGCCAGTTTGCTGGCTCACTTGGTTTCTTAGGATCTCTTTTCCCCCATTAGACTGTTGTGGGGATTTGGGAGCTTCCCAAGTCAGGAAGCAGGGCTTTCAATTCATTTCCATCCTCTCCTGAAGGCTGCACAAAAGTTAAAATTCTGGAATCCCATGGAATTAGGTTACTTTAAAAGGAAAGCTTTCATTCTTCTGCAACTCAACATTTGAAAGCAGGCTTTTGAAAATAATAATAAATAATGATAGCAGCAGCAGCTCTGTTGAGCTTCAAAGCTCCCACTCTCAGTAGGACTATACAAGTTTGTCTTTTTCTTACTGAAGCTGGAGCAAAAGGGAGACATGAAATAATAGCTTGCAACAAAATAGTCCATTATTGGAACTGAATTTTTTGTAGTGGAGCCCTTCAGTGCCACAGCAGGAATTTTTCATATATTTCCATGACAAGTACACAGTCCTTCATGTGGTTGTTTTTACCTGCGCAACCTCTTCAAAGTCTTCATGGCGTTTCTGCAAAGCTCTAGCCCGATGCAGGGATTTTCCCACTCCAGTATGTTTGCTAAGAAAAGCTTCTCCATGGTTTTCAATCCAATCCAACACCTGTGGCAGAGAAGAGAGACACACAAAAACTCTGAGCAGATGTACTGAGTGTTGCAACAAAGAGAAACTATTCAAGAAGCTAAGAAGCTGTAAAGGGAATACTTATAAGGAATTGCACTGTTGGATTAAAACACAGTATTGCCATTGAAGGACATTAATTACATCTCATTAACTTTTTTCAAGGCAATAACTAGCTCAAACTAGCTAAATTGTGTGATTTAAGATTATATGTTTATTTTGAAGCTTACCAAGGACAACCTCATTTCCACACATTCATCAATTTGACAGTAATCTGATCCAAGTAGCTAGACTCCTTGTGAGGGTCTCTCTGTAATCCAGTTATGCCTTCAGCTGACATTTTTCTGTAATGTAACACTAATGCAGTTTGCACATTCCCCAACAGTGCTGGTGAATAACACAGTGAAGTTTTATTTTAGATCAGAAGTCGCTTCTCCCACCACATACTAAGTCAAGAAGAAAGATTCACTAGTAGAATTTTTAACTAAGACAATAAAATTGAGTTGAAATCATTATGAGATGAACAACAACGTCTGCATTCAGAGCATATGAAGGATTTTGCCCCAGTTCTGAAGAAGCATCTCCTCAAAACATCAGATAGACATAATTGTGTATTTTAAGTTTTATAGCTGAAAAAGTGAGAAACAGAAGACATTTTAAGGACATTAAAGCTTCTACCACAATGACTGAGCTGACAGCTTTATAAATAGTACGAACTGTACATGTAATTAGTTCCTGCTAGTTAACACAAAGAATTACTGCACACATACTAAGTTTCTGATGAGCGAATGAACAAAAACATATGGTCTCTCTCTAAACTAATACATCTTAGTCATATCTTAATTCATTCATTAGCTAGCATGCACATGGCATTTAATTCTTTGGAAGACACTCGGGGACCTAAGAATGCAGTTCAGAATTAAAGACAACTGCACATAAATGCATATAAGCAATTTTCTTAAGTCAGCTGACCATTTTTAGATAGTATTTATGTAGTCATGTGGAACACTTTACCTAACATTTATCTCCAATGTTCTTTTTTCTTTAAAACCCGAGTGTTCTGAATTTACCTGCAGAAACTTGTACCTTCTCTCTTTTTTTTTCCCCCTTTTCCTGTATTGGAAGCATTTGATACTTACTGTAACTAAAGAGTAGGACTTTTCTTTTTTTGTGCTTCCAAACAGGCTTGAGAACCATTCCTGCACATCACTCACGGCTACATTCAATACACACATAATCCCATACAAAAACATCAATGCTTGCTTTAGTGGACAAAATGAAACCATCTGGTGTGATTTTCTCATTTATCTTGACTGCTAGAATCTTTTCTGGTTTGCAAAACTCTCTTCTACTGGACATCTTCAAAACAACAAACAATCCCATAACACCACATAATACAGCCATCTCAAATAACCAATACTTATGCAATGTTTGTTTTTCCTAGTAAGTATTGCCAAAAGAATATTACTGTGTTTTGGGTCAATGTATGTTTTTATTTGTTTCTTTCAAGGGAAAGTATTGATCAGAGAAGGTAGAGCGAGGAGCCAAACATGGCCTCAATTATCTGTAAAGTTAATATTACCAGTGATTTTGACTAGTTTCAGGAGATTACTCTGCTTTTCTCATAAAAAGAGCTAAAAAGAGACATGTTTGGATGAGAGAATTAGACTGGACTCCAGAGACTACTAACAGTTATAAGCTAACAAATGAAATCAACAGCAAAATCTGTCCCAGAAAGCATGGGATGAAAAGCAGAATAGCAGCCCAGGGAGAATGACTTTTGCTCCAAACAATGCTCAGTAACTTCTCAAGAGAAGAAATGGTCATAGATATCCAGTACATAGATTATGACATAAAACAGTCAACTAGAGAAACATAAGCTGCCTCTAAGTGAAATCATTATGAATAAAAGTCTTATTAGCACTCAGCCCTCTTACCTTGATTCTTAACAAAACTGAGGAAGCGCTCTTTATTTGGGATTTTCACAGCATGTAAAAGCAGAGTCAAAGTTAAGGTATGTTCTTACCTGTCAGCGACAGCTTTTGCATACTGCTTTGACCAAAGGACAATACCATTAGCTGGCATTGATTAGCCATTTAGCACTCTTAATTGATGCATTTTCTTCCTCTTCCTGGAGAGGTTAAAAATTACAGAAACCATCATACCAACCCACTAAGAACTCTTCTAGTGATACTGAAAGCAAATGGAATTCACTCTGGTAGTTCAGTAATACATAAGAATCTAAGAGGCTCAATACTTTTCAGTGAAAGAGTTAATAATATTAACCTCCCGTGCAGCAAGTTGCTTTAACGATGCAATTAAGCTAGAACTGCAGTCTCAGCAGAACCATCCTTATGCCCAATATAGGATCTAGAAAAATTCTTATTTTTCTAGCACCGATACTGACTGTATGATAGAAGAAACTACTATGGAAAGATAGCTCTACCTTGACAAATCCATTGCTCATGTAAAATGAGGTATAAAATGTTTCTGTATATGCCATTTGCAGAAATAAACAATCTTACCTTTTGCAGATTCAAGGTGCTCATATTCACTAGTGTTTCCCACATTATTATCCCATCCTTATCCCCCATTCCTTTACCTACTGTGCACACACTCATTTTTCTGATCTCCACCACTTACTTGGTGCTGACTTAACATTTAGAAGGGGAAGATGGAAATCTCTGCATTTCTAATCTTCAAGTAGTTAAAATGTGGAAACATTGTCTCCAAAAAAAAAAAAACAATTTACACTGGAACTGCCTCCAAAAGCCACAAGGGAATCACACGGTGAAATCAGTATTATTTTGATGCTGAGCAAGTAGCAAGCATTCTTGCCCACCCTTCATTAGTCAAGGCGGAAAGAAGTGATTGTTACAACAGAAACTCAGGTGGAATCCTTGAGGCAAGCAGATGAATGAAAGAGAAGCAGCACATTTATCCAGAATGGACAAATAAGACACCCAAGGTCAGCAAAGACCTAATAAATGTATGTTTCAAAAAAAAATACTACAAGCATGTTTTACTAAGCTCTGGCTTGCAAGTGATCAGTAGTGTTTTTTCAGGCCCCAAAAATTTCACCTTAGGAGTGTTGGCAGTATCACTCTACCAAAAACACCTCTACGTTCGATTTTGTCCTTTCATGGCCTAGCAGCACAAAATCCACGTTGCTATTGCAAGTCTGCTTTACTGCTTCCTATCAGAACTGTCAGAGCCAGCTCCCTTCCTTAGGTGAAAGGCTTGGTAAGCTCGTTAATTCTTAAGATAAAATTACACTTTTGTTCACATTTTTCCACTAGAGGGATTATAATCAACAATTGAGTGCAACAGCCAATGACGTGATTTTTTGTTGGTTTTGTTTGGTTGGGTTTTTTTGGTTTTATATGGGATTTGGTTTGGTTGTTTTGTTGTTTTTTTTTTTAAATAAACATCTTCTTTTTTGACATTAGCATAAGAACTAACCAGAAACTAGATGTTTCTGCTATCTAAGGTGAAACTTAGAATTCTGTTCAGTTTAAGACTGTCACAGGTTTTCACATATCAAATATCAGGTTTGCTGTAATTCACATCTTATTTACTATTTTTAATATTTCATGTGCTACTTTACGTACTATTTGCCCGGATAAATTAGCAGATGATTCTTTGTGTACACAGCTCACACCACAGTTTTTTTGTTGATTTGGAAAGCTCCCCTAGAAACACTTTCCTCATACAAGACAAAAGAAAAAAACCACCCAGTTTTCTGAAGTGGAAGTAACACTAAATGAAGTACCAGCTGAAATCAGCCAATTCCCTCCTCCAACTCAGCTCTGTCACTCACTTAGCACTTCCATGAACTGATTTATTTCATTAATCCAGCAGAAAATTATGCCAGCAAAGAGAAGAGAAGGAAATCACAGACTTATGCTGAAGGACAGTTATAGATTCACTTACAATGCACTTGGTTGCTTGCCACTATGTGCAATTTAACTATGAACAGTGGAAGAGAGCAGCACTTAGTTTATTTTGACATGAAAAAAAAAAAAAGAAACTTTACTGACAAAAATCTAAAAAGGTTGTCATGCTAGTTTCTAAATCACGCTAGATAATCTTAAATGATTTTATTTATTTATTTTTTTTAAGGTCTGAACAAAGACTAAGTCGGAGAGAACGTGCAAATGAAAACTAAAGTATTTTGTAAAGTTGCTTTGGAACTTTACATAATCCATTCCAGAATTGTCTTGGATCTAAATTTAACCAATATCTCAAACCCGAGCAATTTCACGCACTGAATGGTGTCAATGATTATTCCATTGAAGACCTACCATTTCTCTGATCAATTAGACAATCTGATAAAGTTGCTTTGGTTTTGTTTTGTAAGAAAAAAAAAAAAATCCTTGTTATTCAAGATTACTTTTTTTTCCCTGATGGGTTTCCAAAGCTGAGGGAGCTACAATCTGCTGAAGCAAGGCTATTGCAGGGAAATACCATTATGGGCTTGCCATTATCTTAAAGGCATCTGCTCCTGGCTATGAGATTAATTTGTTTGGTATGAATGTTGAATTATCATTGCCTTACACCATGATCTGCAATAAAATGTAAGTATGAAAAGTTGTATTATGAAAGGGAACATTAGCCACAATTCACATTGTGATTCATAAGGCAGTGCCCAAGACAAACCTATATCTGAAAGTTAAGGTAAAGTAACGTAACAAAGAGCTATACTTCAACATGCAACATTTCAGAAGCCTCCAACATACATGTTAACGGTCATTACAGAGACAAACCAAAGGACAATCCAGTCTCTGGCAGTGGCAACTACTGGACAGGAAGGCATGGGCTTAGGAACATGTCAAGCACATGCTGCTTCTCATGTACGTTAAGACCTAGTTTGAAATCTAAAGTGGTTGATAAAGAAATACGTTGGCACCAAAGGTTGCAGCTTCAAATTTTCAAGAGGGTATCTTGATATCTTAATGAAATTATCTGCTGTGCAAAGCATATAGAGAAACCAGAGGCATAAACAGGAAGAAAGAAGTTTCTCTCACTGATAGGTAAAGCATGTACTGAATAATGAGCTAGATTAATTAACTTCCTTGAGCCAATTGGTTCACACTGAAAACTTCTTGTATACTCACAATCCACATGCGTGATTTGGGTAACACGTTCTTGATACAAGAAGTTTTAAAAATAGGTACAGCTGTCTGCTTTGTAGTTTTCAAGCCTGTGACTACTTGAAATTTTAATGCACCGGTTCCAAGGGTGACAGACCTCATACAGAGAAGGAAAATCCAGCTTCTTGCTGAAGAACCTGGTGATGACTCTACAATGACTTGAATGCAATTGACGGATTATTTGCCAACTTCAAAGAACAAAACAGTCTCAGAGCTACCTCCTCCACTCTGAGAGCCATGACTTAGGAAGGAACAGAAAATGAGAATTTCCTATAAATGTTTTATGACCCCCAAGATAGTAAAGGCAAAGAGTAGGAACAGCACAATAAAACTATAGCATTTAACAAACCCCTTCCCCCCCCAGGAAATAAAATGGCCTGCAGCCTGGCCTACCAGGCTGAAACCTGAATTATGCATCTGGCAAATAACCTCAGAAGATCACTTGGCCTAGGTTGCTTAAGTAGATCCTACCTGCACTTAATTCAAACTAGAGGAGAAAGTTCCAGGATCCAATCTGCACTAGGCTACCACTAAGATGACCTACAATTTTCTCTACAAGAAGCAGACCACTATGTTAATTTCAGTTTCTGAAGATTCCTTATGAAGCCTTTTAAGTTTATGAGGTGATTCGTATGTGGACTGTACCTCATCAGTGCCCTTCACTGACTACTCTGGCAAGTACCAGGACTGGACTCTCCTGAATAGATACTATTTATGTAGTAATCTTGACAAAGTGCTTCTAGGATTTATACAATGGCATAATAGTGTTTTCAGTTTGGTCCTCTATGCCCTTCCTGACCATTCATATTATTGGCCCTACTTTCTTTTACTCTTTTTGTAAGCTAACATTTTTCATGCCTTTCCGTGTCTTTCATCAGATCTGATTGTTAAGAAGTTGGATAACTGCCTGCCTTTCAATACATGCCTCTTTTATACATCAAAAATTAAGTAATAAAGTTTTAATAATTTTACACTTAATGTAGTGCTTAAGTATTTTTAAGCTGTTTTCTTTAATTTACAGGAAGAGACAGGCACTTGTAGAGAAGAAAGCTGAACTAACAAGATTGCTCACTCTCCCCACTGCATGCCTGAATTAAGTATCTTTGTCAACTACTGTAAATGTTGGGAGTGAAATAACCTGATTTCCATCTGCTCACATTGAGCATCTTCTTGAAACAGGTATGGACAAGAAATTTGGTTTTAAGTGCAACTAATTTGAAAGAAACAAGATTAGTTGAACCAGAATGTATGACTGGCTGTCTGAAAAACTCATTCAGCAGTTCCTAATTTGTGAACACCTTTACACTGAAATGAAAGAACATGATCAGCAAATACTGCCCATCTTTTTTTTTTTATGAAGATGAGCTATTAAGGGATAAGTTACTAATGTTGCTGTCAATTGCAGCCTAATGCAAACTTTTTTGGTTTATTAAAAAAAAAAAAAATCTATCAACAAAGGAATTCTTTACAGCTTTACCTTTTTAAGCTAAAATCATGTCAGAGATATTAATGTCTGTACCTAACTACTAACTTCTAGGATGTCGTCCTAATAGTAAAAACACGTCAGCTAATAGCTATTAATTCAAGAACAGCATCACTGTCTGAAAGTAATCTTATCTGTAATTTTTATACTTCTTTACTATACTACTCAGGTTTTAAAGAAATCCTATTAAATCAAATAAGTACCACTAAGGATTTGAAGCTAAAAATTTGTTACAGAATAACACTATTAATTTTTTTGTACGTTACTTCTACAAGTCTTTCTGACACTTCAAGTCCAGAATTCTACCTAGAATGTGAATGTCAGGTTCCAGCACAGGCTCAGAATAACCATCTAGAATAAAAATTTTTTCATCCTATCTAACTTGAGGTAAATTAGAAAAAAAAAGAGAAAGAAGAAACTGAAAAAGAGCTAATTTACAAATATAATTTCTACCCATAACAGCCAATACCCTCTGATAACACAGAGGACTTGGAATCAGTCAGTCAATCCCATGCAACTGTCAACTGTTGAATGAAAGAACACAGGGTTTAGCAATCAAAACCCATCTGTGAATGCAACCGGCAACAAATCACAGGCTGACAGAGTAAAGGTATTTAGACAATATGAAATAAAACCTACCTGTTGAACATCCTGTTGAAAAACACATAGCTGAAGCCGCTGGTGCAAGCGGACCTTTCGATGCTGCCAGATATTTTCCAGTTGGCGCTGGTGGTGCAGAACCTCATGGATGACATCCAGAACATGATGAACTGCTTTTGAGTAGTTGGCAGAAGCAGTGAGGGAATCAGAACTCCCAGGAGTCAAAGGTCTTTGAAGTTTGTCAAGAAGTGACTTTCCATCTTGGCTCACCTGACCACCAGAAAGGACCAAGAATTTATTTGTATTGACAAAAGCTTGTTAGACTATTATTTCATTCTCCACCCTCTTTACCCATTTCAGATGTCTCTAAGATCTCAGGAAGCAGCAATGAAGATTTCTTTTATTCACAGCATGATTACATACAGCCGTTACAGAAAAAAAAAAAAAGAAAATATATATTCTCCCTCTACAGAGGACAACTTTAAGTAGCAGCACTCTTCTAAATAACAGCCTGTCTTTCAATTTTTCAATTATCTTAAGAGTGCTTTTCCTTTAAAGTGATTTTTTTTTTTTCTAAACAGGTGAAGTCTAACTTAGAATAAATATTTTTCAGCTCTTTCTCTGGTCAAGAAACCACCTAAAATTAAGTATTTGCCAAGAATTATCCTTCCAGGAGCATCTCTTTTTACATTTGCTGTAAAGGTGAACAGTGAGGTTATTTTCTATAGGTTAATATTAATTTGATGGATACATTTAGACCAACAGATAGAAACTTAAGACATGATTTGATTTGACACAATTTACAACTACTAAATTATTACTGTTACTCATAAGCCAAAGGCAAAATATTGTTATGGCAAACTTAAACCTGATTAAATCACTTAAAACCTTTCTATGCAGCACAGAGAGATACTCTTTTCCAAAATATGTTTAAATACTGATGCTGACAAGAAATATTAGTCACTTCTATTTGTTGTCTTCTCTGATTCAAACCACAGCAAAAATGTTCAGATTTACCTTGCAGGCTAATTAAAAAGCAATAATCCTATCTTATCTGGTCACTATTAACATTTAGCACTCATCAAGGCTGTTGAAAGCACTTTTCATTGCCATTTAACTATTCTGTCACTTCTTGCATGAAGCTTGGAGAACTGTTACAATTCAGTATCATTCAGCTATTTGAAAAGAACTTCTCTAAGAGCTCATCTAACAGGCAGGAAAAATTAATCCAAACCCACAAGACTGGAGTGTAAACAATAGTCTGAATTCATCAAATCAACACCATGTCAGAAACAGAAAATTTGTCAAGGCCTTCCCCCAGTGGCTATTTTCAACAATTTTCACTAAATCTAGGCACATTTAAAATTTCCTATTCAGTAGTCAAACATACTGGAATGAAAATTCTTTTCTAATTATTAGTTTACAAGTGAGTTTATTTTTCAGTTCCAATTTAAGCTTTTTCATTTTAGTAATAAGTATCAACACAGAGAATGAAGCTCACTTGGAAAATTAGATCTTATAAAGTCAAGTCAGGCAGAAAGAGAGTACAGTCTGTAGTAGTTACTATAATGACAACTTTTTTTCTTTTCTGTATCCAAAGCAATTACCTAGTACAAGTCTTTCAAATATTTCAAGATAATGGACTTGAGTTATCTATCCAGAGTCTATTAAATTTAGGGGGGAAAAAAATAATTAATTCTGATAGCTCCTTGATCTGATTAGTTTATTAGCTTAACAAACAAATCATCATCCACATTTCCTCTCTGGAGTTAACACAGTAAAGTTTTCTTCCTTCCCTTAAGATTTTGTTTTTAAAGTGACATCTCTACTTTTTAATCTAGTTTTATTATGATTACCACTACACAGTTTTGTGTATGCATCTTCAAAGCAACAACTACTTTAACTAATTATACTATTGAGTAATTTGTGTCACAGGTCTATGGTCTGAGGCGGAAGAAAGGGCTTGCCACCAGAATTAGCCAACTGGAGGCTTAGGAATTGCTGGGTGGCTCTGTCACCTCAGGAAAGCTCTAATAACTTCATTTAAGGCACAATTATTGGATTTTCAAGCACACCAGTTACCTAAGCTTGTAAGTTAGTAAGTTACTTTTCTAGTAACATACAGTAATTATCCTCAGTAAAATCAGACTCTCTAGTCTTAAAAGCATTTATTCTCCTAAAATTACTGTCTTCTACTTTGCAACCAAGTCATGTTGTCAAGACATTGTAATCTAAAATGAATGACAAAGTGGTGTAATTTCCAGTGTTACTCTCTCTCTCTCCTCCCATTGTTCATTCATCACAAAATGAAAGGAGCTCCGTGCTGTAACAGAAATGAAGTCATACATCTAATAATGATAAGCAATAGTTCTGTAATACCTTTATACAGAAAGACAACCTCATCAATCTTCAAAAAGGAATGTGTGTTTAAATAAGGCAAAATAAACCCTTCTGTCCCAAGGAGGAGCATGACATGTACATACATATACAGCTATTATTTCTGTATCAATTTTGGTTGCTAAAGACAAAGCTATTGCTTTACCAGATGAGGAAAAGTAATGACCTGAAGTCAGAAGAAAAGCACCACGTTAGGTTCTTTTTTGAGCAGTACCAATCAAGATTTTGTTAAAATCTCTAGCTATCCTGAAGTCGAAAGCTACAGCTTTGAAATCCTAAATTGCCAGAGCAATCCTATAATCTACCCATCTAATTTATTTTCATTATGCATCACCAGGAAGCAAACAGTATTTAACATGGTAATCCACAGTACTTATTTACACTTAACAGCAGGCTCTAATCCAGTCACATCCCTGATGAAAAACCACAAAGACACCAACCCAAAATAAACAAAACCAAATTAAAAAGTTCCACTATTTTAACTTCCATGCTTTATAATCATTATTCTAGACAGCCCTAGCCTTCCTATTTCTTCCTGCGCTCTCCATGGAATGTGTGTCCTGGATTGCCTCTCTCCACATAAACCTACAAAAAAAATTATGTGCTACGCCTCTGTACCTTGTTTTACAAAGGGATCCTCCCAATGAAGAGAGGTTATAATGAAGAAAAGAAACCTTCCCACAAAACACGCTCTCAAGAATGAGTTTAAGCAGGTATGTATAGTAAGATCACAAGTTTTATCACCAAAGGTGTGCTTCAGTATGTCATTAGACCAGTTGACATAACAAGGTGGGATATATCAGAAACGGGGATACCAATGTGTGTTTTGCACAAAAGAGTAACAACTCATGTGAACTCTGGGCATCTGACTCATGGTAATAAAGTTTATGGAGACCCTAGGATGGCAGGTATTCAAAAAACCCAGTTTTGATATACTAACAATAGGACTGATCATCAGCACTAACCTTACCCTCCTTTACTGCTAAATGAAGTGTGACCAGACTTATGATTCAGTTGCTCATAATAGCGCTGGTTCATCAGAAAGTAGTTTTATCTTTAATGTAACGTATAAATCAAACCCATTAATTCAATCCCACATGAGCTCCTTCTTTTAAAAGAAGGGGCATCAAAAAAAGATGGCCTAAGATATCCTGTGTCTACTGATCATTTTTTAACCATATGCATCATTTTATGCAACTTTCTCGAGAACAGAAACTGCTATATTTAATCCAGAATAACACTTGTCCAATTTAACAGAAAAAATAATTTTACTCTCTGATGAGAACAACCCTGGAAAAAGAATGCAAGAAAACATCACCAGGAAATATAGAAAATATCTGTAAGCCAATAATGAAGTCAATGCCCATTTAGTTTCTCATTTCAGCTAACTGAAGCACATGAGAGAACTCAAAACTTTAATAAAAACAATAGATACTTTAGTCATCACTTTCTAGGCCACCTTCAGAATAAGCATTTTATCTTAGGTTGTAAATACAACTATTAGAAATACTAAGAAATGTTATTACTTCATTGTGTGCAGAATCCAAGATTAGAGCAGCAGCACAGGATATGCTAATCATACGAATGCTGACTACATAGGCACGCTGGCTCATTTAAGTGTCTTTGAGGTTAGCAGAACTACGAATATTACCTTCTGGCTTGTCAAGTGACATCCTTTGATGATTAAGCCTTTTTGTGAGGCAATTCAGAGATGGATTTTCAAAACACACTTAAAACAATCCATGCCAACAGAATACTTTCCCAAAGAAAACCCAACTAGCTTCCCTTCAAATAAATGCTTAAACAGCAGTATCATACTGCTATTAAAGGTAATAGCATGTAAATTAAAACATACTTAGTACACTGTATGGGTGGTTTGTACCACACATCTTGCCTTGTAAATTTCTTTCAGTAAATTAAGGGGAAGACTTAAAACTTAACTTTTGAACAATAGCAGCAAAGTCCGGTATACTAAATTAAAAAAGAAGCCAGACACTTGAGTTTTCAACTAATGCACTATGCAAAAAATTATGCCAGTTCACAATCCAAACAACACTACTTTTATCAACATCAGCAACCTCAGGAAACAAACAAGATATTTACCTCAGAGTAAGCCAAGGTAATATGCTCATATATCCCTTGATGATGATGGATAGCATCTTCTAAATCTTGCAGTTCTGAGGGAAGCTCCACCTCACCACAGGCTTTACACCATGAGTCCACATTGCTCATATACTGCAAAAAAGAAAAAACATTCTGATTGATTTGGGGTTCTATCAATAAGTACACACATGTTGGTAATATACAAAAAGACTGGCATCTGTGTGACAGCCACTGAAATGACTTTTTAAAGGGAAAAATGTTTAATGTATTTCTCTCTGAACTGAGCAAAAGAAAGCTTGTATCAGAATAGAAGCAAATACTTAAGTCTGATTATACTTCTGCTTTTAGTTGTATGGAACTCTAAGCTGTTCACAGGCAGGCAAGGCTTAGTTGTATGTCAACAGCCTTCAGAACCAATTAAACTGCTGGCAATAACGATGCTTCAAGTTTACTCTTGCTCCTTTTCTTGGCTTTGCAGCTAAACAAAAGTTTACATCACCCTGCACCTACCACTTCAGATGCATGAAAGACAATTAAGGTTTTGTATACACAAATCGGTAAAATATGGTACAACTTTCAAGTCCAGACGCTCAGCCTCCTACCCATCAACTCCCTGTGCAGATGCTCATGATACTCGAGTATCACCTCACCTTTTTTGTATCTTCAGAGAAAACCAAGTCACTTTGCACAGGTGTGCACATGCACACATACACAAAGAATTAATGGTGAACTGTTACCGAAACACTCCATGGTTGTCTTTTGCTGGAAACAGATCATCGAGGAGGCAAAGCAGTGTCACAGCACAGCAAATTCCCACTTCAGTCCCCAAAGCACTAGCTTCTACATACAGAGAAAGACTAAATCCATTTGGCAAGCTGCTACAGCAGCAAGCATGTAAGGGATTTACAACTTAAGCAGGGGTCTCAGAGGACTAACACTGAACTTTGAGCACACAGCTAGGTCAGCATAGCTGCTCAAGTCAAGCCTTTCAGGGGAAATTGAGGATACTGCAACAGAATCTCTTCTGCAGACAATTTAAGTTATCTCTGAAGCTTAAGCTGTCTTGACAGACAAGAAACTGCTATCATAGCTGTACGCACAGCACAAGTTCTGTCAACTTATTTTTGACAGCTAGGGGGCATGAATTTTATACCCTCATTATGCTAGGAAAGGAAAGGAAACAGACAAAAAGAATATTTTTTCTAGCAGTTTTCATAGCTGTTAAATTTAGTACAGCCAAATACATGTAGTATCTGTAAACTAAGTTTGTCCTATATTCATGTCAAGTTCAAGCCTCAAAAGCCATTTCTCTCATCATATGTATCTTAATTCCTGGAGCATATGTAGTCTTTTGAGAAAAAATTAATCCATAGATAATTTCTGGTACTCCATTATTGTTTGAAAGCTGAGAGGAAGTGTGATAAAGTACTTTAAGATACTTATTTAATTCTCATTTCATCAAGGGACAATTTAAAAAATGCCTAACGTTAAGCACTGCACATTAAAAGAAGCTCCGTGTGGGACCACAGAGCTGTACCTCTTGCAGGCATTGATAGCAGGGTGTAGTCTTCACTGTGTCTGACAGCAGTCAGTGACACGTACCTGTCACTTGCAGGAGAAGATATGCATTCAAGAACAGTGTGTTATTTCTTTGGCTGCTTATTTTTTAATAATCCTCTTTATGTAAGTCAAGCATCACCAGTCTCTAAAGGGGTCATTCCTTTTATTCCAAACCCTCTTTTCCTTGAGCTTACTCTCCACTCTTAATGAAACAGCTACTATATCACAGACAGGTATCTTATGGAGCAACTATGACAATCCATCACAGTTAATCATAAAATAAAAACCACAGAAGGAGCAATTAAAGAGTAAGTAAATTAATCCCAGCAGATGCTGCACTACTTTCGTTCATTCTTCTCTTTCCTCCTGTTTACACTTACATTTAGTACTGAAGAAGGTAACACCAGCCCTTACCACAGTTGCCCAGCACGCACATACAAAATTTACTCCCCTGAATTCTGATGATCATTTTCTTATGAAAAAGGACAGCACTTGATGGAAGATACACCTACTGTTCATGTTTCACCATATCTCTCTCCTACGTGTATGGCTGACAGTGCTTAAATGTAAACCTGAATAAGCCAAACAATTAGAAAAGCATCAATACTGATAAGATACCACACTGTGTCTATCAAATGTTTCAAGCTGGCTCATGACCTTTATACCAGAAAACAATTCCTTTATCTCCTTTTTAGATGGTCTTTTTTTTTTTTTTTTTAGCAGGCCCTGTAGCAATAGAACAAGGCATAATAATAGCTTTAAACTAAAAGAGGGATTTAAACCAGATATAAGGAAGAAATTTTTTACGATGAGGGTGGTGAAACACTGTAAGAGGTTGCCCAGAGAGGTGGTAGATGTCCCATCTCTGGAAACAATCAAGGTCAGGTTGTACGGGACTCAGAGCAACCTGATCTTGTTGAAGATGTCCCTGTTCATTACAGGGGAGGTGGACTAGATGACCTTTAAAGGTCCCTTCCACCCCAAACTATTCTATGAATCTATGATTTTTCTGTAAAATCTGCTAAAATACTTGTTTAGTGGCATCAGTTTATATACTTTACCTTAGTCTAAGGACAGTTAAACCAACATCACCACTAAAATAATGAAAAGCAATGTGTATTTGCACCTTAATACATTCACATTTCTAATTTCCAGACGTTTATGAAGTTGAATATCTGTGTAGTAGAATTCAGGAAAAAAAAGTCTTAAAATAAAGTGTGCTGCCTCTCTCTATTTTTGCAGTTATCAACTCCCAAGTGGTTCCTTCATTTATTCCAAATTAAAGTTAAATCAGACATGCAACCTTTTCTTGGATCCAATTTAGCAAGGCAAATGGAAGGAAAAGTATCTACAGCAGCCATACAGCACACCAGAGCTTCAGTCAGCCATAACCATCCAAGAACCTCTGCCCTCCAAATTCACCAGAGATGTACAGAGCAGAGAGTCTATAATATCGATAGGTGACTCAACAGCGCGCACATAGCAACTCCTTCAGAACTGAATTCCCTTGAGGGGAAAACATGCTTTCACCATCAAGACTATTAACTTGGGGATATTTATTCCTATTTCCCCTACATATACCTCTTCTCTGGCAGTTACACACTGTTAATGACTTAATTAAAATAATTGGTATAGGCCTAAAGCTAAGATTTTTGTTTAATATAGGATGAATCTCTTATGGGATACTAAGTAAACATATCCCACCACAATTTCAGATTCAGAAGACAGTTAATTAACTTCTCAACTTTCAGGCCAGTTCAACTGAGTTTTCTGTAAGCAATTACTATGAGTTAAATCTTGACATTCAAGGACTGGTTGGGGTGGAGTGGTGAGGACAACAGAACAAGTGATGATTTCTGGATGTAGGAAAGGCATTATATCAATACTGAATATATATATTTTTTTCCTTTCTTTCAACTTGAAAGCTTCATACAGCTAAGCATTTATGTCCACCCCGCTTTGATTCATAGATCTAATATGACTAAGTTTTATCTTGCATTGATAAGGACAAGACATTTTGTGGAGAATATAAGGGCAGTGGCCTGTCCTGCGGAGAACAGGACAGGACTTTGTTTTGAGTATCAGCTGAAATGGGCAGAAATGAATGCTCTGACTTTCTTGCCAACCTTTCCAATCACTCTCTTGTACTTCTGTCCAAATCAAAAGCAAACAGTACAACTCTCATTCCAGCATGGAAATTTTTGTTGGTGCTTGTTCACTAACCTGTTCAGCTTTCTGATGGAAGATGGAGGACATATCCAGTAACGTGCTACGTTCATCCAAGGCTGCAGCAAACGCCTTCCATTCTTGCTCCAACTGACTAGCAATCTGTTTTATTTGCTGTGAAGCATAATGGCCAGACTCGACCAGGCGATTCGCTACTGACATGATGCGGTTTATGTTTACATACACATTCTGTGGAGAAGAAGGGAAAATTTAGTGGAAGTTAGCAGACCACTTAAATACAGAGGTATACTTCTATAAAATTCTGCTTTATTACAGTACTGCTTAATAGACTGGTTTTACTTGCCAAGTTTGTGCATACCTAACTTTGGAATCTAGGTGTGTAATGTGACAGCCTATCTGTATTATTGACAAGGGAAAAGAACAACTTGAAATGACCAGAGAGTGTCAAGCTGAAGACCCATTATTACAATGAAAAGGAAAAGCTAGCCATATTTTGTAACAGCTTCAAGAATGTTTACAGACGTTCAAGTCAACAAGACATTCAGAGACACATAATATAGGAAAATCAACGTATAATTAGTAAGCACTTGATCTATCCATGGTACACATGCATGTAACATAATTCTACAAATCTTTACATCAACTTCTGAAAGTATTTCTACTTTTTAAGTAACAAAATACAGAACTTTGTTCTAAGGACTCCAACAGTTTTAGATTTTATTTTCCTGCAACTATACTGCCTGAGAGCTAGCATTTGAAAACCAGACAAATAAGGTCAGTTGTTGACCTGCAGGTCAACAGGATTGAGAATAAAACCACCTGGGCTCCCATGCCCTTGACCACTGCCCTGTGGAGCCATGTAGTCACGCTTGAGACTTTCCAGGCCACCCTGGCAGCATTCCTGGTGCTCACATGGAAGAGCGGCAGGGCCAATAGCCTGAAGGCTGGACAAGCTTTGGCAGTCTTTCCACAACGTCCCAAATTCAAGCTCCCAGCAAGCAGCAAACTTTCATAGAGAATGAGTCAGGTTGGCAGGTTGGGGTCTCTGCTCCCTGCAGAAGCAAGTATCCCATTATTGTCATTCGCCTCTTCTTCTTGGTGCTCCTGTGTGTCTCACACTCAGATGGCACAAATTCTTTGATAGCTCCCAGCTCCTCATCAGCCATGAGGTCTGTGAACATATTCTGTAGCTGCAAATCTTTAGATGGAGCAGAAACCTTCCTCCTAGTGCCAGAAGCCATTATCTTCCAATCTTCATCATCATGGGAGTCTCCACTTCCTGAACAGACAGACACAGACTCTACCTGACCCTCATCCCTTTAGTACACTTGGTAGTTTGGGATCTTGAAGCAGCAGAGTGCTGGAAAAGATCTGGTCAATCTCCTTCTCATTATCTCTGATGCTGTGCAGGCTGCTGACCTCCTCCTGCAGCTCCTTTACTTTGTGACACAGATCCTTAATAACTGCACGCCTCCTGTGGGCAAGGAAACCACCTCATGCTGCCCCAGCCTTGGCAAGAGGCCACGGGCATTCCCTGCAGCCCTGGACCTGCAGAGCTATGTCCTCCTTCTGGAGCTCCCTCTTGACATTACAAGGAACAGTCAGTCCAGCAGTAGCTGGAGACTGCCCTGGGGTGCACCACCACCATTGCTGAGGACACGGATACTGTTCTGAGCAGAGTTGCTGGCCCTTTCTGCATGAACTACAGCACAAACTGCTGCGTCTGTTGGCTACTTCTGTGAGTTGCACTTGTTCTTGTCTATATCCTAAAAATTTACACGTGGAGCCAAACTGCCAAACACTATCACACAGAACAGCTGGGAAGAAAACAACAAACACTATTCAAATCTCAACATGCTGCAGTGAAATATTTTTCCCTCTTGCCCACACAGAGCCTCCTGGAATGCCAGCACTCAGGGAATGCCATGGGGCAGTCAGCTACCTGTCCACAGCACCATCGTAACCTTCCCTGATCAAGGGTTGACAAACCAAGCACAATGAGCCAGGGGGACGGAACTGACTACAACAAGCCTCAGTAAAGGCCACAGATCAACAAGTGACAGAAGAACAAAACCTGAAACTGCTGGAAAACTACATGGTTATATTACTGTTGAGAGATGTGATAGGCAGCCTGTGCCAAAATCTGACTATGCCCCTGTCAGTAAGAGAGGTCAGAGGAGAACGCTGGCACATGGACACCCAACACCACATAGATGCTGAGCACCTGAGGTGGAACCATCACCTGCTGGCATCAAGCCACAGCCCAGAGCCTGAGACTAACTGGCTGGAGCTAGCGTTGCAGTTCCTCCAGGCTTCAGTGTGCTGACTCATCTGAGAGGTAACTGGCACGGGGCTCTATTAATTGTAATATTCACATACGCAAGCAGGAGCATACCTGACACAGCCTACACCAGCTGGGCTGCTTAATAAACTGAGCACAGCCGTGTCACGTTGGCTGGCTTGCCTTCCTACACAATAATACCTTTTCATTTTTTAGGTTACCACGCATGCATATGCTCTCCTCTTAAACACAGCCAAAAAACTGGAAGAGGACAGAACTGCCATTTCCAACAAATTTTAAAAGACTGGAGAGCATTTAGGCCTGTTAAGGTGTATATAGCATAAACATGAGACTGCTAAATGAATCCAGAAAGCCATTACATGGTCTTTTCAGTGGTGTGAAAAAAAACAGTGACAAAAGAGAAAAGAACAAAGGCTATATTAGACTGCCATTTGAACTGTTTATCACAATAAAGGAATTTTGGAAATTCTGGAATGTCAGTTAGATATGAACGACAGGGCACCATAAATGTGAAGTTAAACAAATAAAAACTGAGCTGTGGTTAAAATGCATTAATTTTCCCATGGCAATCTGGCTTCACAAGCGTGGAAGAATACCCCCTGTAGGAGTATGAATATGAATTAATATACTGAGAGCTGAACAATTTCCAAGCTATGTATACCACATTCCTTTCCTCTAAAAAAAAAAAAAAAAAAAAAAAAATCAAAACTTTTCCCCCAACACGCTATCCAGTTTAAATCCATCCAGGTTCTTGAAAGAATTTGCAAGAAAAAAATGAACTGCAAATTCTGGGAGTATATGCATTGTGTAGAATTTCTTCAGGCCAATAGAAGACATCTACAAGAAACTGAGAATTCCTACAGAAAAATAGGGAAGCTTTTAGATCCACACCTCACTCCAAAAAGTCTGGAACACAACCTATTTACTCCCACTTCCCTTCCCCTAAAAAAAAAAAAAAAAAATAAAAATCTCAACCTTCTTCCCCCCAACTATCATATCCCTCCCTACCTGATGTATGTACTAAAGGGTTAAGTTTCAGTATTTTAGAAAGCAACAACTCAAAAGAGACAGATTTAGTTAAGGAAGAAAAGAATCTCAAATAGAAACTCACTACAATTGGAGTGTCTTTAACTGACCCTTGAAGGTTAACAAACTTTGTTCAATTTTCTAAAAGGACAGGCAGGTCCACTGTCATTATTATATGAAAAATGCATATTTGTTGCGCTGGTGAGAAGCACTGTTCCAAGTACCTCATGGTGCTCATTCCCCAGGGACTGACGTCTTACTTATTGCATGGATTTACAACCTGGTTTTAGTTAAAGAAGCAATAGCTATCAGGTAATAACTATTAAAGACTTATTCAGCTATCTCATTTACATCATGTGAATCTGCATGAAACATCTGCAGCTTCTAAATGTGTATCAGCTATCTAAAAAGTGAAAGGCTAAAGTGATACTGCATTTCTTTTATTGTGTTACACATGGCTATTGTAACAAAACTAAGAAGGGAACAATTCAAGTTACTGCATTACAGTATGTTTAGTAAGTACATGAATGTACTTAGTACGGTCATTTTCTCTCACAATGCCCTTTAGCTAGAAGCTGAAAAGACACCTTACAATATCTGGAAAGCTCCTAATTGCAGAATTATTCCCTAAAGGGAGTACATCTAAAAAGTATTGCTCAGCAAGGCAACACAGATTAGTAGCCTAACACAAGCTGTAGTGCACTGTGTCATTCTTTGGTGTGTGCCTGAAAGGCCAGTACACAGGGGAAAATATAGGTGACAGCCTGCCAGCTTAACTGAATTTCTATCACATCCGATACAAAATAGAACTGGCAGATGCCCTGAAGGCTCTATTTTATTTCCTGGTTTTTCCAGACCCATTTAGAAAATGTTTATTTAGCTCTGAGATTTCAAACAGTAGCTTTCTGACACAGAGACTGTTTAATTAGCATTCAGTTATAAACAACCACCCCAGTAACATGGTCCATAAGCATCATAACTGGTACCTCTATACAGACTGTAGCGAGTTTGAACTCTTTGCCTGTGATGAAAGTATTTTAGCAATGGAATTTCCAGATTATCTGCCACTTTACATACAAATGGCCATCAAGACAAGGTGTAGTATTAATGTATGAAATAACATCTGCTTTAATGATTTAAGTGTTTTCTAACATCTCTTCTATTCTCGCTCTTGCAGCAACAGTAAAATTCTCCATTTGGGAATCCAAACTTCAAAGATGAGGGCTGCAGAACAACTAAAGGTATCACCTGATCTCTTCCCTTGAAAAAAAAATGAAGTCAGCAACATCCAGACTACAATTAAGGAAAGCGTTTAACCTGTTCTTCAACTACAAGGATCCTCAAAATATTCTCAGGTAACTATTTAACCATTGCTATCAGCATCAGAATGAGCACAAATTTCACTCTAGCATTTTCATGGTGGACCTGGGGAATCTTACAGCAAGACTATATAGTCCAATACCACCACCACCACCTTGCCTCTCTTACTTTTCATTTATGTTCACTTTTTCATAATAAATGACTGGCCCAAAAACCAGGGGAAGCTGAACCTTGGCTAAAACTGAAATGAGAACATCCACCAGAGACTATTATGCATGGATCATTAAGTTATATTTTCAGCACAGGAAGGACATGGACCTGTTTGAACAGGGCCAGAGAAGGGCCATGAAGACGACTGGAGGGCTGGAGCATTTCTGCTATGAAAACAGGCTGAGAGAGTTGGGGTTGTTCAGCCTGGAAAAGAAAAGGCTCCAGGGAGACCTTATAGCGGCCTTTCACTACCTAAAGGGGAGGTGGGGTGGGACTCTTTATCAGAAAGTGTAGTAATAGGATGAGGGGTAACGGTTCTAAACTGAAAGAGGGGAGATTTAGATTAGATATCAAGAAGAAATTCATTACTGTGAAGGTAGTGAGGCACTGGAACAGGTTGCCCAGAGAAGCTGTGGATGCCCCATCCCTGGAGGTGTTCAAGGCCAGGCTGGATGGGGCTTTGAGCAACGTGCTCTAGTGGGAGGTGTCCCTGCCCAGGGCAGGGAGATTGGAATTCAATGATCTTTAAGGTCCCTTCCAACACAAACCATTCTATGATTTTTACTGAAAGCCCTGCCTGAATGATCCATTAGTTTAAAAAAAAAAAAACAAACAAACAAACACCAAAAAGCACTGATATTCCCTGCTCACTTACTACTGTTCACCATTCTGCACAAAGGCTTTAGTAAAAAATCTGCATTTCAAAGCAATCTGAGAAACATACAATTCACAACCTGTGGTCTTGTTCTCATTTGCTGAGATCTCAGAGGACCCAGGGCAGTCTAGAATTCGCACGGTGCTTAAGCCTAACTCAAGGGACAACTCTGTATGGTTACAAAAATATATATTTAAAATAAAAAGAATCTCAAGAGTGAAATATATCTGTAGTACAAAGGAAGCAAAAAAGTCATACTAGCTGTCAGCTAATCTGATTTTACCTCACCTGACCTTCTTTAATGTTTTCATTTGTACCAGTCCCTGTGGCTGGATCTGAGCAAGCCAAGTCAAGTAAGTTATCTTTATAACCTTTAACTCTTTAACACAGTGAGATTCAAGCCTTGTGTTAAAACTTTTATGTTAAGCTCTCAAATATCTCACCAGTGCTCATCTCTGGCACTCTCTTTCTGGATGACATTATTTGATTACTACCTTAATACCGTGGTCTAGTTTATGCAAACAGCCTGTTCTGAAAACACTACTAATCAGTTTAGCAATATGCTTACAACTGACACAGGACTTTTTGGATTATGGCTAATAAACACAGATTCTACTGATGGCTCTTTCAGCCTCAAGACAAGAAATAGTCATAGCACACTCCTTTAATCGTAGCCAGACTCAGCTTTCTCCAAGGAAAGTTTCCTTTTGCCTGCATCATTTTCCAATCATTTTGACCCTCATCTGTGCAGTGAGGGGCACAGTTAAGCCATAATGAAAGCAAGGCCATTTGGTTTAGCAAGAAGAGTAGGAGAAAATATTCAAGTAGATAACATCATCATC
Organism: Calidris pugnax; assembly: GCF_001431845.1. Taxonomy (NCBI): domain Eukaryota; kingdom Metazoa; phylum Chordata; class Aves; order Charadriiformes; family Scolopacidae; genus Calidris; species Calidris pugnax. The sequence goes on along the minus strand of NW_015090830.1, from coordinate 4,658,007 downwards.
CTCCTCTATATTTCACATGACTGCTTTTGTTTCCCTTGTGTCCCAGAAGGTGTGTGGAAAATGGCAGGAAAAAAAGAGTGGACAGACACAGAATCAGTCTCTCCCACTCTTGCATGCCAGTATCACTAATTGTATGATCCTGGGTACTTTGTTTTTGCAGTTCAAGAACTCAACAGACAATTTTTGTATTTGCAACTCCTATGAAACCTTATTGCTAAGTTTTTCCCTTAAAAGGTACTAAAAACTTGTTCTGAGAAGTGAAGCATTGGTTTAGTTATCCAAAGAGGAATTTCAAGCTGAAACTGAGTAGTGTTTAACTGAAATAAATCTCAGGACTTGACAACAGCAATTTACTGTTGCTGAAAGCAGGCCTTTTAAATGGTACTGAAAAAAACCAACCTCATCATCAGAGAAGAACCATTGTGATTATTTTATTTTTCTCCAGTTAGGGAACAAGGGATCTAACTGCCCTATAAAGACACAGCCTTGACATTTATCAGTGCACAGCCCCTTGAATTCAGCATTAGCAGGTCACATACCTACAGGTATCTTTCAGCCAGCAGCCTTTCTAGCCACTTCAACCTGTGTGTTAAGCAATGGTAAATGAACAGATGTCCATCTTCAATGTGCATCACTGCACCTACCCAGCTTCTCTCTGGGACAGTTTCATTACACTAAGAATGAGCCTGTCTATTAAGCTTAAGGCTTCCATGAACTTATTACTGTTACCTTGAAGTGCAACCACATACTGAATACGCAAGATTTCTAGACATATCACTTGCTACTGAAACTGCTGAAAGTACAATAAAATCTCCTCCCCCAACATATTCTTCACCTTTTTGTTTTACAACATTGGTTTAAACTTCCAACTACTTTGTGCAGCAATACTGAAAATCAGATTTTAAAAACAGCAGGAAGGAATTACAAGGGAAAAAAAGAAATATTCAGCAAATTCTCTTTGTCCTTGATGTAACCGACTCCTGCTCATGACAGGAACTAAGTAGCTTTCACAATGGTGGCTCATTTTCAAACTGGAAGACCAGATTAAAATTTTGGCATCTCATCCAAAGACTGTTGCTCTCTCTCACCCAACTTTGGCATAAGCAGCTGCAGAAGTTGCCCTCCTGCACCTCTTAGAAAGCCAAGTTGCTGTTTGGGAAGTAAGGGGAGATGGCAGAGCCAGCTATTGACAGAGGGTAGCACCTGCTGTGAAGGGAGCATGTGCCCTGCAGCAACCACAATGTGTTGGGAAAAGCAGCTGCAACACCAATTATCAGGGTTAAGCTGTGAGCAAGTGCAAGAGGTTGCATTTAGCTGTTTGGGCAGCACTTGTCCTTTGGACAACCCTTTCCCACCTACAGCGAGCGTAAGGAAACTGTTTGGGAAGCAAGATCTATTAGGGTCCAATCAGGGCCACAATGAAAAGCTTTCAAAATCTCCTGCATATAATAAACCTAATACATAGTTGCCACTCTTCCTTCCTCTACCCTTTTGATTGGATAAATTTGCATGGTTGTAGATGGGTTAAAAGTTAAATTCTATGTCTAGTGTTAGAGCCTTCACCTACCACATGTTAAATTAACTCTAGAGTTACACTGACAGGAACAGTGAACAAATAGTAGCTCATCAAACACAGGGTGTGAAGAGTGGTCAGGAAGAAGCTGAACATCCTTGCAGGAGTTAAGATCACCCAACATTTTTCCAGTTAAAAGCTCGTGAAAAATAAGGCCTGCTGAAATTCCATCACTTCACATAATTTGTGTCACATTCATTTTAATCTTTCCCCCTAATCTGCATGTAAGGCGTCTGCCATTTAACCAAATAAAACCCAGCAAAACTGAATGCTGCTTAAATCAAAACCAGTGATTGATTGTTTTGAGTTTGTATTTTCCTATTCTGTGACACAGAAGCAATTTTTGGGTGGGGGGCTACAGTACGGAAACATACCAAAAAAAGCTGCAGCTTGTTTTTCCCCTCTTGAATATCTGGACTGGTTAATTTGCTCCAAATTTAAGCTGCTCCTTGCATGCTTCAAGAAATCATTGTATAGACTGAGAAAAACATCCTCTGTAATTAACGCATTTGACTACTACAGGCAAAACAGAAATTAACAGCAAAAGACTAACATTAAAAAAAGAGTAGGAGGGATTATGCTACATTGCTCAAGTTCTTCCTACTGTTGATAGCATCTGAACAGTATGGAAGTAGGAAAAAAAAAGTACTCCATTTGAAGAAAAGAGGGCAACAGTGACTAATACCAGGACAGGTTGACAGAATAAGAATTTAACCTTTAGAATACAAGCCTAAAATTGCCTGGAATGCCATCCAAAATTACTAAGTTCCAAAAGTCGTCTCATGTCAATGATGCCTACTGTGCTTCTGTGAGTTTCTTCCTACTCTACTTCATATGCAGAGCAATGAGCAACAACAAGGTAGTCCATAAAAGAGCAATTCCCTGTGCCCGTGGAGTGAACCTATACCTTCAAACCTAAAGGTCAAAGTTCCATCTACATATGATGTTATATAACTTAATTACAGCGTTCCACAGCATTTGCTTTACTCTTTTCAAAAAGTTCATATTGATTTTTATTTTTTTTAAACTTTTGCAAACGTGGCTGACTTGCAAAAGAAGAAAAAATACCTTCTCTACTCATGCCTTCTATTGCCTTAACTCTACCTATATCATACACAAGAACTGCCTTACTAGTCCTTCCATTATAGTTCAGCAAGACGCATAGCCTATGTAAGTTTACTTTGCTACTCTCTCCACGATTAGTAGTCTTGACCTACAAAAACACCCTCTTGCAGGAGTTGATCATTTTGTCCATACTTTTATTCAATCCCCATCCTTGGGCTGCCAAGGATGTTAATTTCTAACAAGACTGGTAGTGTTCTTCCTTCATTGAGCTTCATTGAGCTAACAGCCAGGGACTGGATTTAGGCCCAGACTTCCAGAGTTATTTAAACACCTCCAATCCTCCTAGTGAAAAGGACCTAAAATGTACTTGATAATTTAGCCCCTGTGTTCAAGCAGGAATCCATGAAACAGAAAATAAACAGCTTTCACTCACTGCAAGTTAAAATCCAAATTTTTAATTGCAGCCTACTGATAGCTCATCCAAAGATGATATTTGACAAAAAGTTTTTTAGCTCCATTCTACTGTGCCAGAAATAAGAAGTGTGTCTTCTTAGAAGTATGGAAAATGATTACACCAGGCTCAGCTGTTGATCACTACTATTCAGAATTTTTTGTCTGAGTGGCAATCTATTCAGAAGATCCTGAAAGCTATTTCTTTCCATATGGTGCACTAAATTTTGTATTACATGAGAGTCTCTGAAATTTACTGCAAGACTCAAAGCAGTACTCAAACATGTCCCAGTAGAAGTCTGGATGCTTATATTTGAGAACTGCTGAGGTTGTGTTGAATACTGCCACTGGTCAAAACAATTTTGTTGCTTGATCAAAGTACCTCTGTACTTGGCTATCCTTTATTTTCCTCCTTTGTGTTTTATAATTTCACTGCTCAAATACAAATTTGCATTTCTTGTAACAGAATGAATTATTTACGTGTATGATTTATGAATTCTACCTTAACATAGAGCAAATAGGCAATGTGCCAGTGCTGTGGAGTGAGGCTTGTTCTTACCATACAGTTCATGGCAAAGTGATTGTGCTGTGTCTGAAGCTCCATCGCGTGGGGGTGACTGGTTCCAATCTCTGTGTAGCTGTTCAGAAACAGACCTTTGTTGTGTGTGATCCAGTCAAACATCTATAAGAAAATATTGAGAGAAAAAGAAAAATCACTGACCTGTTATGTCAGAAACCTCACTGTAATGTGAGAAATCCATGAACACAGAAAACAGAAAGAGTTTAAGGTCACGAAAATTAACACTGATGCTCTTTCTATTTTAAGTTACCATACATTTTAACCAAATCATTGCTGAAAACTCACTTTTTGGACCAGCTGAGGCTCTTAAATCTTTACTACAGGTGTTTATCTCAACAAGCTACAGTAAAGTCATAATCATAAAGTCATATACTTCATTACTACAAAGAAGTCATAGTAAACAAACAGGCTTGGAGCACAGCCCTGAGTTACCAAGCTTATATGTTCTCTAGTGTTAGCATTTCATGATGTCAGCAGCTTAGCAATTTTGAATGAAAATGGCAGCTCATGGAAATTAAATATAAATTCATTCTTGCTGATCAAGTACTTCATCAACAAGTTTAATATTTTTAGTGCATAACTTCACAGCAGATTTGAAAACAACTTTACTATTGCTAAACAAATAAAACTATACTTAAGCACAGAGTTACACATTATCTTCTTCCAGGTGAGTTTAAGGATGACCTTTAAGTATGTTTGGTTTGGTTTTTTGGCCAAAAAAAAAAAAAGTATTCTAATATTCAATCAAATTTTAGAAAAGACCTCCCTTGAATATGATCATCAACAGAGGTACATAGCTATGTAAACACTGGCACTGGAAGACAACGTTTTCAAAGCCAAAGCAACAGAGCGAAAAGCTAAGTTTTACACCCCCATCCCCACCTCCCCTGCAGTGGTCTTGAAATCTTTACCATAGCTCCACTCAAAAGACCCATATACTCTCTGGATAAGCTGAAAAAGATTCTTCAGAAAAAGAATGGTAGCAATAAACAGTAAGTACTCATTTAAAGATCTTTTAACATATGCTGGCTAAAAGAGCAGTATTATCAAATCCATTATTCCACCCATTTGACAAATCAAATTATAAGTAGACCACAATACAGTAAGGACTGTAAACAAAAGTTTTAAGAGCTTAGACAACCGAGACAGCTGATCACATACTCCTAAAGTTTTCCGTTTCTTATCTAGACTACAGCGAAGATGTGTTAGAACATTATTAAAATTAGACACTGGTCCTGCTTGTGACTGCCTTTCTCTAGGCAGTCTGACTTTGCTACATTCAGATACCCACAGGGCAATTCCCATCAGACTCCCTCCCACTTCTCCCCTTTTTTTGTCTTCTCCTGTTCCTGAACAGAACCTAGAAAAGACAGATAGGAGCTTATGCAGCCACACGGCAGGACAGAGATCAACCTCACAGGCTCAAGTATTTCACAAGCAGTTTCTTAAACCCAAGTTAAATAGGAAAATTTTAGATGAATAAATGAAGGACATATCTTTCAATACCATGTGAGCATCATCAAAATATATTTTGTTGATGCTGTAATAAAGAATAATTAATGCTATAATTAAGTGGCTGAAAGGTTGCTAAAAAGCATTTCAGGCTTGAAAGAGCAATACTAGACTAACAGTTTGTTTTTTTCCAAATTATTTTATGACTCTAAATTAACTTGACCAGATTCTTTTTCAACTCTTTGTATGTCTCCACTATTTTCAGTTATACTCATTCAGTAAATGCTTACTTTAAATGGTACTTAAAAAAAAAAAAAATTTCCTTTTTAAACATGGCAGAAAACATTAAGAGTAATGTAAAGAAAGTCCCAGAGCTGAAGTGATCGGGAGAAGGGAAAGTACAGAGGAAGACAACAGAGGAAGAAGAACAAAGGAAAAGTGTTATATACGGTTGCTCTGTTTTTACTCTTCCTCATGCATGTGCTTATGACCACTGCTAGAGAGCAGGATACCAGTTTAACACAGTCTGGTCTCACCCAGTTCAGGCATTCTGACACAAAATATTTTAAGAAATCTGAAAAAAACCATACTTACCACTTGACTGCATAGCCTTGTTACTTTTCCCAGAGAAAAACTCCCCACCCTTCCTTAAAGCTATTTGTTCCACGGTAACAGGTTAATAATAAGTGATTGCAAAATCACTCTATATGAAAACAGATCTTCTTTAAGCTCATCTATAAGTGCACTGCCTGACATATTCCCTTTTCAAATTCCATGACAGTCATGGGCTTTCTCATTTGAAGGGACTGGTTAGCCCGAAACATTCTGAGATCACTCAGTTCCCTGTTAATGACATATGCACTGTCAAAAGAGATACATCAGTTTTTAGCCTGGGACTTTAAATCCTGCATCAATGAAGTAGTTCCCCATGTCAGCCTCTTCAGACTTTGTCAACTGCCTGTCACTCAGATCCCAAAAGCTGCTCAACAGGAGACCAATGTAGTCCTTAGTCATCTGTATTTATAAAGTATGCAGCGTTCATCTTCAGTTGATGCATGCAAATGCATCTGCCTGGAACAAAATCTTACCAATGCAAAAGCTTTAAAGTCACTATCGCTTAAAATTTTCTTTGGTGAGAGCTACCTGTGTTCTTTACAGCTTAGAATTACTTAGCAGCTTAGAATTACTAACCCTTTGCTCCAGAAGATGAAGGGTCACTCTCAATCAAGAAATCCTTTATTTCTCATTAAAAGGCTAGTGATTAACTCTAAAGACAAAATTACAATTCACAGTTACCCTTGGTACTTCTTTCGAGTCTGTCAAGCTTTGTTTCCATCAATGGCAGACCCATTTGTACTCCCCTCCCCTGTCCCTTACCTTTTCAGCATCCTGCTCAAACAGCCTGAGCTGAAAACATTGGTCCAATTTCAATTTCCGCACATGCCACATCTGATGCAGATGCTGCCGTGTTGAGTGCAGCCTGTCCAGCATGGTGGATACTTTGGGTAAAAGGTTCTGTAAGTCTGCATTCCCTGACCCAGAGTTCTTTTTGGGGAAGCTATCACTGCTCTGTATCCGCTGAAGCAGCTTTTGTCCTTCCACATCAAGGTCCTCGATAGGGGCCTTAATGACTTTCTTTTTCAATTGTGAATGCTCCTCTATCATATTGCGAGCACCTTCCAGGTCCTGAGGCATTTCCTTTTTTGACAATATATCTTGCAGTTCCTCCAGTCTGGACAGCATATGGGTTGCATTGCTAATGTAGTCCTCAAAGGCAACTCTGATTTCTATCCACTCCTCATGGTTGTACTCCAAACAGCCATCAAATTCTGGGGTTAGCTGAGAAGGATCAACTACTTTGGTAAGGCCTTCAAGAGACACCATATTTGTCTAAAAAATAAAAATGAAAATAAAAAATGCTGTTACTGAAATGAATTTGAGTTTTTCTTTCAAGTTTTTGTTTTTCTAAGAGTTAATCATTTTGCTCACGAAGTGAAAACTTTTCTCATACACTTCTTTTCAAATATCAGTTCTGATCAGTCTCCTGTCTTGCAGGTATTTCCCCAAATGAGAGAAATATTTTATTTTTCTTACCTCACTAAACTTAAGGAGAAAACAGCAAGCACTCTTTTGAGTACTGTTCTGATTAAGTTTTGACTTTGTGTACTGTAAGGCAGCAGGAAGATAACAGCAAGGTTCAGTTGTCTGCTCTCCTCTGCACAGGACACCGGAGGTGTCACAATTATCACAATGTAGATCAAGACAACAAAGAGATGAAACCTAACTTTTTACCATCAGGGGTAAACCCCAATTCCATCTCTCTCACACTCAGTAAAAGAACATAAATGACAACATCCACAATTACCTAGCCTAAATACATGAAGAAAACCACATTCTCTCTAGTACCACTGGTCTAATGTACCTCTCTTCTCATCTGGAACATTATTTATCTGAGAGTTTAAGGTGCTGATTCAGTAGTGAGCACACTTAAAACCATGAAATAAATGTAAATTTGTATACATAGGTGAAATTACCTCAAACTCAAACTTAGAGCTGCCAAAGTTAGTCCTCTGTTTCTGCCAGAAATTGTCTGGCTTGATTATCAGTGCAACATGAATACAACATGGAAAGGATTCCTGTAAAATCTTCAGCAGAGGCTTTATGGAGTCCCATTTTGATCCACGCATATCTACAATGACGGTGAATCCTCGTTTACATACTTCCTCACTGCAGAAGAAAGAAGAAAAGGTTATCAAGCAAGAGTTACAGCTTCAAACACAGCACTCTACTGCACCACACTGCTGAATGAATGGGGTCTCCTCAGCTAAACGTCATGCCCTAGGGTCACACTGTTGACCAGCTGACATGCACAGCAGATCTCATGAACCTCTCAGGAAGTTTCACTCCGCTGCCAAACTCCTTGTGGGTGATAGCTTTACACCTGTTGCTGATTTTATTATCTACCTTTATCTCCTCTTTCATTTTCATTGTTTATGTTCATGATGATTCATCTTCCAGTCTTGTTTCTCCTTCACCTTACACACCCATTAAACACACCATTTACTGAAGCAGCAATATGCAATTTATTTACAATAGACTCTTCAGAGCACACAAACACACACTGTACTGATGACAATATTTATGCCTTTCTAATACCTGAGGCAATCCACTAAAAGACAGAAGATGGCATACTGTTCTTACCTACCATTTCCGCAATTTTTTTAAGATGTTCCTGATCTAATCCCATATTATCAGAGAGTTAAAGAGTATTAGTCTGTAGAGGGGAAAAAAAACCCACCTCTATCGACAATTCCCTCTGTAACAGGATTGATTTGTGGATAGTTAATGGCTAAGAAAGCATTTTATAGCTGTGAAGAAAACCGCATCAACCTGTTTCTACAATATTTGAGCTCAATTTTGCTGTCCAGAAGTTGACAGACCTTACACCCAGGTTCTATGGCAACTGTTCTGAGAATGGCAGATCTAATTTCTTTTCATCAATACCTTTTGTACCCTTAGTGCTTCCAGCTGATCAAAAGCAGTAATCACCACCAACAAGAGAAACTTTGATTTTGTTCCAGCAGAATTTGCTACATAACCTTGATAATGTGGAAAGGGAAAATATTTCAAAACCAACACGTCATAGCCAATGGACTATCAAAAGGGGCCAAATGTCCATTGTTTCAGTACATGAATCATTTTCAGGGATGTGATTTATGTAAATGCAGTTCTGGAGTTCATGTGGTGAGGTTTTCAGAGTGCCCAAGAAGTAGGAAAACTTCACTGGTAACTTCACACAGCCCCATTAGTGGCCACACTATAGAAAGATCAGTTAAGATTGACACAGGAGAGAAGAATTGCTGCTGAAAGAAGTGGTAATACAGGTTCCTTATAAAAGGATTTTTTTTAAGTTGGTTAAAAAAAAAAAAGAAAAAAAGCACCTTTAAAAAAAAAAAAAAAGGAGTTCATCAAGATAAACGTTGTCTGTCCCACTTGCCCAACAGTGGACAGCCAAAAATGGCAATGGTACCAGGAAAACACATTAAAATGGAATAGTTTGGAATACATGTAGGCTACAACATACAATTTTCTGACCATGGCCAAAATGTTTTCTAACAGTCTCACAGGATTAAAGGACAAAAACAACTACTGCTTTAGAGATACACTCATTATTGAAAGGCTATTTTGTGAGTGCTGCTCAGCCCATCCCTATCCTACCACACAAACTGAGCATTGCATGAGGAGAGCTTGCCACTAATTCACATGAGGCATAGATCTACTGGGGTGTACAAAGCAGCCCCTCATCATGTGATACAATGCAGACGTGTCCTCCTGTCATGTGGCCCCATCATCTGACAAAAGATTAATCCCTTTTGGCCAAGGATCACAAAAATTGTTTTCGGAGTGAGACAAGGTTATCTGTTAGGTAAATCTGAACTACACTAATTTCTGGTACAGTCAACATTGATGACTTAATTTTAGCAATATTTTTAAATTAGACAAATTGTTAAATTAGTAACATTGTGAGACTGAATCGCCGTGTTTACACGTCTTGCCAAACAACTGATACCTCTGAATCTTCAGCTACATAAGAGTAACAGTACTGCAATAACTAACAGACTAAAAGTCCAGGGCTATTTGTACCAACAGGGACTACTTAATCAGCAAGAATTGCATGGTGAGTCCTTAAAACATGACTTGTATGAAAATGAGTCTTTCTTTTAATAAAGCTCCCTTTATTCTTAACACTTTGTCACACTTAAAGATATATAAAACCTGCACTAACTTACTTTTTATTTTAAATCTATTAATGCTAAACGAACATACACCTTTTGCTCGAGGATCACTGTATTGCCAGAAAATGTCTTGGTCATATTTTGATGCATATTTATTTACTAACTTCTCTAGTAACTTGAGGCGCTAGAGGGGCTAGAATACACCTCAAACATTCAAAAGTGAAGCCAAACTATTTCAGAAGTAAAACTCTCAAATCTTCTTCCTGTTGCCCTTCCTCTGCCTCCCCTAAATCCCCCGTTAACTTTAAAAAAAAATAATTAGTAGTACTAAGCACTCCTACACTTCAATGTAAAATAAAGACTAGAATAATTGAATTACCAACAATTGCTCTTAAGGAAGGTAAAACACACTCAATCAGATGCCTTGAAGTTATGTTTACGAAAGCACTTTTATCAATCTGAGGCAGACAAGTGATTACATCAGGCTCAAAAAAGACTGCCTTTAAATTAACACATTACAGAAATATAGAAGATACTGCATTCAGAGATGTTGTCCAAAGCATTTTTTTCAACTGGAATGGCAATTGCTCCATGAGGTCATAGGCAAACATATTCAAGCACAGTCAGTGTTGCTCCAGTTTGCACAAAATGCTGTCAGATTCTGAGGTGTACCTAAAGTCAGGATCTTATGATTATTTTTGTCCCCAATTCAGTTACTACTAGGAAAAAAGTTCTACGTGAACAAACTTTTTTACATCTATATGTACAACTATGTGTATATGTGTGTGTGTATATGTACACACAAACTAGCACTGGATTTGACTTCTGCCAATTTATTTAAATAGCACATTGTAATTAATAATTTAAATTGGTGACAATACAATTATTTCAGTACTTACCCTCATCTGTCCACAGGTTTATCTGAGACCTGTACAAGCAATTTTACATATTTTTCTCCTGATTATTCCTGTGCTATATCAATACACGAACTTACCAAATACAAATAACAGGAGTTTTGTGCTGACCTCAGTCTGCCCAAGGCACACTGTGAGTGATGACCTGCATGTTTCTAATTATTGATGTACTGAAAGCCTTTGAGCTGCATTTGCAGTCTTCAACACAGTGACAGGAATATAACATGGCTGTACCATTTCCAAGACACAAACTACTTAACAGCTAAAGCACACCAGCCATTCTGCCAACAGCCTTCCTTCTACAAGGCAGAGTAATTATTTAGGTCATTTTCAGAAAAGCAGTTTGAAAACAGTAACGGACAAAACATGCTAAGAATTTGCTCATTTTCTTAACCTGTTCAGTCTTCTAGCTTGTGGGTGTACTGTAACATAATCCATTTATTTCGCTTTATAGCTTCAGAGCTTATCAAGAGATCATCACTTACCTAGGAATACACGCTAGGTATGAAATTAGTCTTCTAAGATCTTCTTGCCGTATTCTATCATGATTACTACGAGCTGGAAAGGTTAGAATGGGACCTCCACGCTTATCTCTGCCACCTGAAAAATTAAAAATGTTAAAAAAAAATCCACAGCATAACACCATTCTTGTCTGGAGAACTAGTCTCGAGAATATTTTTGGAAAACTTAAGTTTCACGAATATCCACTTAAAAAAAAAGACATGATGTTCAAGCTAAATGCCAACACTGCCATTTAGAAACCAGCTTAAAAATGAATTTCAGGAGTTTCAATTAGCATATTGTCACAATTCCTGCAATGAGGATGTATCTGTCAAGAAAACTGAAACAAAGAATAACCATAGCATTACCCATCCACGTTACAGTCACAGTCAAGTTTGACTGACAGCGTGACACCGCCAGCAGTGGTGCTTTGATATGTATTTAACTTTGAATCAGCAATTGTACAGATTAAATTTAAATATAGCTATGCTACTCTGTAGGCAAGTATTTAGAGGATACTTAGCATTAACTTCATTACTAGCAGAGAGTTTAGGTGTATAGTATTTCACACCCAATGCATATACTAGATGAGTAGGTAGATACTCTTTAAGCAATTTATTTATCTTTTACCCTGCTCTGAGGTGCGATTTCTGAATTGTCAGTTTATAGTTTTTAATTTTGTCAGCAGTGCTGCAAATTCTGAATCCACCCAATACATAAGGCAAAAATCTGACTTTGAGTGGTTCCATTTAAATGTATTCGTCTTGTTCAGTTGCACAGACTTACTGTAGTTGAACATTAAAATGCAATTTCAAATCCAACCTCTTGCTAGTGATAACATCACTAAATGCTAAATTTAAGTCAGTAGGCTGTCTTTACCAACACTTGTGTAATAGCACAGACACATTCTTACAAGCTAAACTTCACATATACGTGCTCAACCACAGATGTGTGGACTGTTTTCTCCTGTCCCATGGAAACGCAGAAAAACACTGTCCTCTCTCCTGAATGATTTCTCATTGTAAATTAGCTTTTCATTGTAAATCCACGTTACTTAACAAAGTTTTAAAAAACCTTTGAAAGGAAGGCCAAAAGCAAATGAATAGAACCAGTCCCTCAAAAATTCATCACTATCCTCTCCAACACAGTCTGCGTGTGCTTGCTAGAGACACGAAGCCCAGCTGCCAAGGTCTCCGGGGATTGTCTGCATTGGACACGTTCCCTGTGAGGCACTGCATGAAACTCAGAAGATGCATAAGCAGCTTTGAGTTTCTGTTGAGCTGCAATGCCAGTAACATAAACTTATAAGGAAATTCATATTCTTATCTTCCATGACCCTCTTGAGCAGAAGACGAGACTAAAAACAAGTCGGTTGTCTCATTCTAATGGAGAGAGGCAAGTCTACTCTTGACCATCCTGACCCACTTTAAGGATTTTTACACAACAAGTGACAGGATGAAAACAGGACAGAAGCCCCAAGAGAGAAGAAGGATAAATTACAAGACTGGGAGTCCAATAGCCCAGGACTCCACTCTGCTCCAGAGTGATCCCCGGGCTCCAAAGCTACAAAACTTAGCAGAAAGCTTGCTGCAGCTCTTAATGCTCTCCTCAGCCACCAGCTTCAAATCTAAAAAAACAATTTAGGTTTCAACTAGTAAACACTACTAATTCCAACCCCACAAAAAATCAGGAGTTAACAGAGAAGAACATATGTTGAATCATCTTTAACACTCTCCAAACGTCTTAAACAAATGCCGTGTTACACGCAGTCACCTCAGATCAGTCCTCCAGGTCTTTCCCACATCAGCAACTCCTGTAACATAAGATTTTCCAACATACTAGAGGAAGGAAACCCATATTCTTTGTGTCATTTTGGATACCACTTCCGTTGGCTCCCAGCACCACATACACCACAGAGAAACCCTATTTTTAAAGTATGGTGCATAAATTTCTGATAAACCATATCCTGAAATTTTTGTATGTTGAAGACAAAATCTCTTGCATAAATTTCACGTATAGATAAGTAATGAAGAAATTAATACAGCCTTGATGTTTGGTGGAAATAATTTCACTACCCAGTCTTAACTCAGATACCAAAACTGTAAATATTAAGCAAAAAAAAGTCCTTAAGGCCTGTTTTTTATATCAGCTTTGTGATGAAAAGCTTTCTTAGGCTTCTTCCAATAAGTAACTCCCATTTCCTTTGTTCCTCATGCTCCTGTGTCATACACAAACGGGAACGTTAAAAGCAACAATGCATGAGGCATCAGGTGGGAATTTCCTGTCTCTCAGTCATCTTTAACCAGCTCAACCCACTATTTGCCTTGGTTTAACAAAACTATATTAAGCTACTACTTTCATCAGTGAGACTTCTGTTTTTACCCTTTCCTTTTATGCTAAACCTCCACCAAGATATTCTCTCTGTGTATTCCAAGATGTGTCACGTGAGTAGCTGATCAACTCACGAGTCACCCAACATGAATCACTTCTGTCTAGTGCACATCACTAATAACAGTCTTGTCAATGGTCCAAAATACCTAACAGGCTGAGCAGTGCAGTTTTTCCAGGAAATGCCTTTTTACCTAGTCTCAAAGTACTTAGGTAAAGCTAAACGGTGGTGAAAAGCAGGACAAGTTATCAAGTGCTGTTTTTCATATGAAGCCAAGAAAATTGCACCTTGAAGAAAATACTTCTCTTTATACAAGTATGCATGGAGATGTAAGAGTATCTGTACTTCAACAGACTTCAACTTTAACTGAACAAAAAAAATCGCATCCGAGATTCCATCCATACTTCATGGCTATTTCATTGGCAATTTTAGAAAAACAACTCAGGATGCACAGTGAAGCTGCACCCGAGCATTTGCATTCTACACATCAAGTTATTTTTTTACTTTGGCCAATGCAAGATAAAGCAGTCTAGAACATCAGACTGGTTTCATGAAGGACAAGTACTTCCCATTCAGAATTTATTCCAGAATCAATATGTACAGACAACAGAATTCAGGCTAGCTTGGTGAGCTTTGGGACTGAAGTTATCAGTCTACACAGAACAAGATATATTTCACAATACTTCACAGAAGTATTTGTTCATCTGCACTTCCTTGCCTCCTGCCCTAGAAAAAAAATACACGCTTCAAGATCTTTTTCAGGTTTGAATTCTCAGAGACTACATCTCTCCTTCTCGCTCCGACTGCCTTCCCAATCATTAACTTCACTGTTCTTTAGCAATTTGAGCATCACAGCTACACTAACATATTTTAAGATATGCAAGGAGCACGCAGACTTTAAACAAGTCCAGATGACCTGTCTACACCATATTCCTCATTTATACATTGTTTGTTGCACAGAATTTAGTTCTAAATTCACCTTTTAATTATTTTTTTTAAACTCCTGTGGCTGGTGCTACAGATAATAAAGGTGAAGAGAAAGAATTCTCATCCATCTAAATACATCTTCAGATATGCTAAATTATGAAATGTCTACTAATTTTTTTCATTTAAAAAAACCACACCATTAACAGCTCAATAAAGGGGCTTAAACTGGATTGTGGTGGTGGAGCAGAAAACAAAAGTGAATCACCTCAGATCTGTGATTTGTGGCAGAGGAAAAGCAACTACTGAAATAGTTTTTTTAAAAGTGATGAAGTACTCAGACTGTACAATGAAAAAGAAATTATGTTGAGTAGATATGTTAATTATACCCACTTGAAAACAAATGAAAGGAGTAAATGAAAAGCAAAGGCTGAAAAAAAAAGCAATTTAGAATTACAGCCTAACTCTGGCTAGCACAAATTGAAGAGGTAGAAAACTCTCATAAATTCAGTTCTGTGACAACATAGTACATTTGGGATAAAAATAGTACCTCAGTGGGAGGTATCTGTTATCAAGGGCTTTTACTTGATTAAAACTCCAAGATTTCTGATTGTATCAAAACATCATCTCATGAATGGCTTAGGAGATACCTATGGTAGAAATAGTCTGGTGCTGGAATCAGGAGCAATAATGCAGGTAGAAAGGCTGCAGTGGGATCCCAAAAGCGTGGTGGAGCTGAGATCTCAGAATTTCCAGCAACTCCTTCAGCGATGACTCCATATTCAAACTTCTCATAGAACGACAGAATAATCACAGAATAGCCCAGGCTGGAAGTGCCCTTGAAAGACTATCTGGTCCTACATTTCATGGGAAAGGGAGACTGAATGAGATTACCTAGCACCCTGTCCAATCATATCTTGAAAACCTTCAGGGATGAGGACTGCACCATGTCCCTGAGGAAGTTGTTCCCATGGATGACAGTTATCACTATAAAAAATTTTCTTTTATAGAATGATAAAATGGTTTGGGTTGGAAGAATCATTTTGGGTTAAAGATCATCTAGTTCCAATACCCCTGCCATGGGCAGGGACACCTTCCACTAGACCAGGTTACTTAAGGCCCCATCCAGCCCAGCTTTGAACACCTCTAGTGACAGGGCATCCACAACTTCTCTGGAAAAGCTGTTTCAGTGTCTCACCAACCTCAAAGTAAATAATTTCTTCCTAATATCTAATCTAAATCTGCCCTCTTTCCTATATCGAGATGAAACCTCTTTTGGTGCAACTTGTACTTGTTGCCCCTTGTCTTCTCCATGTGACTCCTTGTGAAAACAGAGTTTCTGTCCTCCTTGTGGCTGCCCTTTAAGTACTGGAGTACTGTGATGGGCCTAATATCTAATCTAAATCTGCCCTCTTTCCTATATCGAGATGAAACCTCTTTTGGTGCAACTTGTACTTGTTGCCCCTTGTCTTCTCCATGTGACTCCTTGTGAAAACAGAGTTTCTGTCCTCCTTGTGGCTGCCCTTTAAGTACTGGAGTACTGTGATGGGGTACCCCCTGAGCCTTCTCTTCTCCAGGGAGAAAAGACCTAACTCCTTCAGTCTTTTCTCATCACGTAGGTTCTCCAGCCATTTCATGATCTTCATGGCCCTCCTGTAGACCCTCTCCAGTCTGCCCGTGTCTTTGTTTAACTGTGGTGACCAGAACTGGAGACAATAATCCAGGTGTAGCCTCAAGTAGCTGCTCTGAGCACAATGGAATGATCACATCTATCTCTGCTAGTAATGTTCCTGTGGATGCAGCCCAGGATCCGATTTGCCTTTGTTGCTGCAGCAGCACACTACTGACTTATATTCAGTCTTTTGTCCACCAGGACCCCCAGGTCCCTTTCAGCAAGGCTGCTCCTCAGCCACACACATTCTAGCCTGTACTGTACTTTGGTTATTCTGACCCTGTTGCAGGACTCTGTACCTGCCTCTGTTAAACTTCATACTGTTCTTGCTAGCCCACTCTTCCATCCTGCCCAGGTCTCTCCGTAAGATGGCTCACCCTCATATGTCCATCTCACAATAAGCTGGTTTCTTAAATTCTTAAGAAAGTCAGCACTGTGGAAAGATCAGTGTCTTTAGTATGCTAAGAACACACAGGTGAATATACTGCTGTACAGTCCATACTGTATACTCATTTACCTTGGAGAAGGAAGGTCTTAGCAGAGAAAACCAGAGAAAAGACCAGGGAACTGAACTTAGGATCTCAAACACTCCATGAATTGTCTTCAGACTGTATTGTTTGTGTAACTTTCCTGCCCTATGAAAAGGAACCTTTTTTTTTTTTCAGTGTTGATTGTCATTCTTTATTTCTACTTGAGAAGGTACTTGACAATCAACAACAAACATGGTGCAACAACTCTACCTGAACTCCAATATAAATAAGGGAGAACAAAAATACAAAAATTATAGTGATGTTTGTGGATTCCTTAGGCTTAAGGGGGCTGTTAGAGTTTTTAGTAGAGATAACAGAGTAGCCTTCAGATAGAAGTTTTAGTAGAGATATCCACAATAAATCTGTCCTACTTTACAGACTTTAACCAGTTATTGTGCTTACAAATATTAAAACCAAGTACTTGAGCAAGAGTTGTACTTCTGAAGAAAAAAACAAACAACAAAACAAAACTAAAAAATGCGATGTACACTGAAAGCCTCTCAGTCAGTAATCCAAGAGTCTTCCTCACCTTTGTGTTCCCAAGTATAAAGCTTGACAGTTCTAGTTCCACAAACAGCCCCAGCAGTCATAGTAGTTCTGTTGGGGAAAAGGGAGGTGTGTGGGTGTAGGAGTGTATGTTTGTTTGTTTTGTTGTGGGTTCTTGTTGTTTTTAAATCACTTGCACTGCTAAGGTATTTCAATTTCATGCAATGGAGATGTGAAACTACAAATTTTGGCAGATCAGCTCCAGCCAGCCTTGCAGCCCACAGCTGCCTGCTCCATTCTCCTGTCAGAAGCTGCTACCTTCACACAGGCAAGTTGGCAACCACTTCTTCCTGTCTGGACCTCATCTGCTCCAGTTCAGAATCCATCATCTCCCCTTGAATTTATCTTCAGCTTTCATTTGGCCCACTTCACTGTCACTGAATTAATGCCTTCTGAGAATGCCACATGCTTACAAATTAAGAATAGAGAACATCTATCATCTTTCAGATCCCTTTTAAGGGGTCTAAACTAAGCTCAGGACAACCTAGAAATTCAGAGGTTTTGGAATGGAAACTGAATGGAAACTGACTATATTTTCATTAAGTGTCACAAAACAAGGTACAAAAAAGGGTGATGAGGGATTGAAATATTGGGCTTCACTCCCTTCTCTCATCTTCTTTCCCTATGAAAATATAGTTGTAAGCAAGCCTTTACCACCACTAAAATTCACAAGCAGAAGAATCAGGATTTCTACACTAGGAGGAAAACTGGCTCTGCACAGTCTGTTGTATCACTTATTAGAGTTGCCAGGACCTTAAAAAAAAATAATAATACAACAAACACACAAACAACTTTTTTTGCTTTACACCTCTGCTTGACTCGGCAGAGTGGACAGGATGAAATACTGTGAACCACACACTGTACTTGCAAGCATCAGCATCTATGCACAGCAAATCTCTAGAATGCAATTTCAGGGATCATTTTGTATGTTTTAATATTTACAGATAAGAGCTTTATTTTTGGTGTTCTTGAAAAATTACTTATCCAAAACCCCCTCCTTTCAAATACGAGGCTGTCCTCTAAATCTGAAACTAAGATTATGGCAAAGAGAACGATGATGTTTAATCCCAACAAATTTGGAAGTACTTACTTTAGAAAGTCACACCCAAAATGCAGTTCCCAAAAATAAGCACCTCAGCTATCAGTCCATCAAGTAAAGTTACTTATCAAGTTATAGAATATGTTATGATATTCATTCATCTAAACCTCACTTTTAAATCCACTGCTATTCCTCATTAAGTAACCAACCAGCTGAAAGGTGTATGCTGGAGATAGCTAAAATTAGATACTAAATCATTTCACCGTGAAGATATTAACTGTGCTTCAAAGGATACGTGCTGAAATTTCACTTCTGCAACAAGAGATATTTATGTAGTGCTTCAGAGGGGTCAGTAACAAAGCCATCTCTGTAAAACTCTCCAGCAGAAGAAGCAGAAATAAGAGAAGGAATATGACTATAGTACAGAAGGTTATTCTAAGTAATGTTGTGGATATGCAGGGGGAACAGGACACAACTGGGATGATAACAAGCAGTATGTTCCACATTCAGCAACACACATAGCTTGTTTATTACAGATCTTTTCACAATACTCATGTTACGTTTGGGATACCCAATTGGAATAGGTCCTACCCTAGCTTTTAGGTGCTACCCATGACTTTTCTAATGATATTTAAAGTATTTAAAATGCCATTTTACATGTAACTAACATCACAGTTAGGCATTCCACAAGAAAAGAAAATAACTGTACCTGAAAGGTATGCAACTTTTTCCTTTAAAATTGGCAATACTTCCATAGCCTTCATTTCATCATTTTTGCGAAACCCTTAAAAAAGGAAAGGACAAGGTAATTAGTCAGAAATTCAGACAAGCTCAACCTCTACGTTTAATAAACGCACTCTATAACATTTACCTTTGGATTACAACTGCACGTTATGATTACAGGAATTAAGATAACCTTACAGTAACAGGTTGCAAAAACAAAACAAAAAAACCACACATACCAAAAATCACCACCTAAATTTGTACAATATATTAATGAACAAGTCATTGCTTTGACTAGCTTAACACAAACAGCATGGTCTATTAGCAAGCCTCAGTAGAAAACAGGATACTGGAATTAGCCTTTATCATCAGTAAATAAAAACTATCAGTTGGATTGTGTTGCTTTTAGGCATTCCAACTCCTGCTTTCATTTTTTGTTCCAGCAGAGAGGAATAATACCACGCTAAGAAGAGTAGATACCTTTTACAGCAATTACGACTCAAACCAAAAAAACCCACCCCCAAAAAAACCCTATACTATTTCAACACCACTTTCCTTGCACCACTTCTGTAAGCAGAATTGGGAGACAAAGCTCTCATCCGTGCCCTTTCTGGTTCCTGACAGAAGCAGCATTTTTGTAACACAGAGCACACTCTGTCAATTTAACTCTACACACACAAGAGTTTGAACTGGTCCCTGGGGGTGACCGATTACAGTCAATGTTGCAAAGCAGCTCACCACCAGCTTGTCCCTCCTCTCTACTGCCATTACAGCTCCGTGGCCATATTCTAAACTTCTCCCTTCTTTAACAATACAGACATAAGGAAGCATTTTATTTATGACCTTATATTCCATATTGACCTGTATAATACAGAATTGGTCCCTTTTGGCCCAACCTTGTTCATCTTAAAAAAATTGGGTGGTTTTGTAACCCCACTCCAACTAACTGTCCATTCTTCCCAGTCTCTCTGTTATTCACGTGCTTTTTTAAAAAAATCTCATTTCTGAAGTACCCACCCTCTTTGGGCTGAAAGGGAAGCACTTACTACTTTATCACAGTTGAAGCCCAGAAGTGCTGTTAAGTAAGAACAGCCCAAGAAGCCTGGTACAACATAGTTGTGTTTCTTAAAATCAACAGTTTGAGTTATTTAGATGGTAAGATAAGCTGCTTGTTTTTTTATAGTTTCAGGGAAATCTTACAAGAGCAAGCTCTGGTATACACATGGCAGTCTTTTCTAAAATATTCTGTCCTTCCTCTGTGCAAAAGGGCCACAATCCCTCCAGAGATGGCAGCAGACGCTGTAAGTGATGCCCAGCAGGGAGGTCATCATTTCTCTTCCTCCTCAAAAATATTCAAATGTTTTATATCCTTTGGTCCCAGGCTCTGAGCTTTAATGAAAGAGCTGTGCAGTTCAGAGCAAAAACCTGAAGGTATCATACTGATGTCATCAAGTAACATAAGATTTACAAATAAGGGCATCATGTATGTAAATTACATGACAAGTTTTCTAATCCAGCCAGCAATACTGATAATTCTGTGTCACTAAAGTATATAATTATGGGCACTACCCTTCAAAACAGATCCAGGACACACCAAACAGAACACCCAAGGGACAAAGATGGCCAGGTGTTTACACGTCATGAGCTATGAGGAAGGACTAGACCGAATGACACTGTTTCATCTGAAGAACTGAGTGGAGACATGGTAGCAGCCCTCAAAAGTCCAGTGGTGGCAACAATCACCACCACCAAGAAGTTTACTTTAGACAGTAGAAAGTTTTGTAAAGGAAAGAACCGTGAAGCATGACATGGGATTGCCTGTGGAAAACTAGGGACTATCCACCTCTGGGGATTTTTTAAAAATGCATTTAGACAAATGTCTGCCAGCAATGACATGTATATAGGTCAAGGCAAGGTCCCTCCAGTTCACTGTAACTGAAGGGTTCAACCAGGACACTGTGTCCACACCTACAGATGACAAACAAAACTGAAGAAATCCCCTTCCAGCCAATGGCTAGTTCCCTGTTTTTCCACGAACACCATAAACCAAAAAAAAAACCCAAAATTTTATACACATTCTCAGAAAGGCTAGACCAGGAAAACTGGTTCCTCGGATAACCATGCTGCATGGAAACTTTCTACACATATTATGCAATTACACAGCAACTCCAGACTGACAAAGCGGAGGGACACAGCTATTTCTTTCACGTTTGCACTTAGACTTTCAGGGGTGTCAGATTATTCCTTCCCCCAGAGTACTGGCTACGGGTTATCAGCCTTTCACTGAAACTGCCTACAGTTTTCTTCCTACTAAGTTTCCATTTAGTAGGGACTAACGCTTTAAACACGATTTTAGATGAGTTATTTAAGCCTGAGATTTTCTTAAAAAGACTGCAAATACCTTTTTTCCACCTTGAAATATTTGGGCTTCAGTTGACTGTTACGACATACAGGCACACTTCCAGAGTTGTTGTTTTTTTTTAAGGTGCTTTGAGTTACCTACCATAAGCTTAGCATGCTCAGCTTTCATATCAACCATGGCGATTCCTTTTCTTAACAGTAAATTTAGAGGTAGAAAACACTTTCTCCTCACCTAAAATGCATGCAGAAACTAGTGCTGTACTTTGCTGTCTATCTTAGCCCAAAATTACCTGAGACACTGACGTTATCACAACTGCTTGCTCAGATTTCTAAGCCCTTAAACTACTTCAGGTCAGACGATGCGCAGTAGCTGCACATTTCACTTTGCCTGCGGCTTGTAAGAAGCAAGAAACATTTAGCTCACATCTATTCGATTATTAAGGGGCTGCTCAAGGTAAACACCCCAGCAAATACGTTAGCGCTTGGCTCATGTTCTGGATCTGCACATCCTTAAGGCTGACTGCCTTGGATTACCATACTCCTGCTGCTCTAAACAGCCTATTTTTATTCCAGTTCTGCAGTGCTGAAGCTTAACTGAAAAGACTGGGGGGATTACAATCGATGGAAGAATGCTGGGGAGCAAAGAGGGTCAATGTGGCAAGAAAGTATCATATTTTTATCTCTGACAGAGGAATAATAAATAAATAAAAAAAAAATTTAAAACCCACAAAAAATCAGGACTATAAGCAGGTCTTAACGGCTTGGGGTGGATCCCCCCGCCTTTTTTTTTTTTTTTAAGCCTCTACACCACAAAAACATTTGCGATTCTGAGGATTTAATGTCATAAAGAAGAAATTGCGAGGCATTTACCGCACACAAACGCAATGCCATAAATATCTGCACGGATCTCTCCCCTACCCAGCTCGGCATCCTCCGCGCCAGCCGGCTGCATCACATGCTGCTGGGGGTGATGTCATCCCCGCCGCCGCAGTGCCCGCAGCCCCGGCACCCGCACGGCACCCGCACGGCACCCGCACGGCACCCGCACGGCACCCGCACGGCACCCGCACGGCACCCGCACGGCACCCGCACGGCACCCGCACGGCACCCGCACGGCACCCGCACGGCACCCGCACGGCACCCGCACGGCACCCGCACGGCACCCGCACGGCACCCGCACGGCACCCGCACGGCACCCGCACGGCACCCGCACGGCACCCGCACGGCACCCGCCGAGCCCGCGCGGGGAGGAGGGAGGGGGCGCAGGCGGGAGAGCCCCCCGCACCCCCGGCCGCACCTCTCTGCTGCTCCCGTAGTAAGGCGTTTTAATTTTAAAAATGTGCTTTTTTAGTAATAGATACTACGCTAGTATCTTTTCAACATAATTTCAGTCCGAAACAGGAAAATCATAGAATCATAGAATGGTTTGGGTTGGAAGGGACCTCAAAGATCATCGAGTTCCAACCCCCCTGCCCTGGGCAGGGACACCTCCCACTAGAGCAGGTTGCTCAAGGCCACATCCAGCCTGGCCTTGAACACCTCCAGGGATGGGGCATCCACAACCTCCCTGGGCAACCTGTTCCAGTGTCTCACCACCCTCATAGTAGAAAATTTCTTCCTGATATCTAATCTGAATCTTTTTTCTTCCAATTTAAAACCGTTTCCCCTTGTCCTATCATTACCCTTCCTGACAAAGAGTCCCTCCCCAGCTCTTCTATAGGCACCCTTCAGGTATTGAAAGGCCGCTATAAGGTCTCCCCGGAGCCTTCTCTTCTCCAGGCTGAACAATCCCAGCTCCCTCAGCCTGTCCTCATAGGAGAGGTGCTCCATCCCTCTGATCATCTTCGTGGCCCTCTGCTGCACCTGTTCCAGCTAGTCCATGTCCTTTCTGGGTTGAGGACTCCAAAGCTGGACACAGTACTCCAGGTGGGGTCTCACGAGAGCAGAGTAGAGGGGCAGAATCACCTCCCGAGACCTGCTGGCCACACTTGATCAAAATCACCCTTGATATTTTCAGTACCTATTAAAGGGATACTCATTTTACAGTTTCACATTCTCAATAGGTAGCACGTGTCCCTCTGTTGGCTCATGTATCATGCAGACGCTTTTCCCTAACTACCAGTCAAGAGGGAAGAAGCTCAAATTATGCTAATTAATATTCAGCTTCACTAGGTTAAGTAACACACAACTGAGTAGTCCATTCCAATTTAAGAGGATTCCCCCCTCCCCATGAAGCTTTCAGAATTACACAGTCCCCTGAGTCAGAGCAGTAGAGCCTTAGAATCATAGAATCGTCTAGGTTGGAAAAGACCCTTGGGATCATCGAGTCCAACCATCTACCCTACTCTACAAAGTCCTCCCCTACACCATGTCCCTTAGCACTGCATCTAAATGGCCCTTAAACACAGACAGGGATGGTGACTCCACCACCTCCCTGGGCAGCCTGTTCCTTCTACTAAAGCAGAGCCTGTTATCACTGAGCCGTTACTTAAACTTTGTATCACACAACTAAAGATCTTTAAAACACGCTAGCGAGAAAGGAGGAAAAGAAAGCCACCTAAACTTTTTATACAGATATATACATGGCAAAAATGAAGAAGTCTTTCCTACAAACACACCACCTCCTCTGTGTTCCCACATCTTCAGAGCCAGCCAAATTTTAAGAAACTAAGCTGTCCTTACCAATCCTTTTTCTCATGCTGTATGAGGCTGAGATATTTTGCTGCGATATATTAATTTATCGAAGTTAAAAGACCCATGAAAAGACAGCATTCCTGGGTGACGGTATCATCCCTGGGAGGTTTCAGAGAGCCCTTTACCCAAACAGGCAGGACAGCCCCCTCTCACTTGCGCTGCAAGCGTTCCTGCATCCCATGGCAAAGATCTGGCTGCAGGGCTGCATGGACACCTGCCTTGGAGACAGGAGAGTACCCCAGTGTAAAGTAGCCACCTTTGGCCTGGAAATCACAGCATCCCTATAACTCTGCTGCTCCCCTGTCCACCCAACTTGCTGAAACTGCTCGCGGGCACTGAAATACAGCGAGCAAGTCACCTTTACAGCAGTGACAGAACCTGGGTACCCTGTGTGGGAGGTCACACATCAAAGACAAATGCTAGTCTAAGGCTGAGATGTCCTTCAGAGACAGGAGACAAGGTTAACTCTGTCAATCATCTTGCACTGCAATGACCAGTAACTGGTCAGCCACGCAATTAAAAGGAGCTGATAAAATTGCCTTAAACACATCTTTAAAACTAACAGTTTGATTACACAACTGTGATAAAAAAAACAATGTTGGAAACAGCTTCCTCAAAGATGCATCACTGCTCCAGGAACACAGAATTCTTTGTTACTTTGAAGGTATGTTCAGTGATGTGCATCATTCAGTTATGGCAACAAACATGCATTACAGAAACACAAATTAAGCCAGCAAAGACTCGGAAATTGAGGCTAAGAGCAGCATCTCTTTGCTAAGAGGTTGACGAAGCACTCATCCATTGCTGTCACACACAACTGACTTGAAACTATTCTGAAAGGTGGCTAGAAAAAACACAAAAAATAAAAGGGAATGCTCTCACCCTGGAAACACACTTTTAAGGACACAACCGCTTTTTACCTCACAACATAACGCCAAGACCTTTTCATGGGCACAAACGAAAAAAAGCCATGCTCAATCCTGAATACATCAATGTTTTAGGCTCTCTTCAGACTCCAGAAGAATGACTACGTGTGTCATGTCATCGACAGTGAGCATGTACCTTACCTGCCAGGCTGCTACCTCCACCACCAGCCTTCTAATCCCCACCTCTTCTTTGACAGAAATCTCACCCTGAACCAGAAAAAACGTCCTTCAGTGAGTTATTTTCCAACAGAGTACGCTCTTCATTTCAAAGGACCTGCTCCGATAGGCGTCTTCTCAAAAATCCACACACTATGCTAAGTTCTATAGGAAGGTAAAAAAAACACATAGAAACTGCAATAGCAGCACTCGGAACGGCTACGTTAACGGCACAGTTCAGGTAATCAGGGAGTTAGGTAACAATCAGATTGATTTAGGTTAGTCATAACTGGAAAGAAATATTTGCTAGATTAAAAAACTTCCAGACAGGAGGAGAAGACACCATTTTCCTAGCCAAGCAGCTACTTTGTGCATCAAGGGAAGACAGAGGGAACCATAAAGCATTCTGCGCAACTCCTTGCATCCACTGGTCTCTTGTGTTGATCAAACTTCACCTTGCAACAGAAAATCTCAAAACTGTAGCTGGTCAACATTTAAGCAAAAAGAATCCAAGATATTGCTGTGTAGCATTTCCTCTATTTCATAGCACGAAAGATACTCACTACATAACTCTGAAATCTGAGCTATTCCTCCCTTCAATTGTAAAGCCATCCTATCTACATTTCAAGAGAAATTGCCTTCAAGTTAATTAAGTAAAAAAAAAAAAGAGGAATAAAGAAGATCAACTATAATAAAAATAGTGCATTATTAGGCTGATTAAGGTTTTATTATTCACCCTTTTTCCTCCCCCGTATCACAAGATGATGACATTGATTTAAAATCCTGGAAATCCATAGGTTTATTCAACTTCGTTTATAACTTAACAACTATATATGATAAACCTCAGCTGCAAGTTAATTTATACCCTACCTCCCATGTTTTTCAAGTGTCTGGAGAGTACAAAGCAGGTTCCTACTCTCCCATCTTGCCATTTTTAGAATAGGACAGTGGGCAAATTTCTAAAGATGCTATTATTCCATGACAAATAACTTTAAACAGGATATGAGGAAATTCACAAGCAGCCATTTGTAAAGTCTTTTACATCCTTACTCTGAAGTTACTACAGAGAAACCAGTACAGACTAAATTAATAGAATTATTTCATTGTTTCCTTCAATCAGATTCAGAAAAAACGATTGCTAAACTCCACAAATCCTTGGGCTTACACATTAAATCAGACTACTGAGGTAAAGGTGAGAAAGAAAACTGAACTTTCTTAAAACATAAAAAGGCAAAAAACCAGCAGTAATTAAGAATACAACCCAAAGGGCTGGCAAAGAGAGGCAAAGGGTAACTGAAGTTAGTCTACGTATGGGATTACTGGCAGCTTGTCTTGATTTTAACTCAAGTACCTTAAATGCCAATTGCAATTTTATGGTAGGCTTAACCATAAATTCAAACTTTTGTATGCAAGTAAAGGATTTATAGAGCAATCAGAGCTGTCAATTCACCAACTGCACTGTTATCGCTTCCCATTATAGACATTGCCTATATTCAATGCTGCTCAGCAATCTCACACCATCTTTCACATTGCAACAAAGCAAGAGAATTCAGGGAAATTATGGCAAAGACTGCAATTCTCTTCTCTCCTCTGAAGCTTAGGGAGCTTGCAGATGACCAGTTTCAAAAGGTAAAATGGCAATTCATCTGAGGAACACTAGCTTTTAAGTATGCCTGTCATAGCATCTTTAAGAATATACATCTTTATTTTTAGGAGAAAACGAGGAACTATCAGCAGGTTTTTTTAAATGACACACAGATCACTGGGCAACATTAGTAACCTTGGCATTCATCATTTATTCATTCACTTTTTCTCAGTCCAGATTCTAAAGCCTCCAGGTGACTCCAATAAGGACACAGCTTAGAAGCATATAACCATAGGGGCAAGATTTCAGTGTTGTTCCAGCAGCCACAGTCACGAGCTTATGCAAGTTTTTTGGTGGTTTTTGGGGGGTTTGGGGGGTTTGTTTTGGTTTGTTTTTTTGTAGCTAATAGCTATTTATTTAACAGCAAGAACAATTCCAGGAGTACAACGTGAGCACACTTTTAACTCCCTTCAGCTCTGATCAGCCTCAAGATCCACTCATCAGAAAACACTATACCTTCCAACGCTCACTTCAAACCATCGCAACAGCTCACAGAAATGTCCCTCCTCTTCCTGTTTTGTTTTGCATCCTATGCACTCTTCCTAAGTGCTTCAGGGAATTGCATGACATCAGTACTGAGCTGGTATGCAGTGCTACCACAGGGCAGCTGGACCTCACAGAAATGGGCAGCTTAGAAACTGCCTTGAAGTAAGAAAATGAGATTCATTAGGTTACTAGTTCTTTAAGCCACTTTCAGTTTTTGGCATTTTTGCTAAGTGTAAGAGGTTCCCTCTTACCATTTTTACAGATCTGTGGTTTGTGCTGACACATGGACGCATCTCTCCTGACTGTAAATTATGGGGGGATCATGATGTCGTAGAGGGATGTGGGACAAAAGTTACTACCATAAGATCAAATTCACTGAGTGACTGTCCTCTTCTTGGAAGCTTACACGCTCATCTATTCCTCAGTTAAGAAAGAGCAGGAAATTGGCTACCAGGTGTGTAAATGCAAAACTTGTTGAAGAGCTGCCTTAAGAACTTAAGTTGAAGAAAACTAAATCACTCTGTTAAAAATCTGTGGTTTCCTTTTAATTCGGTAACGGAACCTTAGAGTTATCCATATTTTGTAATGAGGTCCTTTCTAACCTGAATTATCCTTTGATCCTATGAAATGTGCAAGACAGAAATACAAACGTCCGTTCTCCAATTGAAACTTAAGATGAAACAATCAAGATCTGACCAGTTTCCTCCCTTTGAAGTGAGGGGAACCGCGTTCCTAAATTGACCTATCCATTCGGGATGTTCAATCTGCTCCTGCTTTCCTACCGATATTGTCGGGGGTTCGTTTGTTTTGGTGGGACCTGCTCATCCGTCTCTAAGTGCTGCAATACTCCACCGCCCTGCTGAGATGGCAAACCTTTGTGTAGTGGTGTTCAAATACAGCAGTAGCACATGGCTCTCACTGCGGTCAGATACCTTCCCTGTTCACTATTGGTGCAGACACTCATGGCTTAAGGGTCTACACTGTCAGGGCTATCAGGAGTGTACCCAGTCTCCTATTAAAAAAATCATAGAATACCAGGTTGGTATTGGTTTAACATGGAGTTGTTTTCACAACAAGGTCTGTAAGCAATTTTACTTATTTTTCTGTTCAAAACACAGATCAAGTGAAAGGCAGTAGCTTCTAAATTCTGTGCAGCAACAGCTGGAACATAACATTTTAGATCATGTCCTTTGGCTCTTGTTCCAAACCACCATCTGGAGAAATCTCTTTCCACACTGAAATTGATGAAGACTTCAGCAAGGGCAGTAAAAATAAGCAAGCTAAAACAGATTGAAAATTGTCCTGCATTGTTTTATCCTGAGCAACAATAGGAAGAACTATTTCCATCGGCCCCAAAAGCAATCAAAAATACCAAGAAACAGACTGCATATTTTTCAGAAGAAATGCCTTTTTATAGCACAAAGTACTGTTTTGGGCTTCCTATCATTCATAGACTCCAAGATTAGGCATTTACTGATTTTTTTTTTTGTTCTTTTTCTCCACTTTTTTTTTTTTTAGATATGCACACGTTTTCCAATACTTTCATCACCTTATGGACATTCACATGCAAAAATCAGACTAGCTTACATTCATACTTGGAGACATTAGTGCTTAACTGTTTTTTTGTTGAATACTCCTTCCTCCCCCCCTTCCCTTCCTTTTTTTTGCATGACATTTTAGATCCCTTCTGTGGCAAAACTAGTAGTTTGCACCAAGATGTATGTCAAATAGCTTGATTTGTGCAGAGCGCTCATTCCTTCCAATTCCTGTTTTATTAGTTTGGAGCTGTGAGAAGCCCCAGCTCTGAGAGCACCGAGACACAGGAAATGTAGGATGAATTTGAGCTTCTCCACTACATCACAGTGCACATATGAAAAATAAATAATAAAAAAAAAAAAATCGATGTCAGGAGGAAGGGGGAGACACTTTTCTTCATGCTGCATCGTAAAACCAGTCAAGTTCATATTAATTCGAGCAACAGAGAAAAAGAATCATCCGCAGCTTGTTTTACACAGCCCTCACCTTCAGATGGGTGGCTGTTGGAAGCATTAGCGGGATGGAGGGGATAAAGTTTTACATCAGAGGTTCTCCCTGCTCTCCTTTTTTTTTATCTTTTTACTGATTTTTTTTAAAACGCTGATCAACATATGCTACTGGTTAGAATGAACCAATTCTTTAAAAAAATAAATAAAAAAAAAACCAAAAAAACAAAACACAAAAAAAAAGCATAGCAATGAGGAGTGCTCCGGGGAATCAAAGCTTGGGTATTTCACTCGCAATTTGCGAGCGGTTGCTACCAGCAACCCCTCTCCCTCCCTCCCTCCCTCCCCGCCCGCCTTCACGGGGGGAGCGAGCCGCCCCGCGCCCGGCCCGTTTGCTGGCGGGTGACGTTAGAACCGTGGCTGGGGTCGC